>NC_089745.1:46983993-47093993 GCF_040412425.1 Macrobrachium rosenbergii
AAAATTAGATATAAAAGTACTGATTTGATTTTCAAGATGACCTGTTCTCTATAGACGCCATCTCTCTCTCTCTCTCTCTCTCTCTCTCTCTCTCTCTCTCTCTCTCTCTCAGCATATGCATATACTGTACATGTATGTGTGTGTGTGTATGTATATATATATATATATCTATATATATATATATATATATATATATATATATATATATATTAGACTTGATCACTTGCACAATTGTACTGTGCATCCATGCAAAGAATAACAGGACCTCATTTAAACAGGATGGTATCTAGCAGCGTTTTATTGTAAAAAGTTACAAGCTTTCAAGGAGAATCTGTCCCCATCGCCTGGTAACCGTAAAACTAATTTATGGCTGCCGGACGATGGGGACAGAGGGTTCTTGAAAGCTTTTAAATATATATATATATATATATATATATATATATATATATATATATATATATATATATAATCAGAAAGCTACAAACGTCCTTTAATATCCAATTCACTCTACCTCGGAAATAATATATTTTCATATATGTTACCGAAGGGGAATTTTTAGTTGATAATAAGTCCACCGTCCCGTGGGGTCGAACCAGCGACGGACGAGGAATCAGTACTACAGTGACACACTAACCAGTCGGCCACAAGAGAGGTATAAGTGAATAACATCTCCCATCATCTCACCCGTCGAACTCAGGTGTTTTTGCGTTTGGAGCGATATCCACCCACCTCTGCCATGTTGACCGTGTAGTGCGTTTGTCGCACGTAGCCATATTATGACTATTTATCACATCACCGTGATTCATATACAATCAGAAAGCTACAAACGTCCTTTAATATCCAATTCACTCTACCTCGAAATAATATATTTTCATATATGTTACCGAAGGGGAATTTTTAGTTGATAATAAGTCCACCGTCCGTGGGGTCGAACCAGCGACGGACGAGGAATCAGGACTACAGTGACACACTAACCAGTCGGCCACAAGAGAGGTATAAGTGAATAACATCTCCCATCATCTCACCCGTCGAACTCAGGTGTTTTGCGTTTGGAGACGATATCCACCCACCTCTGCCATGTTGACCGTGTAGTGCGTTTGTCGCGCGTAGCCATATTATGACTATTTATCACATCACCGTGATTCATATACAATCAGAAAGCTACAAACGTCCTTTAATATCCAATTCACTCTACCTCGGAAATAATATATTTTCATATATGTTACCGAAGGGGAATTTTTAGTTGATAATAAGTCCACCGTCCCGTGGGGTCGAACCAGCGACGGACGAGGAATCAGTACTACAGTGACACACTAACCAGTCGGCCACAAGAGAGGTATAAGTGAATAACATCTCCCATCATCTCACCCGTCGAACTCAGGTGTTTTGCGTTTGGAGACGATATCCACCCACCTCTGCCATGTTGACCGTGTAGTGCGTTTGTCGCACGTAGCCATATTATGACTATTTATCACATCACCGTGATTCATATACAATCAGAAAGCTACAAACGTCTTTAATATCAATTCACTCTACCTCGGAAATAATATATTTTCATATATGTTACCGAAGGGGAATTTTAGTTGATAATAAGTCCACCGTCCCGGTAAGTCGAACCAGCGACGGACGGGGAATCAGGACTACAGTGACACACTAACCAGTCGGCCACAAGAGGTATAAGTGAATAACATCTCCCATCATCTCACCCGTCGAACTCAGGTGTTTTGCGTTTGGAGGCGATATCCACCCACCTCTGCCATGTTGGCCGTGTAGTGCGTTTTGTCGACGACGTAGCCATATTATGACTATTTATCACATCACCGTGATTCATATACAATCGAAAGCTACAAACGTCCTTTAATATCAATTCACTCTACCTCGGAAATAATATATTTTTCATATATGTTACCGAAGGGAAATTTTAGTTGATAATAAGTCCACCGTCCGTGAAAAGTCGAACCAGCGACGGACGAGGAATCAGGACTACAGTGACACACTAACCAGTCGGCCACAAGAGAGGTATAAGTGAATAACATCTCCCATCATCTCACCTGTCGAACTCAGGTGTTTTGCGTTTGGAGACGATATCCACCCACCTCTGCCATGTTGACGTGTAGTGCGTTTGTCGCACGTAGCCATATTATGACTATTTATCACATCACCGTGATTCATATACAATCAGAAAGCTACAAACGTCCTTTAATATCAATTCACTCTACCTCGGAAATAATATATTTTCATATATGTACCGAAGGGGAATTTTAGTTGATAATAAGTCCACCGTCCCGTGGAGTCGAGACCAGCGACGGACGAGGAATCAGGACTACAGTGACACACTAACCAGTCGGCCACAAGAGAGGTATAAGTGAATAACATCTCCCATCATCTCACCTGTCGAACTCAGGTGTAAGCGGCGTTTGGAGGCGATATCCACCCACCTCTGCCATGTTGACCGTGTAGTGCGTTTGTCGCACGTAGCCATATTATGACTATTTATCACATCACCGTGATTCATATACAATCAGAAAGCTACAAACGTCCTTTAATATCCAATTCACTCTACCTCGGAAATAATATGGCAGAGGTGGGTGGATATCGTCTCCAAACGCAAAACACCTGAGTTCGACGGGTGAGATGATGGGAGATGTTATTCACTTATACCTCTCTTGTGGCCGACTGGTTAGTGTGTCACTGTAGTCCTGATTCCTCGTCCGTCGCTGGTTCGACCCCACGGGACGGTGGACTTATTATCAACTAAAAATTCCTTCGGTAACATATATGAAAATATATTATTTCCGAGGTAGAGTGAATTGATATTAGGACGTTTGTAGCTTTCTGATTGTATATGAATCACGGTGATGTGGATAAATAGTCATAATATGGCTACGTCGACAAACGCACTACACGGTCAACATGGCAGAGGTGGGTGGATATCGTCTCCAAACGCAAAACACCTGAGTTCGACGGGTGAGATGATGGAGATGTTATTCACTTATACTCTCTTGTGGCCGACTGGTTAGTGTCACTGTAGTCCTGATTCCTCGTCCAATCGCTGGTTCGACCCCACGGACGGTGGACTTATTATCAACTAAAAATTCCCTTCGGTAACATATATGAAAATATATTATTTCCGAGGTAGAGTGAATTGGATATTAAAGGACGTTTGTAGCTTTCTGATTGTATATGAATCACGGTGATGTGATAAATAGTCATAATATGGCTACATGCGACAAATGCACTACACGGTCAACATGGCAGAGGTGGGTGGATATCGTCTCCAAATGCAAAACACCTGAGTTCGACGGGTGAGATGATGGGAGATGTTATTCACTTATACCCTCTCTTGTGGCCGACTGGTTAGTGTGTCACTGTAGTCCTGATTCCTCGTCCGTCGCTGGTTCGACCCCACGGACGGTGGACTTATTATCAACTAAAATTCCCCTTCGGTAACATATATGAAAATATATTATTTCCGAGGTAGAGTGAATTGGATATTAGGACGTTTGTAGCTTTCTGATTGTATATGAATCACGGTGATGTGATAAATAGTCATAATATAGCTCGCGGCGACAAACGCACTACACGGTCAACATGGCAGAGGTGGGTGGATATCGTCTCCAAACGCAAAACACCTGAGTTCGACGGGTGAGATGATGGAGATGTTATTCACTTATACCTCTCTTGTGGCCGACTGGTTAGTGTGTCACTGTAGTCCTGATTCCTCGTCCGTCGCTGGTTCGACCCCACGGGACGGTGGACTTATTATCAACTAAAAATTCCTTCGGTAACATATATGAAAATATATTATTTCCGAGGTAGAGTGAATTGGATATTAAAGGACGTTTGTAGCTTTCTGATTGTATATGAATCACGGTGATGTGATAAATAGTCATATATATATATATATATATATATATATATATATATATATATATATATATATATATATATATATATATATATATATATATATATATATATATATATATATATATATATATACATACATACATACATACATACATATATATATATATATATATATATATATATATATATATATATATAAACATACATACACATATATGTATATATGTTTGTGTGTGTTGTGTGTAAATTGTTTGTTGAAACATCTAAACACAGGGTTCAAAGATGATAAATGCCTCTGTAAAAAGAAAGGGAAAACAATAGCTTTATAATCTGGGTAGTATCTCGACCCCCTTGACAATATAATGCTTATGTACACCCCATTTGTTTTATTTATATTGTGAATTTTCGTCTTTATGCATAGAGAGAGAGAGAGAGAGAGAGAGAGAGAGAGAGAGAGAGAGAGCTAATCAGTAACTTTGAGAAAGTCATCGTCTTGTGTTCAGATGTTATCAAAGAAATGAGAAAGCACTAATACATAGTAAGTGCATAGTTTGATGTTCACAAATGGAAGGCAAATAATTCCCATGTATTTATATAGGTATAGCATTTCCGAATCAGGTTTTTTGTAAGTGAATTAAGTAAGAACTCCTCTAATCACTTTGTGCTTTCGTTTTAGTATCTCGGAGATAACACGAATGATGACGTGTGAGGCACTTAAGGGATTCCTCCCAGTCCCAAATTCCCCTCCCCCTCTGCCTTCCCCCCACCCCCTAGCAAAGGTCATTGTATCCGAGAAGAGGTCGTGAACCATAAACATCTACTAGAGGGGATTTACGACGTATTAGATTCAGCCAATCATTGAGTGAGGTCGAATGGGACCAAGTTGGCTTTTATGGCTTGGTCTCGTCAATCGCACGAGCTCACGCACGGCTTTTGGGTGACTTTGTGTCTTGAGGGCCGCTTGTAGGTTCTCAAAGTGCCGTTTGTATGTGTTAATGGGTGCTAGTGTTCAAGTGTAAATTCTCTCGTTTGCTTGGTATTGTGTTTTTACGTCTGGGTTCGTCCTCTCAAATTGCTGTTGTTTATGTGGATGTAGGGCCAGTAATACAATAGAAATGTGTTACCATATATGCAAATGATAGAAACACACACGTCACTATTTACCTAATTTTTTCAAGGGTTGAGAATATTTGTTGAAGCGACTGTTGAGGGCTTAAGGAGGTAAAGCGATTGTTGAGGGCTTTAGGAGGTAAATTAGTTTTTAAGATTGGAAGGCCCCTGCTGTTGATGAGATTATTCGTGAGATGCTGGGTCACTGGCAGTAGTGTGATTGAATGGCTGACCAGTATTTGTACTGTAAGTTATGTCTGGGTATGGAAAAAAGCTCTAAAGAGGTAGATGAGATGAATATTAATTTTGTTCCTGCGTGTAAACGTAAAGGTGATAGAGGTGACTGACTATTATGTGAACATAACGATGCTTAGTACACCAGTGAACATTAGTCTAAGATTAGGTTGGGTTTGGTATTCTGAGCTGTTCAGTATCTTTGCAGGTGGATTATTGCTAGAAGTTAGAAGGATAGTTGATGTGTGAACCGGCTTGAATTTTAGTGCTTAGTCGCGGATGAACACCTTATGCAGAAAAATTCTACAACATTAGCTGTTTCACACCCCTACACTTCATAATTACAACCACTTTTCTCTAGTGTATTCGTTCCTCTTTATCCCATGTAATCAAACTAAAGAGCATCGCAAATGAACTGCGGAAGCTGGCAGGTGTCTTGTGACATCTTTTCACCTGTGCTAACCTTTCTGAAACGTTCCTTATCCTTTCAGTTTTCGTACTGAAGCAACTGACCTATCTCAACGGTTCAATCTTTTTCTTCTGTTTGAATTCAACCTTCACACTTTCCTTACAAAGACAGATATTTGTATCAGCGGTCCCTACGTACACTCTAGTTTTGCCAGCATAAACACTACTTTTATTTTCCAACCTTTTGAAGAGATTTTCCGTTTCCCAGGCTGCCATTTTCTTTCCATTTACTCTCAAATGCATAACCGATTCAGCCAGTTTCATTCCCATACCATTCATGTTACCAGTAATTTCTGTATTTCCTTGGCGTGTGTGTTCCCCCATAACTTTAATCTTGCTAGGATTACTTTTAAGATTTTTTTTCAGAAATTTTCAAACGATGTCACCTGTTTCTGCAGCTTTTCTTCTCTTTTCCCAACTGACACCATTTCATCCTCAAGCTTCAGCCTTTCATTTACCATCCCCTTTTTTCTTCTTCAACTTGCACCTACATCTATCCTTTCCCTGCCATATTTCTTGACCTACATCTATCCATTCCCTGCCATATTTCTTGAACTACTGTACAGCTATCCTTTCCCTGCCATATTTCTTGACCTACATCTATCCTTTCCCTGCCGTATTTCTTGACCTACATCTATCCATTCCGTGCCATATTTCTTGACCTACATCTATCCATTCCGTGCCATATTTCTTGACCTACATCTATCCTTTCCCTGCCATATTTCTTGACCTACATCTGCCCTGTCCTTGTCGTATTTCTTGACTTCCATCTATCCGTTCCCTGCCATATTTCTTGAGCTACATCTATCCTTTCCTTGCCATATTTCTTGACTAACATCTATCCTTTCCTGCCATATTTCTTGACCTACATCTATCCTTTCCCTGCCATATTTCTTGACCTACATCTGCCTGTCCTTGTCGTATTTCTTGACTTCCATCTATCCGTTCCCTGCCATATTTCTTGAGCTACATCTATCCTTTCCTTGCCATATTTCTTGACTAACATCTATCCTTTCCCTGCCATATTTCTTGACCTACATCTATCCTTTCCCTGCCATATTTCTTGACCTACATCTGCCCTGTCCTTGTCGTATTTCTTGACTTCCATCTATCCGTTCCCTGCCATATTTCTTGAGCTACATCTATCCTTTCCTTGCCATATTTCTTGACTAACATCTATCCTTTCCCTGCCATATTTCTTGACCTACATCTATCCTTTCCCTGCCATATTTCTTGACCTACTGTACATCTGTCGTTTCCCTGCCATATATCTTGACCTACATCTATCCTTTCCATGCCGTATTTCTTGACCTACAACTATCATTTTCCTGCCATATTTCTTGACCTACATCTGTTCTTTCCCTGCCATATTTCTTGACCTACATGTATTCTTTCCCTGCCGTATTTCTTAACCTACATCTATCCTTTTTCTGCCATATTTCTTGACCTACATCTATCCTTTCCATGCCATATTTCTTGACCTACATCTGTCCTTTTCCTGCCATATTTCTTGACCTACATCTATCCTTTCCATGCCATATTCCTTGACCTACATCTATCCTTTCCCTACCATATTTCTTGACCTACATCTATCCTTTCCCTGCCGCATTTCTTGACCTACATCTATCCTTTGCCTGCCGTATTTTTTGACCTACATCTATCCTTTCCCTGCCGTATTTCTTGACCTACATCTATCCTTCTCCTGCCATATTTCTTGACCTACATCTGTCCTTTCCCTGCCATATTTCTTGACCTACATCTATCCTTTCCATGCCGTATTTTTTGACCAATATCTGTCCTTTTCCTGCCATATTTCTTGACCTAAATCTTTCCTTTTCCTGCCATATTTCTTGACCTACATCTGTCCTTTCCCTGCCATATTTCTTGAACTACATCTATCCTTTCCCTGCCATATTTCTTGACCTACATCTATCCTTTCCCTGCCATATTTCTTGACCTACATCTGTCCTTTCCCTGCCATATTTCTTGACCTGCATCTATCCTTTCCCTGCCATCATTTTGACCTATATCTATCCTTTCCCTACCATATTTCTTGACCTACATCTCTCCTTTCCCTGCCATATTTCTTGACCTACATCTATCCTTTCCCTGCCATATTTCTTGACCTACATCTATCCTTTTCCTGCCATATTTCTTGACCTATATCTATCCTTTCCATGCCAGATTTCTTGACCTACATCTATCCTTTCCCTGCCATATTTCTTGACCTACATCTATCCTTTCCATGCCATATTTCTTGACCTACATCTGTCCTTTTCATGCCATATTTCTTGACCTACATCTATCCTTTCCCTGCCGTATTTCTTGACCTACATCTACCCTTTCCTTGCTGTATTTCTTGACCTACATCTATCCTTTCCCTGCCATATTTCTTATCCTACATCTATCCTTTCCATGCCATATTTCTTGACCTATATCTATCCTTTCCATGCCAGATTTCTTGGCCCACATCTATCCTTTCCCTGCCGTATTTCTTGACCTACATCTATCCATTCACTGCCATATTTCTTCACCTACATCTATCCATTCACTGCCATATTTCTTGACCTGCATCTATCCTTTCCATGCCATATTTCCTCACCTACATCTATCCATTCACTGCCATATTTCTTGACCTGCATCTATCCTTTCCATGCCTTATTTCCTCACCTACATCTATCCATTCACTGCCATATTTCTTGACCTACATCTGTCCTTTCCATGCCATATTTCTTCACCTACATCTATCCACTCACTGCCATATTTCTTGACCTACATCTGTCCTTTCCATGCCATATTTCTTCACCTACATCTATCCATTCACTGCCATATTTCTTGACCAACATCTATCCTTTCCCTGCCATATTTCTTGACCTACATCTATCCATTCCCTGCCGTATTTCTTGATCTACATCTATCCTTTCCCTGCCATATTTCTTGACTAACATACATCCTTTCCCTGCCATATTTCTTGACTAACATCTATCCTTTCCGTGCCATATTTCTTGACCTACATCTATCCTTTCCCTGCCATATTTCTTGACTAACATACATCCTTTCCCTGCCATATTTCTTGACCTACATTTGTCCTTTTCCTGCCATATTTCTAGACCTACATCTATCCTTTCCATGCCATATTTCTTGACCTACATCTGTCCTTTTCCTGCCGTATTTCTTGACCTACATCTATCCTTTCCATGCCATATTTCTTGACCTACATCTATCCTTTTCCTGCCGTATTTCTTGACCTACATCCGTCCTTTCCCTGCCATATTTCTTCACCTACATCTATCCTTTCCCTGCCGTATTTCTTGGCCTACATCTATCCTTTCCCTGCCGTATTTCTTGGCCTACATCTATCCTTTCCCTGCCATATTTCTTGACCTACATCTATCCTTTGCCTGCCATATTTCTTGACCTACATCTATCCTTTTCCTGCCATATTTCTCCTTTTCTTGCCATATTTTTTTTTACCTGCATCTGTCCTTTCCCTGCCATATTTCTTGACTACATTCATAAACAAAATATTAAAAGCTATAGAGACATAATAACACACCCTTGTTGGAGGCTCATTATTATACTAAATCAGCCTCTGTACTATCTCAACAGTTTGATCCAAGCTTCAGTACCGAGCTTCTTCCTTTATGAAATTTCTATCATATAACTTACCAGATAATGTTATGTTCCATAAATCTTAGTTACCTCCCATATATTTCGTTATACAAAAAAAAAATATTCCTATCACTCATTAATGCTATATCCTATTAAACTTAGCCACGCAATCACAATATCGCAACATCTTTTGTTATCCCATCGAATTTTAATATCTAAAGTCAATTTCTAATGCGGACGTTTCATCCGCAACAGTTACTTCCACAAGCATTCCCAAGTCTACCTTATTCCCTCCCACTCTTGTAAAATTCAAATCTGCCTATTCAGTATTCCTCCTTTTGCAGAGGACTGCATTCGAATTGGATTCAGTATCTCCATTTGCAGTTAAGATGTCTTTGCTCCTTAACCTTTCTCTCTGCATTACTTCCCTCCACTGCAGTTTAATTTTCTACTTCAAGAAAACGCTCAGATTTATTCCTTAATTTGCAATAGATTTCCCCCCCCCTTTTCTTACTCATTTGTCCTTGACCCACTCTACTCATTCTCTTATATTCCTCTGCTAGGTCATTTGAATCCTGCAACTGCACCTTCCACTAGAAACCCATAATACGAGTTTAATAAAATTTTCATATCATCCAGTCTTTGTATTCCTTCCTACATGTCAAGCCCTGCAAGAATCTGCGGCTGATTTAGTGACTCCATCCTTTTTACAGTCTTTTTCATCCATCTTCGCCCTATATACTTTCCTCACTTGCCTATTACATTTATTACTACATTTTGAACCCTTCCTCCAACTAAAATTATCGTGTATTTTCTCTTTTGTTCTAGCCAGGTTTCCTGTCATAACATCAACTATATATATATATATATATATATATATATATATATATATATATATATATATATATATATATATATATATATATATATATATATATATATATATATATATATATATATATACATACATATATATACACGTATTTGCAGATATATGTATGTATATATACTTATATATATATACATACACACACAATATATATATATATATATATATATATATATATATATATATATATATATATATATATATATATATATATATATATATATATATAGAGAGAGAGAGAGAGAGAGAGAGAGAGAGAGAGAGAGAGGGGAGATTTTCCTGTACTACTGAAAGTCTTTGTTGTCATTAGTGTTTACGTCGCAAACAACACATGTTTGTGCATTTTCTTCGTTATGTTTATTAGAATTTCTGTTCAGGTCTTAAGTATTATTAAAGATTTTAAAAACGAAAATAGTTGAATTTTTACACGCAGACGACTGGATTTTACGTTCCTAAGTCTTTAGAAAGTGAGTTTCATTTCATGCTTGGTGAGTGATCGGGAAACCTTATCCTTAGACGTACTGAGAAATTTAGGTTCTCTATCTTTCTGGTGCCACCCTCTCTCTCTCTCTCTCTCTCTCTCTCTCTCTCTCTCTCTCTCTCTCTCTGTAAAAAATTCATTTGATATTGTGTTTGTTGAAGTAAAAAAAAGTATCTTTTCCAGACTAACGGTTAGTGCTACAGAGCACAGGTCAACTTGAATATACTATTGTTTTTCTGGCCGAGACAGTTATTGGTGTATATCAGGTCCACAATAATATTCGGTGGTGAATTATGTTGATTTCATAAAAGCAACATAATTCATCACTGAATTTTATTGTGGACCTGATGTACAGCATATCCCGTTCTCGATCTAGAGGAGAAAGACCTACACTTATTGATGTTCGATTCTTTCAGTAATCAATTTGATAGTTTACTGCGTTTTTGTTATTTCATCGAAATGAGTAAACAAGTACATTTAATCTACATTATTGCTACAAGCACTCCTTGTATCATTTCCGTCTCAGATCCTTTCTAGAAATTGCCAGAACTTTTCCTTCGAGAAATCATCTACCGCCCCCCCGGTCTTCATAATGACCCGGTATCCATCTCTCCCCTTGCAGAAGAGGAAGAAGAAGAGGAGCTTGCTTATCTCCGAACACTTCACCCCGTGAGATCTTCATCACATGTTCGGGTTTTTGTTCGCTTGTTCCGCCGAACATTCGTCTCTTTTCTTAAAAAAAAACGTCTGGGTTCCGCTTTGTTGTTGTTCATTCCTTGCACGGAAGAGATAATGTTTTTTTCTTGTTTGGTGTTTTCGCTTGATTTTTTTTAAAAATCATTATCTCGTGGCAGCGCCACATGATATTGTCCTACACGTTTTATTTCTTTTAGTATTTTCAAAATAAAAACGTTGCATATGCGATAAAGAAAGCAGATGGGAGCGGTTTGTAACTACCTGTGGTGTTGAGAATTCTGTTATCGTTGCCATTACCCCTGATACCCACTATTAATGCCATTTGAGCCAGCGGTGAATTTTATTGTTTTACTTGTAATTTTACAGTAATTCTTTGGTAAGTTTATGCACGTGGAATTTTTTTCACTCACTGAAGTATTATCAGATCGCTATCTTTTTTTTTTTTAATTATAGCTCAAAATATGTAGGGAGACATTTAAGCTCATCAAATTATCTGTCAGATCCAGCACTGCCGTTTCCTACCTCCGTTAGAAACAGCAGATCGGAATAAATTCTCATGACCAAATTCAGCATGCGCTGACGTCATGCAGCTCTCACCGTCACAATCTAGTTCCCTTAGACTCAGGGTTGACCTCAGGTGAATAGTATCGTTTTCAATAACGGAACGCAGATCTTCGCGACGTATCTCGGCGTTCGGTGACGCAGGTGAGTTCATCGTACAGCCCGAAGTCCATCGGTACTCTTACCAAACATTACACCTCTCGGTAACTTCTCATAGCTCCCAGGAACCCGGCTCACTTCTCAAGGAGAAAGCTGTGCGTTAGGTGTATCTGTCATTAGTGAACTCTGCGCCTGGAGAGAGAACGAATCGTCAAATTTAAATGGAAATTTGGGACCTGATTTGAAGTTGTTTCTTGTCAAGGTGGTGTTAATGAGTTGCTGAAAGTGTATGGCTTAGGGAATACTTTTAATGCAGAATCTCCAGTTGTTCGGAGTTGTACTCAATTGTTATTTGGAGCTTCCGTTATAAAGAGAGGGTATATAAAATATAGGCTACATGAACACACTTTATATATATATACATATATATATATATATATATATATATATATATATATATATATATATATAAATGTAAATATATATTATTGTGTATACATCTATGCATTTATATAGATATAGGCTATATATATATATATATATATATATATATATATATATATATATATATATATATATATATATATATATATATATATATATAAATATATATTATTGTGTATAGATCAGTGCTTATATATATATATATATATATATATATATATATATATATATATATATATATATTATCTTTGTGCGTTTGTATACACATACATACATATAATATATATATATGTATATACATATACATACATATATATATGTGTGTGTAAGCGCTCGCTCGTGTGCGCGCTTATGTGCGTACGTGCTTAAAAACTGACATTCAAAGATATATATACATTATATATATATATATATATATATATATATATATATATATATATATATATATATATATATATATATATATATGTGTGTACGTATGACGTAGACGTACTGAGAATCACCACCCAGAATTTCTCTTCCCGAGAAGCGCGCTTTGTTTGGGGTTACTCCCCGTAAGAAGCAACACTTCCCCGAAAATGACTCCTCTTTTTATTTCTATTTTTTATCTTTTTCGAGAAACAATACAGTCGCATGTTTTGCTTTCGACCGTGAAATTGGAAGGAGGAAGATGAGTCGGGATTCAGTGTGCTCTGGGTTCTCAAAGATGGCGTCTCGGTCCGTGAGGGTCGTTTCATAACGCTGGAGGGAAATTGAGAGGAAGATCTTTACTGTCTGTTCGACATTTTCTCGAGTTAATTATCCTTTTTTTATTAGTGTGATTAATTTTTACAGTTTCTTTAATTGCTGCAGCTACGATTATTCCTATAGTTACGATTGTTAATATAGTTCAAATTCCGTTTTTAATTTTCTTGTATATTTTTTGTTTTTTTTTACACTTCATTATCTATAGTTCATTTACCTAAAGTTTCTGTTATTACGATAATTACGATCATTCCTGTAACTACTATAGTTAATATAGTTCAAATTCCGTTTTGAATTTTCTTTTAGTAAATATTTTGTTTTTTATGTAGTTCATGATCTGTAGTACATTCCCTATAGTTAATTTTCTGCTTGTATTTATTATACTGTATATATATACATACATACATACACACACGTATATACATACATACATATATATGTAATGTAAGTATATACCCTTGCACATTTTCTCATTGCATTCCTCTGGTGGGGGGATAACCTTGCAGAGGTTATCTTGCTCTAACGAGATTAGGTCTTGGGATAACGTTACTGCACTTAATTACAACGAGCATTAACTCTCTCTCTCTCTCTCTCTCTCTCTCTCTCTCTCTCTCTCTCTCTCTCTCTCTCTCTCATTTCGATCCAGCTGACCACCCATCGGTAATTCCCCAGTTTTACTTTATTTATCTTATTTATCTGCTCTCTCTCTCTCTCTCTCTCTCTCTCTCTCTCTCTCTCTCTCTCTCTCTCTCTCTCTCACATACACACACACACACACACACGCATCGAGCTATATTTCTTGCACTACAGTGATTAATAATTTCACCACGTTCTACACGGCGAAGTGAAGCATGGCTTTGAAGGACATAACGTTTCTCTCTCTCTCTCTCTCTCTCTCTCTCTCTCTCTCTCTCTCTCTCTCTCTCTCTTGATTGATTCGTTGCTTGTGGGGATGCGGCAACATCATTTTGCTTGCTAAGCGCAATGGAAGGAAACCCGCTTAGTGATGGCCCTGATCGAATGACTCAGCGAAGTGGATTTCATATTAATTTAAATATCATTTATTTTGTATATATTTCTTGCACCTAATCCACATGGTGGAAAGTCCTCATTTTGAAGTGTTTATTATTATTATTATTATTATTATTATTATTATTATTATTATTCATAAAAATCTCATAATGGCATGAGTCACTAGAATGATAAAGAAATCCACAATCGTTTAATTGTATATATTTGCAATATATGTTTACAATTACACCATTGTGGATTTCTTCACCATTATTATTATTATTATTATTATTATTATTATTATTATTATTATTATTATTATTATTGTAGCCAGGTTTTAATCGTATTGGACAGGTAGTGAATCTTACTCAGGGACCTTGACCTATATTCAAGGTCGTAGAGCCGTTTTCATGGGACAAATTTCATCATTTCGAAATCAAATAGACAATTTATTTCACTATATGGCCCATGGGAAAACATTTCTTATTTTGAAATTGAAGCTACTTTATAGAAAATCTCTCGATAGAAATGACACAAAATCGTTAATGAATATAGTTTTGAAACTGATCTCTCAAACGTACCATGCTGGGCCAAGGAAGTTCCAAAGAGCCCACTGTGTCACTGCTGTGCCGAGAGCCGTACCAGAGCAAAATAAATACAAGAAGATTAATCAACCTCAGGTCCTGCTTGGCTTGGCTTTTCCTAGTCCAATACTATGTAGACATCAAAATATTATGAGAGTGGAGTTATCTGAATTACTTCAGTTTCGTTTGTTTATATCTGGCTACAAATTCCCTTAGTTTAGGGGTGATAATGCTTGCTACTGAGTGCCATTATTATTATTATTATTATTATTATTATTATTATTATTATTATTATTATTATTCGTAAAAATCTCATGATGGCATGAGTCACTAGAATGGTGAAGAAACTCACAATTGTTTAATTGTGGATTTCTTCACCATTATTATTATTATTATTATTATTATTATTATTATTATTATTATTATTATTACTCAAACGTTTATATATAAGGATGTGTGCCTTCTGGCACTTGCACTATTGCTTACAGACGTACGTAAACACACAACAAACCAAGTTTCCTTTGATCCGAATTGGCTCCTCGAAGCCTCTAAAGGTCATGTATATTTTAATCTTACGTTCAGATTTCTCTCTCTCTCTCTCTCTCTCTCTCTCTCTCTCTCTCTCTCTCTCTCTCTCTCTCTCTCAGTATATTCTTATTTCCTTTTTTTATTTTTCAGATAATGAAACAGACCCCTTTGGAAGTATGAGGTCAAATTTTTAGTAACAAGAAGACGCTCCGTGAAGTATACAATCGGTTGTCAAACTGACGAATAAGAATGTTGACATCAGCATCATATCACCGTAAGTTTTCATTGATTTTTAATGCTACGACATACATGTATATCTATGAAAACCCCAAAATAAAAATAAATAGGGGTATATTTAATGACAGATACTACCGTCTCCTCTCTTTGTTTATTGTGATTGCCTCACTAAATTTACCTGTTATATATCTTCCCCCATAGAGCAGGGGAGATAAATAACAGGCAAATTGAGTCTGCTAAAAGAAACATTCATCTGATGTGACTTATTGTTTGAATAGCTTCTCATAAAATGTGTTTACTTTCCTGTTGAAAAGGTCCACGAGTTTAATTTCCGGTGACCTTAATGAAAGTCAGACCATCAGGTGTTGCAGATCTGTATAAAACTAGTAAAAAATGCGCTGAAGTTTCTTCGGGGCAATCGAGTTTTCTGTACCGCCGCGGCCCATGACACTCAGCCATAGTCCGGTGGCGACCTCTGCCAGGGCCCATGAAATTCTTAGCCGCGGCCCATGAAACTCAGCCACGGTCCGGTGGTTGCCTGTGTTGTGGCACCCATGTTGGATTATGGCCAACTTTAAACTTAAAATAAAAACTACTGAGGCCAGAGGGTTGCAGTTTGGTATGTTTGATGATTGGAGGGTGGATGATCAACATACCAGTTCGCAGCCCTCTAGCCTCCGTAGTTTTTAAGATCTGAAGGCGGACAGAAAAAGTGCAGACGGACAGACAAATAGCCATGTCAGTAGTTTTCTTTTACAGAAAACTAACCAGGAAAGTGATTTTTCCAGAAAATGTTGGACAATGTTTATTTAGCGCTGAGTAACATAGGGTAAAATGAGTGTTTGCCTCTGAACTCAAAATCTGATAATGACTGATTGTTTTCAGGTGATAATGAAGGTAAATTTAAAACGGCTAGATAGTGGCCAACAAATTTACTGGTTTTTGGTTTTTAATTTGACATTTTATTGAGAGCCTAAGAAGGGATGATTGGTGATTAAATACCTCTTAACGTTTTCATGGACAGTTTGTTAAGCCATAATGACATCATAGTTGCGTCATGATTTTGCATAACCAGTCCAATACACGTAGTAGTAAATCTTTTCATTGTAGAGTCAAGCATTCCCTAGTGACTTACGATGTTCTCTCATGAGTGTCACAAAATATGTTACTTTTACCTGTGTGACGTCATTATTTAATTTAATGTATAATCATACGATCATCTCTCCATTTTGAGTCGTACAACCCTTTAAAACTCATGGTTTTCTGACATTAAGGGTTACGTACAGGGTAACCTCCGTAGAGTGATAGTGCCGCCAGTGTACCTCACTCGTGCACTGTAGGCATTACCCAAGGTTCTTTCCAGCGTCCCTTCGGCCCCTATTATCCATTTCAGGGACCGTGAGTCATCCTTTTTCTCAAATATTTTTCAAACTGATTATCTGATCGAAGGGGTACTTTGACATAGTGTTCAGACACCTCCCGCTAATTTAGGGTAATATAGTGGTTTGTCAAATGGTGTTAGTTAAGGCGTTTCCTCTTGACTTTTAAAGGCAAAGTGGCGTGAGTCAGCAGGACTGCTCTGCGCACTCGAACGTCCGCTATCCCCCACAGACAGGAAAGGGGGCCGGAGATGGGGAGGGTAGGAAAGTGGGTTTAGGGAGGTATGAGGAGGGGAAGGGAGAGGGAGGGACGGAATGGGGATAAAGGACGTTCGAATGCATAATTTGGCGATGCTTGGCAACACCAAGTAAGTCAAGAGTAAACGCCTTAACTAAAACTATTTGACAATGCTCTGTGTTACCAAAAATTAGCGCAGGGTGTCTTGTACACTGTGTCGAAGTACCATTTCGAGCAAATAATTAGTTTGAAAGATATTTTTGAAAAATGATGACTCACTGTCCCTGAAATGGATAGTAGCTGCAACCCATCTCAGTCCTTTTACTGTACCTCCGTTCACATTCTCTTTCTTACATCTTACTTTCCACCCTCTCCTAACAATTGTTTCATAGTGCAACTGCGAGGTTTTCCTCCTGTTACACCTTTTAAACCTTTCTACTCTCAACTTTCCTTTCAACGCTGAGTGATCTCATAGGACCCAACGCTTGGCCTTTGGCCTAAATTTTATATTCCATCCTCTCTCTCTCTCTCTCTCTCTCTCTCTCTCTCTCTCTCTCTCTCTCTCTCTCTCTCTCATGTATGGCATAGCTTTTTGACGTTATAAAATAGTAATAAATCTTGAGAGTTCTAACATGTTACACAAAGAAATACCTTTTCTTCCAACAGGAATTTGAACAACCCTCTGTGACTTATGGTTCTCGCTCATCCCTCCTGTGACATAGTTTTGCAACGTCATAATCATGATATCATTCTGCAACATCATAGTCATAATGCACGACGTAAACAAGTAATCTATATAGCTCTTATATGGAGGGTTAAAGGGTTGGTCACCTTTGCTTTTCATTCTCTCGATGACTTATGAAAAAGATGTCTATATCAGAAGGCAATAGCGCAGTAAATTGATTAGCATAGTCTAACGCATGAAACAAACGGTATTTTATTGGTGAGGCATCTTGTAACTGTTCGTCTGTGTACCTTATGTGCGTACATATGTGCGTTTATAAAACAAGCTAATGTGTAACATTAGTAATGATTATGTTGTTGTCATTGTTTATCTTTTTTCTGTTTTAGTATCTGAAGTCCTTACTTCAGCTACATGGCCATTTTAATCTTAGAAAAAACGTAAATTAAATTCTTCCTTTAAATTGCCCCCCCCCCCATCCCATGACCTGCAAGGGAAAGAAAGTTTCTCGCCCACTGCCATTTCACTCGACCAATTCGTTTTTATCTTCCAGGAATATGTCACTTATGCATGAGGGATTCATAAGGGCTGTGCGCGGAATACATTTAGATCCGCGGTCGCCACTGTTATTCATTGCATAGAATTTTTATTTTCGTGCGCGTGATGGACATTCTTCATTCTCTGGGCTCTGCATTTGGTCTGCTGTGCTTAAGAGAGAGAGAGAGAGAGAGAGAGAGAGAGAGAGAGAGAGAGAGAGAGAGAGAATTACAAAAGGTTCTTTTTCATTTCTAACATTATTCCTCACAGCGTTGGAAGGTAGAACATTCTCCCTGAGGACTTTGTGCAATTAGAACCTCTGAAGTTCAAGAGTAGGTGCACTGCATTACTACCCTAAAATAATTCACCTTGTATTTTACTGATTTACTTATATTTTTATCTAATTATTCATCAGTTTGTTAATTTATCTATTTTTTTTAATAACTAATCTCTTCTTTCTGTATTCCCTATTACAGTATCTTCTGGAACCTCTTTCGAATGAACACCATATTCTTTGGAAACTTGAAAGTCAGTGGCCCCAGTAGGCTTGTTCCATATGAATAAGGGTTATCTTCTCAGTAATAATAATAATAATAATAATAATAATAATAATAATAATAATAATAATAATAATAATAATTATTATTATTATTATTATTATTATTATTATTATTATTATTGAATGGCTCCATCAAGCATTTGGTGCTCATGGTGTGCATGCGAATTGGTTGCCATATCAAGTTCGTCTTAGTTCTTAGCATCACATATTTATTGCGATCCGTTGAAAGTCAACATAGACAGACACTGCATCACCCAACTTTCCTTTTCATACAAAGCATTATTTAACACTGACAGGAGCTCAACATCATCATAAGGTCGTTCTTTGGAGATTGTATTTATTTGTCTTTTTGCAGGATCCGGTGAATGTTTCCTTCCACCTTTTCCGAGTGTTATCAACATCCCTTCTATCAAGAGGCTGGCTATTAAAGTCCCTTGTGAGAAGGCCTGAATCTTTTCCTGCTCCATTTTTACTCCCTGTCTTCCCAGAGCAGTGTTTTGCCCTTCCCGTCGACTTTCTTTAATATAACCAAAAGTAATTTCACATATGTATCATATTATTTTACAAGGTATGACAAATAGTATCAAGTATAATCTTTTTTTTTATTTTTTAAAATGAGACAAAATCGAACTCATTCTAACCATTCGTTCTCTAAGGGTATTTCACCGCTTCCAGATTTCCAGAAAGAAATGTGTATATATAACATACGTTCATTTTCTTACTTTGCTATAAATACACGTCACGGCAAGACCGTACCCCAGATGGACACAGGATTTATCCTCTCAAAAAATTTCTCGGTCGGAATTTCATTTTGATTTCCTCGTTCATTTCCCACCTTCGTCAACCTCCATCCGTCTGAGAAGGATCAGAGGAAAAAGTAACAAGGAAAAAGAGGAAAACTTGTTGCAGGAAAATATTTGCTCGTTTGAAAGTAATCAGGAAATTCATTGAAGAAAAACAGAGAACGTCTGGCGGCCATAAATTTCCTGTTTGCTCTCGGATATATCACGCACCGTGGCGATACTCTCCCACGGCAATTTTCGTTTCTTTTATGCCCCCCCCCCCCCGCCGTCTCTCTCTCTCTGAATTTATTTCTGGTGATAGAAATTCATTTCTCGCTATAATCTGGTTCGGATTCCACAATAAACTGTAGGTCCCGTTGCTAAGTAACCAATTGGTTCTTAGCCACGTAAAACAAGTCTAATCCTTCGGGGTAGCCCTAGGAGAGCTGTTAATTAGCTCAGTGGTCTGGTAAAACTTAGGCATACTTAACTTCTCTCTCTCTCTCTCTCTCTCTCTCTCTCTCTCTCTCTCTAAATAACGCATCAATTCCATCAGGGGATACGATAGGTTTAAGATTCCACGTACAACTAATAATGAGAAGTAGGGAGGAAGATCTTACTCCTGGTGTCTTCTCAGTGTCCAGATTCTTAATTGTCCACCACCTCCTCAGCAATCATATCCATTAACATTTCCAAAACTACATTAACCCTTTCTACTCTTGCGTCATTCATTTCTCCCTCTTGTCTGCCCTTTAAAGTCAACAAATCCTCGAAATCTCACTCCTTCGTACCAAGATTCCATTAACTTCAAACATCATCTCTCCATTTGCATCTCTCTCTTATTCTGAGAGCCTGTTGTGTTTAATAACCATTTTGTCTTCATTTAATTTATTTTAGAACACCTTATTATCCGTAAATTTCTTGCTAACCTTCTTTCCTCTATATTGATAATTTGTCTTCTTCATCTCCCTCTTCCTCTTGTATACCTGTAGACGATCTTCTCGTGGCATGTGATTCCATCTCAGAATAGTAATTTTTCTTTTTTTTCCTAAATTTCTCATTTCCTCATCTCTTCATTTGCTGATTTTAACTCCTCTTCCCTTCATTCACTGTTTTTATTTCCTCTTCATACTTTCCTAAACCCACAAAAATTCCCTCCTGACCATGGGACCATATCAAGGATTTTAGCAGACTCCTCTTCTACTTATTCCACCCCATGCCCTTAACCCCAGCCCATATTTCATCTCTTTTCTGTTTAAATGTACGTCTCATACCCTCTAATAAAGCTCACTTGTAATTACTTTTGTAATTACTTTCACCCTTTGCTCTTAATTTCAGGCTAATGCCTGTTTTGACTCTTGCTTCAACCAAACAATGCTCAGGTATATCTCTACCTACTCGGTTCTCACCATTACATCCATTAACTTATTTTTCCATTTCTTCTGCACTAACACATAATCTAACAAACTCCCTTCCACAATTTTTTCTCTTTCCCAAAAATGCTTATGGATATTCTTCCTTAAACAGATGAGAAAATTTCAGAGTATTTGTGTGAGCCCTTTTCTTATTCTTTTCCTTCAAGTTTATTCTTTTTCAGCAGCCTCACAGTTAATTTTTTTATCTGTATTTCCAATAATTAAGCTCCTTTCTAAACAGCTAATAAATACCCCGTACTTACCAAAAACGCCATCTCTCCTTATTACCCACTTTTTTTCATTTAAATCTCCTAGGACAACCACCCTTTCATATTCTCCAGACCCAGCTAGGCATAGATGCAGACTTCCCCAAGAAGCATTCTCATTTGATCTCAGTCTTTCTCCAGAAATGATGGTACCGTATATTCTAGTTTGTCTGCCTATGTTTGTATTTGTGTCTTTTTAAAATACATACGCTAGTCATCATGGGCAAACAACTTCTTTTAGTATTGTCTTTTCCAATACGTATGCCTTAATTTCCGTCTTATCTTGAGAATGAGTTTAAACGTGAATTTGGTTCATCTTTCCTTCTTTTTTTTTTATTTCGTTTTACTTTTTTCCAGATATTTTCTGCGTCTTGGCAGTCTCCATTTTGCTGTTATCGCAGAGAGGGACTTCGGATGGACTATCATGTGAGATAACCTTTCTATAAGTCAAGGCTGAGAGAGAGAGAGAGAGAGAGAGAGAGAGAGAGAGAGAAAGTGTTTCCTCAGGGATGGTCAGCCAGATAATAACATTTGGTGGTGCGAGAGCCCAGACAAGATTTCATTATAATTTATGGCATTCAGCACCAGCGTTTCAACGCTTTCGAATTGGTTTTTATCAACATCCCATTTCCCCTGATGCGCTTTCATCTCGGGGCTCTATAAGTCTTTCCTGGGCGTATTAGAACTATGCAATAAATTTCATTTTTATTTATTTCTTATTTGTTTCTAAATGCGTAGTGACGATGGTAGTCATAAGTAGTAGCTTTCCGAGTCACGTAGAGCATTTGAAAATAGGTTATTTATGCGTTTATGCACATTAAATGCATATGTGCATGTATAAATACAATATATACACCCATTTTTCTGCACTATAAATTAGTATGTGGGAAATGGTATGATTGTGAAGTATGCAAATGAAACTATAATGGAATTTTAACGTTGAAATAAACTTTCAGTTTCGATAAACTTAATTGCTTAATGTGATTTATTTATTTATTGATACGATCTAGATTGATTCCATATATATATATATATATATATATATATATATATATATATATATATATATATATATATATATTGTATATATATATGTATACTGTATATATGTGTGTATGTATATGTATATATACATATGTATGTACTGTATATATATAAGTATATATACTGTATATATATATATATATATATATATATATATATATATATATATATATATATATATATATATATAAATTAGAGAATAAATCTAGATCGTATCAAGAAATAAATCTGTCATATTAAGCAATTAAGTTGCTCGAAACTGAAAGTTAATATTTCAACGTTCAATTTTCATTATAGTTTAATTTACACACTTCACAATCATACATTTCCCATGTTTTAATTTACGTTGCAGAAAAATGGGTGTATATACTGCATGCATGCATATATACATTTAATGTACATACACGCATATATATATATATACACATATATGTGTGTATATATATATATATTATATATTTATATATATATATATATATATATATATATATATATATATATATATATATATATATATATGAAATGATTTATGTTTTATTTCCAGTTAGCTTGGAGGACATTGAGGAGGCGATCACCAGCATCATTGGAGGAACTATAGCAGCACCTGGTAAAGGCATTTGTAATATTTGATTATGTACCCTTCGTAATTAATTGAACTAGAGCAATAAAGTAATGCAGGTCTTTAAGAGAAGAGTGTCTCACTCATTTCGAATTCAACTTATTGGATTATTGGTGCTAGAAATGAAGGCATTTCATGAAATTTTGCTTGTATTACAACTTTCAGTGAGAGTCTGCAATACGTGAATTTCGTCTACTTATTGAAAAGAGAGAGTGTTCGGTTTACCTACGACTTGCCTTTACATCGTCATGTTAAATACATTCAACATCCAGTTTGTCGCTAACGTAGTAGGCCTGTTCTATATGAATAGGGTTCATTGTCTGAATAATTATAACAGTATACTATAAGCAGTTCGCCATCGGAACTAAAATTATGCATTTTTAGAATTTCAATCGTTATTTAATAATAATTTCGACTCAATGAATGGCCTGATTTGGGTTATTAATAATAATAATAATTAGATTTATGTCATGTTTATGAGGTTGCAGGATTTAACCCTCGTAAACATTCAAAGGAAACAGTTAGCTAGTGTTCATGATTTTGCAGTTGCCTCATATCAGTCGTATTCAAGTACATTTTGTTGCTCTTCATTTTCTTGCTAAAGGTAGTGGGATAGTTAAACAATGAGTACCCTCAAAATAGTTTTTTCTGTGTAACACAGACTGTTTGCGTAGAAAAAAAAACAATTTTCTGGGTGACTGTTACATTTTAAGTCGTACCTTTACTCACGTTTTCATTTATGTCTTTGACTATCTTAAGTTACATATATACACATACATATATATACGCTAAGGAACCACTTGTCAGGATTTTTGTAAAATATCATTATTTTTATTTATATGAAAATCACGTTTCACTTCACACTTCTTGAACGCCTCTGGTTTAAGTTGAAGAGACATTGCCTGTATTTTGCTAAGAGATGCGTTAACTGCATTCAGTAGTTATTAAACCTTGATATGGAGGAGCGTAAGTAATTATCAGACTCCTAAGCTTAGTGGAGAGAATGTTCTTGTACTCCACTGCTTGGAATCGTAATACTGTATTCCTCTACAAAATTTTAACACTTAGGAATTTAGTGTTTTTATTTTTATATAAAGTTAAGCGTAACTTAGTTTTACCAGACCACTGAGCTGATTAACAGCTCTGCTAGGGCTGGCCCGAAGGATTAGACTTATTTTACGCGGCTAAGAACCAATTGGTTACTTAGCAACGGGACCTACAGCTTATTGACAATATACATGCACTTAATAAATTGCCATCATACGAAACTGTGTTTAAAGTTTGTATTCCTTTGTAATCACTTAATTAATTAGTTAATGTATTTATGTATTTTGTATCTTCAGGTTCGACTCCTTGGCTGGTTTCCTTGAAGGATGTCAGATTTTCACAGCCAGTTCATTTCTGTGGGGGCACGATCCTCAACCACCGGTGGGTTCTGACGGCGGCCCATTGCATTCAAGGATATGATGACCCCTTTCAGGATATTGAGGTGAAGAGATGATAAAAAAAGAAGTTGTAGGTACACTGATATATATGTGTATATATACATATGTATGTATACAGTATATGTATACACATATATATATGTATTATATATATACATATATTTATTCCTTAGGAATCCTTGTTCCTTTTTGAAGAATTTGTTTACCTACGTCTAGAATAATAATAATAATAATAATAATAATAATAATAATAATAATAATAATAATAATAATAATAATAGTAACCAAGACGAAGAAGAAAAGTGAAAATACAATAAGAAGAATAGTAAAAATGCTAAAAATTAAAAATATTAGAAATAAAAAATAAAGACAGTACTGAAAACAGAAACAAATATTAATGGAGATAAAACAAAATAAAGAAAAATATAAATATAAATACACGATGTATAAAGCCGATGTGCTTCCCTGTTTAGAGAAAAAGGCGTACTTATAGAAAAAAGTATATTAATATTACTGATACTGAACGATGATAGATGCATGAATTTGTTTTTGAAGGTGTTCTTCTTTCACGGAAAGCTGCTTTATGCTGCGAGATTTATATTTCAATAGAGAGAGAGAGAGAGAGGGGAAACAATTACATGTTAAAGCCAAAGGATATGTTCCTTTTTTCAAAATCAGTTTTACGAACGATAAAAAGAACATTTCTCAGCACAACCCCCTTTCCGCTTTGCCCCAGTGAGTATTCATTAATTTTATCTTGTGATACTTTTATCTTTTATAAATATAAATATAACCGTTGAGACCATTTACCCCGGATCTACGTGCTCTAAACAAAAAAGAAAAAAAAATTCTGTGCAGCAGTGTTTTTGCATGAAACAGCAGTTCAGACAAATACATTGTGGTTTATTTCCATGCCATGTTAAGCCATGCCTGCGTTTTCCGCGGGAGCACCTGCGTTGGCCAGGATTTGTATTTTTGTCGCGCTAAAGCCACGAATGCATTGTGCCCTTGCCCCTTTGTGCATTGTGATGCAAAAGCGTCAATATCCTGTTCTGTGATACGTTCCCTTTTTTCCTTCTCTTCTTTTTTTTTATTCCTTTTTAAATTTTTGGAGGTAGGGGGATGTTGGTGGTGGAAAAGAGGGAGGGAACCAGTGGTTCAACACCTGGGAACCAAGGATCATCTCACAATAAATGGTTCACAGGCAATCGGATCTCTGAATACGTGTAACCTTTTTTTTTCAATCGTTTTGAATACCGAACCATTGTCGAAAAATAGGTTAGCGTGTATATGTGTGCGTGTTTTCCATTTGACATTTTTGTAATATCGAGGTCGATCACTGAACTATGGTTGTTCTTTGTTTTCCGTACATGAAGTTGACAATGACTATGATCGTCTCTTTAGACAATGATGTTGCTTACGTGCAGCAGGATTATTTTGAACGAATTTTACGTTTTCGAAATTTTGGTATAGGCAGCGCTTGACGTAGATTAAAGGTACCTTATCTATAACATTGCAGGACTTGCCTGCTTCCACGAAAGGGTCTTGAAAGAAACCAAGTTTCGCAAATGTTTTATCATCTATCTAAATAGCTGAGTTTATGCTTGCTTTACCGAAATTACCTCTAGTAAAGACCTGTCTACAATACTATCACCTAGGGGGAATTTCTCGAAGCGCTAAGATAATGAGATGAATCAGTTAATTTCCAAAGAATAAATCAGGTGATTCCTTCACCTCTGAAGGATTTAGTGCAGTTGTCATTCCTGTGAGGGCAGCTCAGGTACTTTAGGTTGCCGTAATGGAAAGCCTTCAGGGACGCTTGTAATCAACAATGGAATTAGTGTGAAACATATCGGCTATTAATCCTGTTTTTCAATTTTGTTGGGTAACTGGTTCCAGACATCTGCGCTTTTCTATAAGGTTTAGGAGTAAAATGAATTCACAAGTAATTAACCCTTTATTTTTTTGGTAATATACTTTTACGACATAAATGTGTTTGTGTAGCTGATTTTTTTTTCAACTTATTGCAATAAACTGTTACTATTCAGCTTTAACATATGAAAATCAGAAACTGTTATAAAAAATAAGTAGACTGATTAAAGAAAAATCACAAGGCCCACACGTGGGCCTTCAAGAGGATATGTAATAGGCATTCATATTTAATAGAGGGTTATTATTATCTTTCAGGTAGTCGTAGGTGACTATAACCTGGACGATGTCGACTTGCTTTGGGAGAGGAGGAAAAGCATTCTGGATGTGATTGTTCACCCATTGTACAATTACTACACCCGTGAATTCGACGTCGTCCTTCTCCAGGTATCCTCTTTGATTTCATACAACAAGAGAGTAAAGCCCTTACCCTTGCCTCCTTCAGTAGGAGCGTTTCCCACCATTGAGACCGACTCGGATGTAGATGGCGCCACCGACTTGCCTCCCACTGTTTTAGGGAAGATGGAGTCTTCCCGGAGCTCTTGTCGCTGTCCTGTAGTGCACTCGCCCTTTCGTCATAGTAAAAGGAGTAAGTGGAACTGCAACGGCCAAGTTTTATCTTTTTAGATGAGTTTTGTAACGATAAAGGTTTTTTGTTCCCTGAAAGGCAAGAACGATGATTCGTGTTTTCAAGGTCAGAAATTAGTTTCGTAACAGACGTCTACGCCTAGTGATCACACATTATACGAAATACACCTTCCAGTATTGGTCTGCTACCGATACTGGAAGGTGTAGCACTTACATATATATATTGTTCACAGAATTCAAGACACTGTTTCTTGTTACCTGTCTCTGGGAGATATTAAAATTTTACGCCTATCATCAACTTTTTTTTTAAATATCGGTGTTTGTTAGTCGACTAATTTTTCTCTGTGGCAAAGGACAGTTTTGAGTGGATCCCTTGTGTTATAACTTCCATTAACCATTTTGAAATGATTCCTTCACCACCATTAATCAGGGTGGATGCTTTAAACATCTCTATATGATATGTCGTCGTCTTTTTAGCATCTTTCCAATTTTAAGAAAGTCCTTGTCACGAAGAAAATGAAACCAAAGTTTCCTGTTTACAGACTTCGGCCACATCGCCGGTTGGGGCAGCACAGTTCAGAGCCACGACGGTGCTCCCTACGGAGTGAATGTGGTCCATGAGGCTTTCGTCCCCATTGTCAAAAAGGACGTCTGCCGTTCCCTCTACCACGGAGTCTTCACCGACGCCATGATGTGCGCCGGAAATCTAACCTATGGGGGCGTCGATCCTTGTCATGTGAGTACTGGAAGTTTATGTTAAACCCTCTTCGGTAGTTGTGTGTAGCGCTACCAGACATCATAATATCTTCATATTTCTTGCACTTGGATCTTAAGGCTTTGTAGTGACAAGCGTATCCAAAAAAGGGAGAAGAAATAGAGAAGTTAAGAGGGCATCGTGGCTATTACAATTACATAAGTATCTGGTAAAAAAGTGACCAGTAGATTCTACATATATATATATATATATATATATATATATATATATATATATATATATATATATATATATATATATATATATGATTGTAATATGTAATTGTAATAGCCACGATGCCCTCTTAATTTTCTCTATTTCTTTCTCCTTTTTGGATACTTGCTCACTACAAAGCCTTAAGATCCAAGTGCAAGACTACCAACATCATAATATCTTTATATTTCTTACACTTGGATCTTAAGGCTTTGTAGTGACAAGCGTATCCAAAGAAGCGCGAAGAATTCGAGAAGCTAGGAGGGCATTGTAGCTATTACAATTACATATGTATATATATATATATATATATATATATATATATATATATATATGCTTGCGTGTTATACCTAAAAAAATTATATTTTTGTTTTTGGCTGAATAACGTTGGGATTGAAGGAACATTTATTTATGAAGAAACTTTTTTAACTGAATGAGCTGAGCTGAGACCAGATCCCACCAAAAAAAAGAATTTTCTAAGCGGTGTCCTTCTTGTTGAAGCTTTTCATAATCGAATCATAATCCTGGGACATCATTGTGGGTCATGAGTATAGCAGATTAGACTGAATTTGGTCAAACGTATGCTAATCCAATGAAAATGTGTAAAAAAAAAAATCTTTCCTTTCTGTTTATTGCAAGTGCTTACTATAATTTTGGAGCTATGAAAGAGAATAGGAATTATGAAGTTGAAAATTACAGTTCGCACACACACATACACACACACACACACACACACACGTTTTGGAAATTAGTGACTCGTGCAGTTTACGGAGCAAAGTCCAAAGTAATAGATGACAGTAGAGGTAATTTTGATAGACAGGGTCGTAGTAATTTGTGCTTCGACAAGCACAAAGAAAAGGAGAAAAATCAGTATTTTGCGAAAATTTAGGGAAAATAATTGAAAACAATGGATTTAAGTCACTGAAAAGAGTAAATTTCCCTATAAGCATCTCTGTGTATGTGTGGACTGCAAGAACTGTTGTCAAGAAAAGCTTTTCTGAAGAGCCTTTTGGCCAGTCGAGTTGCCAGGGGAGTGGCAACCTTGGCTTGATGGCAGCAGTAGTAGTAGTTGTTTTGATAGTACTACTACTACTACTAGTAGTAGTAATAGTAGTTGTGATAGTAGTATTAGTAACAGTAAGTAGACATATTGCTAGACATGTAAAATGAACATATCGAGATTAAGGCTTTTGAATCTTGTAATAATTGGCACGAAACGCCCTTCAGTTTTACAGAAAGAATGAGATACAATAGATTTAACAGAGCCGGAGGACTATGGGAAGGTGCTTCGGTTCATCAAAGTTCCAGCACGGTTATTATAAAGACAGAAAGGCATCCATGAAAATTCACTAGCGATTACTGTTAATCCAACATAATAATCGAAGGGTTTCTAAACCAACATCTTGTATATTCGTATTTTTCTCTAAGTAATTCGTCTGTTAACGGTTTCGCTTTTTTTTTTCATTATTATTTAATATCTTTACTTTTAGTATTTATTTAGGCTACAGAAGGGTGTTTGTTTTCCTCTTGCCTTCAGGTGGATGAGTCATATCTGTAGTTTGATCATACTCGTAGTCATAAGATTTCTTCTCTCTCTCTCTCTCTCATGCACGTAGTCATAATATTTCCTCTCTCTCTCTCTCTCTCTCTCTCTCTCTCGTAATCTTTACAGAATCCCATTAATTTCTTTCTCTCGACCCCAGGGAGACTGGGGAGGACCTTTAGTCGATTCCCTCGGCTACCTGAGGGGAGTATCCTCCTGGTCCGTCGGCTGCGGTCGTCCAGGGCATCCTGCCGTGTACGTGGATATCCACGCCGTGCGAGAATGGATATGCGAAGTCATCGACGAGGACAACGACTGTTCCTAGTCCTAGATTCCTAGGAGTTGATAAGAGAAGGAGGAAGGTTTATGGGGCATGTAAACAAAATGTTTGAGCAGTTAGGGGAACGTGGGGTTATCCTCGCGGAACATTATTCGGAAGTCTTGATGAACGTTTGTGCGGAACGTTTGGAACAATAGTCAGGCGATTATTATATTGGTTCGTCTAATGGAAATTTAATTTGCTGGATGTAGAAGGTGGGAAGTCTTGGATTAACTTCTCCATTTTTTTTTTAAATCACTTTTTTGGGTTCATGATATATACTGTATAATTAAAATATTTGATTATGTGGATGCGGAATATTATTTTATTCCTTTTGACGTCCTTTATACGCGTTAGTCATCGAAACCCTGCATGCCTTAATTGCCTGCAGCGCAGATATACTGAAGGAAGTAATGCACGCTTTTATGACGGCACTCGTAAATTAAGACCATTTACCCAGTTTTTTTCGGTTTAATTGCTGAGATAGATCAAGAATCATTATGCACACATAATCACTATATAAATGCATATTGTAAGCACGTCGAATATACCATTATTTAACCGATATGCAACAGTACGTCCTTTGTTAAAAGGTAGTACTTATTTGGTTATTCCATCGTTATCATTAATCTGCTCAGATTTTCCACTCATGACGTTTGACGTGATACGAGTTCCCGCCATTGTCCCTTGTCTTCTTTAGTTCTTGCTTGTTCATGTCTTTTCCTATGTCCTGTTTCTATGGTCTCTTTGGCCTTCTTAATTACATATTTACTTCTTTGATGAATAAATGGGCTTAACCCTTCCTTATCTTTGTAGACATTTTGTTATGAATCTTTTGGATCTTAAGACTTTGTAGTAGCAAGCGTATCCAAAAAATGGCGAAGAACTAGGGAAGTTAAGAGGGCATTGTGGCTATTACAATTACATATGCATATATATATATATATATATATATATATATATATATATATATATATATATATATATATATATATCACATATGTAATTGTAATAGCCTCAATGCCCTCTTAACTTCTCTAGTTCTTCGCTCCTTTTTTGGATACGCTTGTCACTACAAAGTCGTAAGTGTTATACCTAAAAAATTTATATTTTTGTTTTTGGCTGAATAACGTTGGGACTGAAGGAACATTTATTTATGAAGAAACTTTTTTTTAATGGAATGAATTGAGCTGAGACCAGATCCCCCAAAAAAGGATTTTTTTACCATTATAAGGAACACTAGCTAGTTATTTTCACTCATAATTTATATGAGGAGCTGAAGAGCTAAGACCATCAGGGTGTTTTGCACGATATCTTGACAAAACTTTGTGTTGAAAAAGAATGAAATGACTTCCGATTGTCCTTTTTACTTCCATTGCATTAATGATGCGCTGTTGCTGCATGCTGCTTCTTGGAGTATGCTGTTTGAATTTTGTTAAAATAACTATTAATCTGTATCTCGTGTTTGCTTACTTGTTCTTGAAATAAGTCTAATCCTTCGGGCCAGCCCTAGGAGAGCTGTTAACCAGCTCAGTGGTCTGGTTAAACTAAGGTATACTTCCTCTTTGGACGGGTCGATATCGTTCTCGGCTAGCACTGTGCTGGGCCCGCGTTCGATTCTCCGGCCGGCCAGTGAAGAATTAGAGGAATTTATGTCTGGTGATTGAAATTCATTTCTCGCTATAATGTGGTTCGGATTCCACAATAAGCTGTAGGTCCCGTTGCTACGTAACCAACTGGTTCATAGCTGCGTAAAATAAGTCTAATCCTTCGGGCCAGCCCTAGGAGTTAACCAGCTCAGTGGTCTGGTTAAACTAAGATATACTGAACTTTGCTTTTGCTGACCTTCTACGAAGATAACTGCAAAATACAGTATATTACTTAACACGCTCCAGGTTCCAAAACTTACTTCTTCCTGTGGTTGTGATTACCGGCTTCTGTTCTTTCAATTTGTCTTCATTTAAATTCTTTCCGTTTCCTCTTCATTTGTCCAAAATTTCTCATATTTTCTGTTTTTTTTTTATAGTTTGTGATTTGATTTTAATTTGATTTGTATAGGTGTTCATATTTTATTTATACTGTTCTACCGTATTCCCCCGCCTGCTGCTTGTTGTGTTTCTTTGCTCGAGTGTCAAGTAAAAGGACTCTTTGGAAGCCTGCACTGGTTAGTAAATATTATACTAATACTTTGCGATTAGTTTACAGGTGTAGCGAATTCGATATTAGACGATACTGGAGAATATAACAAATCACCCGTGTATGTGACATTATATATGTGTGTATGTATATATATATATATATATATATATATATATATATATATGTGTGTGTGTGTGTGTGTGTGTGTGTGTGTATGTGTGTTTTTGTTTGGTGTAAATCCACGCTTAAACCCACTAGTAGAAAATAAACACTAGCCTCAAGTGTGGCTTAGAAGTATGGGAACTGAATCATGCCAGTTTTCCCGACCAGTGAGCTAGAAGACAACTCTATCTTTTCCTGTGGGCAAGGTCTAGAGCAGTATTCTCTAGACCTTGCCTGTGGACGTGGAACCCCCTCTTCTCTCTGTGTTCAGCTTGCTGCTATTCGCCAAGATAGGCCTGGGCATTTAAATTGCCCCTTCCATTGGATTTTGCATACCAGAGTCTCCGTAGAGGGAAGATAGTGAATAACGGTAAAAGGGACCGTATAATTAATGTTATCAAAGGCTTCTCAGCGTTTGAACGGGTGAATGCAACGTTTGCATAGTCGACCAAGACCGATCCTTGGTGATATACCTGCTTCCATCTTGTAAAAGGACACTGAAGAAGAAAGACTTTTTTAAAGTTCATTTCTTTGTATATAAGTTCATATTGGCGTGCTTTTACATACTGTATATACGTAAGATATACAAATCATGGTGTAGGCGTGTGGCATTTATTTAACATAAATTGAGGAGTTGATTTCTCTGTGCTGCGACACTAAGCGTCAACAAGGGCTGATAAAATGAAACATTTTAGGAGCGAATAAAGATTTAATTTATGGACATAGAGATATATTATAAGATTACTTTAGTATTCGTATGCGTATTTGAAACCTGCTTAAGAAGATGCTCGATCAAAGTCAAGTTTGCGGCTTCGGAACAGAATTATTGCTGTTAGTAAAGTTAAAGAGCGTGTCTGTGTATTATACGATTTGTTTAAAATCAGTACCTCTTAGTCTGTCAGGTACACATGAAGGAGAGAGAGAGAGAGAGAGAGAGAGAGAGAGAGAGAGAGAATGAGAATATGAATGAATTACGGTAGTCTTGTTGATGTTCATTCGTTCACATGATAACACGAGAGAGAGAGAGAGAGAGAGAGAGAGAGAGAGAGAGAGAGAGAGAGAGAGAGAGAGAAATAAGGCATTCATATTGATGTTCATTTATTCACATGATAACACAAAAGAGAGAGAGAGAGAGAGAGAGAGAGAGAGAGAGAGAGAGAAGTACGGCATTCATATTGACGTTCATTCATTCACATGATAACACGAGGGAGAGAGAGGGAGAAGTACGGCATCCATATTGAAGTCCCATCGTTGACATGACTCAATGAGTTATTTGATAGAGAAAGGACAAGAAGGGTGCATTCTCATTGATTGTCATTCGGTGACATAATGTAGATAGACAAGTCCCGTTTTCGAATCTGACATTCGTTCTTTAACTTGTTTTAACCTCGGAATGTGTAAAATGAGAGAGATAAAATGAGAGAATTAGAAATAAAGACGCGTCGTACTCGCATTCCGTAATGGAGTCTATAACTTAGTCTAACGACGGACGATAGGAGTGCATTCTGTAGTCCGTAGTCTCCGCCAACAGGCTCATCGGGTGGGGAAAGCGAACGATAGAACACAGCCAATCCTGAATGGCCGACATGTTGACGTATATTCCCGGGAATTCGTCGGAGGCGCAGGGCTCTGCGTAGGAATAGATGCCTAGAATGTATCCGTCCTTGCTGATCAGTCCCCCTCCTGAGTCACCCTGGAATTACATGGCGGGGGGATGGAAGTGGGTGAAAATCAATGAGCATTGTTTATATCGTCACTAATAGTAAATCTATGATAATATTTAATTATAATAACATTAGCAGTAGGAGTAGCAGTCACTAGTATACTTTACGTCTTTTTTTAATACACCTACTCTGATTCTCATTAACTTATATTTCCATTTGAATTCATTTGAAGCTTTACTTTTTGCATTATATATATATATATATATATATATATATATATATATATATATATATATATATATATATATATATATATATATATATATATATATCTTTCTAGAGTTAATCACAAGAATGGCACTACTTGTGTACAGAAATTGTTGTAGTACTCAGAATTACTCTTAATGATTTAAACGTAACTTTGATTATATTTTTCTATGATTATATTTTTCTCGCTTATTCTCACTGGGTTTCATTTTTTTAACGGAAAGGTTAGCGTGAGCTGGTGCCTTTGTCTAGCAATGGCCAATGGAAAGAAGAACCAAGGAAAAGGAACAAGAACTGAGGTTAATTCCTTAACAAGAATCGGGCGTACCTCGAGCTATTTCCAACTTTAAGAAACTACAATTAAAACTAACATCCTTATATCCCCATCTGAGCTGAATAAACATACACTCATGCTTAATGCTGTACTGCTGCCACGCTGTGCAACTGACCCTTGAGTAATAAATGACCTCTAGGTATTAATATCTCTGTCGGCGAATAGTGATGAGGTTTTTTTTGGCGAAGTGAAATGAATTGCCTGCGTATTTGCGCATTAATTGTTTGTCTGCAATTAATGTGAAAGTTTTCAGCAAGTAATGAGATAGATTTTAGGAACTGATGAATGTTCTTTCATCTCTGATTGCTGAGCGTGCGGTATTTATATATTATTTTTGCAGTTTCCTTCTGATGTCGGTATTTTGACACCTCTCCCATGTTAACCGGACCAGAAAGTGTTGTATTTGCAGCCAGATACAACACGTATGCATATAGAAGTATATTTATATCAATGGATCTTTTTCAATACAAAGTTTAAGTTACTTAAGGGAGAATCTACGATGATGGAAATGTCTTCTTGGGTGTTGCAGAACTCTTTTCTTGAACTGAATAAGTTCAAAGTGTTCTGGAATCATAAAAAGGCAAAGGGTTCTAGGATTTGGAACCGAGCTTGTAGGACTGTTCAGTACGGTTGAGTCATGGGTACAAAATTATCAGTTTGCATTTACATGAGACAGTTACGCAAGCCACAAACTTTGAAGGGTATCATCTGAAGTAGTGTTTCATAGAAGAAGACTTAATTTACCTTCTGTGAAATAGAAGCGAGTTAACTCTTGCACCGAACAGCTGGACGTCATAGACTATCTGAGTCACATTCGTCGAGGACAAACCCCCAGCCTCTTCTGGTCTGAGAATAATGTCTCTTGTTCTGATGAGTACCACACATGGCCGGAGAAACTACTCAGAAATGATATGGTTGCACCTAAACAGCCGACATGGATAGGCCTGTGGCTATGCTAAACCGTGTCGGTCTGTTTTTTGAGCAACTTTTTAATTTACGTTACTCTGAATTTCAGTACTACCAGATAATTTAAAAAGTTTGAAGAAATGTTATACAGGAAAATATTAAGAATGTCTCTTCCTTTGTATGTTGAGATACCATGTCGATAATGGACGGGTGGATTTTGCTAAAAATAGGTAAAACCATTTGATTGAATGGCTCTTCCAAATGCCTAACTCTCCGTGGACATCGACGAGGATTCGACGATCTGTCGCTGTTTAAAGCATTTCGTCCAATATAATGCATAGGGATTTATAATCAAACTGCATTGCGGAGGTATCCTCTTTGTAGAATATTTTCTACCAAATGCTCTTCATTTTTTGGAGTGCTGTCTTTACCTACAGCATAGTTTCAGTCTAGAATGAAGAAGGGTAAAAGGCAAAATAGTTAGAATTTGAAGAAGAGCAACCAAAGGGGAACTGGAGAATTTTGTTGATGAAAAGAAAAAAAGATAATAAGTAAAAAAAGTGAAAGACCCCGAGTCCGCAGCTAGGTCATAGAGACACATCAAATCGCCTCGCAAAGAAGTCAGAAATCCTTTAATGGGGATTTTGATTGACATCACTTCGCGCTAGTCCGTGTCAAGTGATTTGAAATTGCGAGAGTTATATCGTGAATTTCCAAACGCTCAGAGAGAGGATGGTCATACATTGGAAACGCCTGATTTGCAAGAAGAACGATTATATGTTTTGATGCTTTAAAACAACACTGACTTATTCAAGAGTTGAAGCTATAGTAGTTTAAAGCATTTATATGCACGAGAGGCTAGAGTCATAACCGTTCGCATTGACTAAATATAAGATAAAGTAAGGATGCATCACCCCGATATAAAAATTTGACACATGAAAATTCGAAATGGCAGCAGTAACAAGACACAGGTTATTTTGGAAATGAGGACTCTTAACTAAAAATTATCGGAAGTTCAATTTAAGAATCGATTTGTGACGTGGCCAGATGCACAGTAATCATTCAGAAATGTATGTCCTGACTTCTGCCTGAAGGGCTATATATACTCTTATAATTGTCAAGACTTCATTCCAGCAGGTTGTGCCTTCTGCTTTCATTACGTTTACGAATAATAACTGTGCATTTGATAAAGTCACAAGATAAATGTTCTTTAGCTGAAACCCTGATGAGTTCTACCTGAAAAGTGCTTAATTTTTATAACAAAAAGATTATATGTGAACTTGTGACAACTGTCTTTAGTAACTTATTCATCATATTTAGACAAAGATTATTCAGGGTTGTGGTAGCTGAGCAGTATCACTTGGATTCCCCATTGTGGTGGTCCCTAGTTCAAACCCCACGCTGTGGGTTAGGGGTAAGGGGTATTGTGAAGCCCGTAAGTCTACTCTCTTAACCATCAGCAGCCATAAGCCTGGTTCCCCCAGATCCTAACGTGGGTTAAGAGTCTTAGGCACTGATCTTGTGTGTATTGGGTATCTTAATCATTTTATGAATATATGAAAAGCACGTAATGTAAATTTTAGTCATAAATTCTCGTGCATGGACGAGAGGATGGTCCTTTGTCAGTCGAAATCATCCCGATCGATCTTATTCTTGCGGTGCAGATTCGTGATGGATACATTTCTTTCTGTTTCTGGTCTGCATTTAACTGGTTTTATTTGAATTTGGGCCTCCTGCAAAATATACATACAGCGACGTTTTCAATATTTTCTGAAAATTTTTACTTATATTTCGGTGTGGGAAAAGGACATATAGCGATGATTGTCTTAATGTTCCCTATGTAAATATATTCCTAATGAGGCTTCTTCTATTTTCTATATATATATATATATATATATATATATATATATATATATATATATATATATATATATATATATATATATATATATATATATATATATGTAGAGAGAGAGAGAGAGAGAGAGAGAGAGAGAGAGAGAGAGAGAGTGTTTGTGTGTGAGCTCTCATTCTTTTATATATATATATATATATATATATATATATATATATATATATATATATATATATATATATATATATATATATATATATATTATATATACACAGTATATATAATATATATATATATTTACACACAGTATATATTTTACACACACACACACACACACACACACATATATATGTATACACGCACACACATTTCTCTCTCTGAACGGTACGTGAGGCCGTACCTCACACACTCGCTCCAGCAGGATCTAAAAAACTAGCGCTACAGGAAGTGACGTCAGTTGTAAGAAGCGCACAGCTCTTACGTCAATCAATCCAACCTTCACCTGAGATGTCTCACCATGCAAGCTCCGACCCCGCCGTGTGTGACGTCGGCTGCGCACATGAGAGATTCCATGTCGTCGTCGGGATAGGCGCTCTGGCAGAAGTCGTTCGACTGGATGGTTAAGTTTGCCTCCATGACGACCGAGGAGAACTCTTCGGAGTTTGTGCGACCCCACCCGGCGATCAGGCCTTCCACTGGGTTGGAATGAAAGGAGAGTAACGTATAAGTATGATGGTAATGTGTACAGGTGTATTGTAAATATATATATATATATATATATATATATATATATATATATATATATATATATATATATATATATATTTATATATATATATATATATATATATATATATTATTGTGTGTATGTATGTATATATTATTATGTATATATGCACACATATACCTTCTAATGTATATTTGTATATGTATGTATGCATGAATATACATATATATGTATATATATACACATACCTTCTACTGTATATTTGTATATGTATGTATGCATGAATATACATACATATATATGTATATATATATATATATATATATATATATATATATATATATATATATATATATATATTCATACATATATACGTACCTACATATCCAAATATACAGTAGAAGGCATATTTGAAGACATGTTTCACGCCAGTTTATATGTTAATTCGTTCATTCATCTGATCAATTTACAAATAAAAGAATATGTTGAATGCTGTGAATGCTCAAGTACAGAAATTGCATGTTGATGATTTGACATCTGAACTATTACTACTAATTTAGATAATTTAGATAATTGTGGCTACTACTTATTTAGATAATGTTGGTGCGATTAAGCAATAAAATGCTCTAAAAGTGAAAAGGGAAACGTTTGAATCAGTAGTATTTAATAAATTGGTTTAATTCAAGCCACCGTGAAGGTAACACCGCCAGCCTTCCCCTTTTGACTTTGTGACATTTGATATCTTTCTTTCGCAAGGTGATAGAATCCTTTTGTGTTTCGAAATGATGCCGTGAAAATATGTCTTACTTATCTTGCTTGTGATATTTACGACTCGCTCTTAGAGCTTAGGGTATAACCTGTACATTTTTCAGCTGACTGGCTGATGTAACAATCAGAGAAATGTATTGGGTGTCATATGTTCTGGACATTGCATGCAATATTTGTTATCCGGGATTTTCTGTTTCTCTAAATCATTTTGTAAGTATATTGTAAACACGCATGGATGTGGTAGTATCGTTTTGCTAGATATTATTACTAGTTATTCCATCGCCGGAATATATCCAAAAGTTGGCCTTGCTACGTATATAAATGTATATATGTGTACATATATATGTATATATTTATATATATAGTATATATATATATGTATGTATGTATGTATGTGTGTATATATATATATATATATATATATATATATATATATATATATATATAGAGAGAGAGAGAGAGAGAGAGAGAGAGAGAGAGAGAGAGAGAGAGAGAGAGAGAGAGAGAGAGCAGACCATAAGCATTCACTGTCATTTCTTTTACAGTAAAGTCATGGTACCATCTTGGTAGTTTAGTGGATGTTGATGTTCGTTAGTTCAAAAAACATGGTACTACTTAACGCGCTGTGCCTCTTATTAGTCCTAATTATCGGACCTGTTCAAGTATTGTCTTTATTTGCTTTCAAGTCAATTATTTATCTGTTTGGTTCTATTGTAATTCACTATACTTGTCGTTTATTGTCATAGTCTTACTTTGTTCACCACAGGCCTTTTACTTCTGTATAAATAGGTTCCCATAATTAGAAATATACACATCATGTACCTGTATGAGTACATACAGGCTTCCTAGACATACGTAGCTATCATTTATTTTGGATCGTGTCAAGATTAGAGAACCCACTCACAGCAGGGTTCGCTACTCTTTACATGGGAATAATTGGGTTCGCTGTTCTAGACATGAACACTTCGATACCAGGGGCTAGTACTAAACAAGGCGAAATACATTTGACCCCCCAGGGGCTAGTACTAAACACGGCGAAACAGTGTAGATGAATCACTGTTTCACTGTTTCACTAGCCCTCATGTGGAATTGGAGTTCGGATCGGAAAGGGTCGGCCATTCTTTATATGGGGATCATTAGGTTCGCTGTTCTTGACATGGAGACGTTGGGTTCGCTTAGCTTTTTTATTTTTTGTCCATTTACTTATCCATTCGGATCTTTCCTAGATAGTGACCCCCAAGGACTAATGTTTCTTGGGGGTTATTTTCTTTATGATATTTACAGTCTTTTGTTTATGTTTTTTTACGGTAGTCCCCAACGGGCTTTTACTAAACATGCTGGAAAGGTGGGTACATATCGGGGTAAAATCCGTGGGGGTCACTATCTAGGAAAGATCCATCCATTCTGCCACTTAATAAGTTCTATCAGCTTAATGTCATTATTTATTTATTGACACATTAATATCTAAAGTATTAGTCTGGTTTACCTCCTTGTAGATCCCGCTTTGCATCCGGCGTCTTACACAACTTCCCTCCCCCCTCCTCTTCTTTCATTCTGTCAGTGAACCGCCGGTCTAGCCTGTGTCTCTTATCGTCAAACTTTGGCAGAAGAGACGCTGGCTGAATCCTCTCTCCGTAAGAAAAATAAGGCACAAGCAGCAATGCTGCGTTGTAAGCGTGTGTGCTAAAGTAAGTATACTTCGGATGGATAATGGAGAGCAAGGGGGTCCTGCTTATCTCGTAGCCTTCCTCCTCATCCAGGTTGTATTCGCCCAGAACAACCTGTTTAAAGAAAACAGAATTACTTTGTTGAGAGTATAACGTTATAATGTATGGAGGAGACAGTTTTAATATTTAGAGTTTCAGAATCTGGAAATACAAGGGGTTCAGTGTTTAGGAAAATATTTTAGTTTTTGGAGAAAAGGAAGTTTAGTATTTAGAATTTTATGTTTGTTGAAACGGTGTTGCGGTGTTCGGAGAGAACGGAGTTTTATTGTCGAGGCTTCTAAATCCATTATTATGAGGATTCTATCTGCTTTGATTTTTTCAGTATTTTTTCCTTGACTTTTGAATTAATCTAAGGACAAAAGGAGTTGCCTCCCAGGTTTTCAGCCTTTTCAGGTCTTTGGGTAATGAAGAATGCAAAGGCTTGAACGGTATTAACAATTTCTTAACACCTAACAGAAACATTGTAGTTAGCCTATACTTGTTTGGTTGATGTTGCTAATTTAAAGACCTTCAACAGCATTTGGGAGATCCTAGGTACATTCGAGCTCTATTTTCATGAGTGAAATACAGGTAAAGATTGTCCAATATCGAAAATATTAGGCCTCCCCATAATTTAGGGCCCAGAATATTTTGAAATACAAAAGAAGTGAAAAGAACAGCGTGTATTACACTGATTCCTACGAAGTAGAATTAGGATGCGGAGCAACAACCTTCCTAAAGGAATTGGCTTACTTAATCATCAGATATTCTTCAAAGACGGCAGTTGGTAGGCTAACGATGTAATTCCACCAAATATCAATTATCTCAATGCTAGCAGTGTCAGAATCCTTACTCTAACTGTTAAGGAAGGGAGGTTGTGTATTTATTTTCACTCTCAGTAAGTTGAATCTCGTAATATGTGTAGCTCCAGAGAAAAGCAAGACAACAGTCATTGCCACGTTCGTATTTTAAGTGCTGAATTTAGGATGAACCCAAGTGCAGAAAGTTCCTACAGTGTCATAATATTATGCTACGTTCACCTCTTATACTCTCTAGGCTACCACTCACCTCTGTCCCATGCGCTCTCATTCCAGCACCTTTGCCAAACCACGAAGCCTTTATTCATTCATTCTTAGTTCATAGAGTTATATACACACTTTTCAAAAGTCTTTTATTCTAGATCTTTCCATGTGACTAGACTGCCTCTTATCACTGGTATCAATCTCTCCATGTATGACAGGTGTTTTCCCATTTCCTTTGTGTCTTTATATTTCTCATCCATTCAACCTCTGTTCTTCGTGTGTACTATATAGATAATAAATTCCCACAGCTATTTTTTTTTTAGTTATTTCATCTGTAACCAGTGTCCCACATACATCCAAAAATGGGAATTTAGTGAATGATCTCCTCAAATTCCAGCTTTTGGTTCCTCTCTGTGTTCAACTGTTTTTTCAGACTTGTTGCCAATTTCTCTCAGTACCTCTCTCTTCTAGCCATCATTTGTTATATGTGCCTTTAGGGTATGAGTTAACGTATTCAATTCCTCCACCATCCTTACTAACATCCATCTTTTTTCTCATAATTCTACCCTTGCTAGTATTTATTTACAACTTTATCTTATAAACATGTCTCCAATCTCTGCAACTTCTATTTGATTTTCAGCATTATACACAGAATCATCTGCAAATATCAACCTCTCCACACTCCATTCACAATTCCCTTTCTTATCCTATAAACTTGGTCCTTCCCATGGTTTTACTACTTCCTCCATACATAAAACCATAAAACACTCAATGAGCCAGGGACCCACTTTCATACCAAATCAATTATCACTAATATTTACATATCCTAATACATGTCTTGATTCCATCTTGAGAAATTGAAATTGCTCTCAAATTACCTTCACCGTATCCTTGATCATGCCCTTGTTAGCTTTATTATAAGTTTTCGCCATGTCTGTACTAGTTACATGCATCCTTTTCCCTTTACTGTCTGGCTTGATCCATACACAGTATTCTGTGTCCAATTCTGCTCTGCTCGTTCCCCACCTTGGTGTGATCGGTAGCATTCTTGCTTACTAGCCTAGGAGACTCAGTTTCGATCGGTGCACTAGGACGGGCGAATGAACATGCTCCTTTTAATTGTGGTATGGCAGCTAGCATTAAAATGTGCATCTGGCTAGCAACCTCTCATTACAGACAAATTTTCTGAGAACTGGAAAGCTAAACACCCTCAGGCGCCACCCCCGTTTTGATGTTATAGGTTTGAAGTAAAACTTTTTCAGTGTATGCCATTCACCATTTGTAAGTGTGAGAAAGAGACGCGCGAACTGGGTCTGGTAAAAGTCGGTCTAAAATAAGAGCATAAAACGCCTCCTTGGTTTTTTAATGTGTTATGAGTGGAGTAAAGAGAGGTTAGAGAAATAATAGAAGAGCAGCAGGAAGTGGGAGAAGAAAATGGGTACTGAATTGAGCGCCAGAAAGAGTTTGAAAGTTTTTGTGAAAAGAGAAAGATGAAAGTGATAATTTGGTTAAATTGAAATCAAGAAGAATGAGAAATGAATTTTATTTTTGATGGTGGAAGAATGAATGTGGGTTTCTCAGTGTTTGTGAGTGAGTGTTATATTGATAAGAATAATTTAAAATCACACTTTTGATAATTACCAGCAAATTGTACGAAGACGAAGTGACGCAGGAAGCGGTTGTCAGGATCCAGAAGTTGTTGAGGATGGTTCCTCCGCAGAAGTGGGGTGGGGGATAATACTGGGTATCTCTGATAGAGACCAGCCACGGCGTTGATCCTTTGCCAACAGAAGGAAGAACAGATTACTCTTACTGCTCGGAGTTATCGTTATCGACGGCTTAATGTTTTTTCAGACACGCTCACATATATACTGTATATTATATATATATATATATATATATATATATATATATATATATATATATATATATATGTGTGTGTGTGTGTGTGTGTGTGTGTGTGTGTATGTAATATATGTAAGCTATATATATGTTGTCCTAGTAATTCAGTGGTTAAAAACCTTGCCTCACCAGTGAGAGACCTGAGTTCATTCCTGCAGGGGTGAAATGTCTTTGCCAGTTTCCTTAAGAATTTATGGTGCTTGTTGACTTAAGTAGTGAATTATGTACCTGGTGGTTAGTCGATTGTTATGGGTTATAATAAAATGTTTGCTGAGAACCGAAGGTATAACGCGATATATAGCCACCCCTTCTAACATGAAAAGGTGTAATTTCTATATTCTACCTATTCTACAACGCCATTCACTGCACCCTCTATCTTGCATGCACATTCTGGCTTCCTAGTACCAAGGCCCTTCTTTGGCAGAACTGTTCCAGTACATCTACCCAGCCTTTGCTAGACCTTTCTCTCCTGACACCACCAAATTAGTCTTTCACCAACCTAATGTCTTACATTTTTCCCGCGTGACCAAACCATCTCAATGCAGTCTGATTCATCTCGTCACTTGTGCCAGCTGATGTATATATACTATTTCTTTGTCGCTTCACATTTCTCGCGCTTTCAGTTCGTCTTGTTGCACACATAACACAGTTCGTCTCAACAGCTTCAACCGTTTTCTTTAATATACATATAATGTTTCGCACGTTACTTCTATAAAGGAGAATTGCTTCGAAAAGGAGAACTGATTCGAAAATAACCTGGTTTCCATAGTGTATGTAAATATATATATATATATATATATATATATATATATATATATATATATATATATATATATATATATATATATTTACATATTATACATGTAACTCGCTAATATTTACAATACTTAATTTAAACAATACAGTATTTTTGCCCAGTTTTTATGAGTATATGAACAATAACCTTATTGTAATTACATTTAAACTGCCCCTGTTAAAATGTATAGTTTCCGTTAAATTTATTCAGTGGATTTAAAAGTGCCTCATTAATTATCAGTCACCGGATTTCTTACCTGGCGTCGCTATGTCCCCGCCAATGATGTTCGTTTTCGCTGTTGCTGAAATCAGAAAAGAGGAAAAAATAATTTAGGAAAAACTTGTTAAGGAAGATCATTGAAATCATCATTACTGGTGTTTCTGTCCCGAAAAGAATGGCGCCAATTTTGAAGTGATTTGCAGTTTCATCATATTTTTATTATATTAAGTATGCTAAGGGCCTCTGCAATATCTAGTTTTAATATTTCGACAATTACGTGCGCAGATCAGTATAGCACTCATAGACTAGTCTGCGTTACATAGAGGAAATATAAATATTTGGAGAAATGTTGCTTATTATTATTATTATTATTATTATTATTATTATTATTATTATTATTATTATTATTATTATTATTATTATTATCAGTAGTAGTAGTAGTAGTAGGAAATTGAAAAAGACGTAAACCATATGGAACGTGTTTAATGATTGAGTGGTTTTCCAATTCTTAGTAATGATTATATTGTTGGTTTCCGTTACTCATGCTGCCTAGTAGTGCACCATCACCAAAAATTTCATTCGTTCAGAGTGACAGATTATGAAGATATTCGTGACATTTCTCTTTTTAATCTTTCCTTGTAGATTGGACCAGACAGTCTTGAGATGCTTTGGTTATGTGTAAAGAATGGAGGATGATAGGTTGATGGAAAAGAGCATACAGTTCGGAGGTGTTAGGAGAAGGGAGGAGAGAAGGCCCAGAAAAAAGATACTTGAACATCCTGGGAACGTGAGTGTGCCCGCGCAAGATGGAGATAAATGGCGCATTGGATGTATAGGGACTCGGCGTGCTGCTGATGAGCTGTGTAGTGATAGAAAGTGTCTAATGCTGGGAATTTTTTTTTTTAATCAGAGGTTCATCCACGATTCAGTAGTTTGTGCATGTTACAGTAATCGTTGTCTCTTCTTTTCCTTTTATATATATATATATATATATATATATATATATATATATATATATATATATATATGTATATATATACATATATATATATATATATATATATATATATATATATATATATATATATATATATATATATATATATATATATATATATACTCGTGTGTATGACTTTTGCTCAGTGAAAGAGATTCATATTTAGCACTCAGGCTTACGAACAAAATTAATGTAAACAAAGTATTCGTAAACACCTACTATGCCCAGCATTCACAGACGTCCTTCAATAACTGAATAATTAGTTACGACAGCCGCTTTCATATTCAAACCATCCTTTGACTGGTGTCTCGGAGTTCGTCAGCTGTGCCGTAAGGTTTCAGTTCTCACAGGCGTAATTATGTCGATTAAATCGTGTTTGAGCAACAAAGGTTACAGTATTTCCTTTGTAATCGACGCTCGTTCCGAACGCATTTCGTGTTGCATTCCCCCAATTCTGGAAGGTGCGTTTTCTTTATTCGTTAATTTCCGACGTTTGTGTTGTAAGAACCTTTTATTTTTACTGTCATTATGCAAAGGTCTGTGCCTGAGGAATTAACGGGAAAGCAAATATGACTTGGAAATTATTGGATTATTATATCACTTGCAAACAGGGAGACAGTTTTATTTTCCAGAAAATTCTTTTGATAACTGAAAAAAATATTGTCCCAACGCTTCATTGTTTTCTTGTAACCATCTTCCAACCGTAAATTAAACAGATATATGAAAAACATAAAGGACTTGATGATTTATCGCTTCAGCATTCAGTATTGTTCTCATGTTTGTTTGCTTATAAACACTATTCCTTGCTATAGAAACAGTCTAGAATTATGATGTACGCGAGCTCGTATAAAATAACAGAGTATTTCATATTTTTATATCACAACCTCAAATTAGAAAACAGCTTGACGCCTATACTATTTAGTGTAATTATTGTTATAAGTGTCTTTCGCGGTATGGGTTAATTTTTGTAGTTGTCCAGCAACGTAGCAGTTGCCTGTTAAAACCCTAATGCGTCATATATACTGTACATCCATAAGGACCGGAGCCGTTTTAAATAAATGTTAGAGAAAGTATGTAAAAGCTTGACCTACTGCTGAAAGCCTTTCAGGGAGCACATAACAGAACGTATCATTGCTTGAATTGTCGGTGCAGTATGAGAGTCAAGGCGAATGAATAATGTAATGACAATGATAATAATGATTTTTTTTTAAATAGCAATAAAGAGAGTAGAGGAAGTTCTCAGTTATATTAAAGGAAAAAGAAAAGAGTGGATCAGGAATTCTTCGGAAGCCGTGGAAATGAAAATAGTGAAAAATTAAAATTATATAAATTTATTTAAACTCGTTTTAAGTCCAGGGACTATTGTTCACGATAGGTAGTATATCTGTTCATCCCACCATTGGGGAAACTTTTGATATGAAAGTTTCAAGATTTGAAGAATTTTTCTACAATAAAATATCATCCAAAAAAACTTAACTTTAAACAAAGTTTATCGGCCAGCTTCTGTTGAACTGTTGGTGCAAAAACTAGGGCAGGTTCTTAGTTCACAGTGAGATGGTAAGGTTTCCGTTAAGTGGTTAACACTTCAGTGTGTTACTGTTTCTTTATTTAAATGGAAATATCTAAAAAGATGGCTCTGACACTCCAACAAGATAAGTCTCAAGTTTATCACAATATCATGCATTTTTATACCCCTGCAAACATATGCACTGTAATGCACTTATTATATATCGCGTTATCGGGACTGTGGTGGTATTATGACACTTGGTTATGAACAAAAACTCTCAGCGCAATGAGCATAAGGTGACTTGAGTACTTCTGTTTAGTAGAATGAGCAGTATTCCTTCTGTAGGGAAATCAGTAGTACTTATTACAAAATCCATCGTGGCCAAAAGTCTTAGATAATACTAACTGTAGCATTACAAGCATGCAGAGCTAAACAAGGGTGTTAAAAGAAATTACGAGGTTCATAGAGGGCGTTGAGTCTAGATAAGCAACTGTTCTGCGTCTGTAACTTCCTTAAAGAAAAATACCTATGAGTTCTAAACCACTTTACTTACGCTGTGGAGCAGGTGACCTTGTTGTGGGTACGTCAAGCACCGGGCTGTTCGTAACAAAACTTGACAGAAGGCTGACAGCAAGAAGAAGTAGATATATGCGACACATCCCTGTGGAATTGAAGTTTTTGAAGGGTATGCTTACCACAGCAAAGCCTGTTTTGCAACTAAAAAAACAACAGAAACTAGACATTGGACAATTTATTTTTTTGTTAGGCTAATTGGCTTCTCAAAAAAACACAGGCCTATGAGCCAGCAAGCAACTGTAACATTTTTTTTTTAAGTTCTGCCTAGAGCTGCCCTAGTTTTTCTAGTCTATTAGGCCTAGTATGGGTCAATCTAAATAGCCTAGGGTAACACATTTAAATAAATAGATAGATATACAGTATACATGTGTACACATCTCTGAGTAGATATGCTATATTTATTTCATTTGTGCCCATAAACACATGTTCGCTTGTAATTCGTTGTTTATAATTACACATCTAATTTTCTTATTCGAAAGCCGTACCAGTATACATAATTCATAATATCTTTTATCCGCTCGTCCGAGATTTCGATTAAAATATTCTAATCGTCGTTATCGCTTCGTAGGAATAAAAGGAGGGTTGTCGGTTTGTTGGGGAAGGCAAGTGGTGAGTATTTTGAAAAGCTTTTCACACGTGTAGACGAGATAAGAATGTATTTCAAGTGAGAAATTTTCTCAAACGTACAGGGTGAAGCTTTTGATAAGAATCGTGCGATCTTGTGTCTTTTTTCTCATGTCTGTTTTGTTTTCTTATGCATCAAGGATTTGTTGAAATAAACAACATACGAAATAGATAATGGTTAAAAGTGTAGGTCTGCTCTGCTCACTTTTGAATGGAGAAGCTCTCTGTAGCTTTCTCGAAAAAATTACATGGAAATTGCTGTGCTTAAAGCATAAGTATGTATCATGGAATATTACACACGTCATATATACTGTATATATGCATATATATATATATATATATATATATATATATATATATATATATATATATATATATATATATATACAGTATATATATTACGCATGCAAACACACACAAATATATATATATATATATATATATATATATATATATATATATATATACAAATATACATATATATATATATATATATATATATATATATATATATATATATATATATACACATATATGTATGTGTATATATATAAAAGTACATTTACTTACTTCAATTTGATAGAAAATCTTGATTTCTTATAGAAATAACCTTTTTTTTTTTTATAAACGTAGTTTTCGTGGCCTGTGATGTACTTCACTGTGCAAAGGCACAGTCGTTCCTTACGGACCAACGCTCATCATAAACATTTCCAGTCATTTGCTTGCCAATTGAGTGGGTCCAGCTTACGATAGATTGATTGATTTATGACTGCTAAAACTGGCGTCACTCTAGCTTACGAATGGCGTGTTTGCGTATGGAGCCCTTGGTGATGATGAATGCTACAACGAGACACCACGAAACGTCGAGACCTGCAAAAATAAAGCATATTTCTATATCAGTGTATTATACGAATTTTATTCGTCTATGCTTTTCGTGAATTTATTAATCCTCAAACATAGAGCAGTTTTTATTCTCGTGAATTTACTCGTGGCCTCACAGTCTAAAGCGTTCTGTTTTGCTAGTTTTATTATTATTATTATTATTATTATCTTTTTTTTTTCTTTTTTTTTTTTTTTTTGTCTATCACAGTCATCCTATTCGACTGGGCGGTTTTTATAGTGTGGGGTTCCCGGCTGCATCCTGCCTCCTTGGGAGTTCATCGCTTTTCTCACTGTATGCGCTGTTTCTAGTAGCACACATTTCTGCATGAGTCCTGGAGCTACTTCGGCATCTAGTTTTTCCAGATTCCTTTCCAGGGATCTTGGGATCGTGCCTAGTGTTCCTATGATTATGAGTACAATTTCCACTGGCATATTCCAAATCCTTCTTATTTCGATTTTCAGGTCATGATGCTTATAATTTTTTTTCTTTCTTTCTCATCTACTCTGGTGTCCCATGGTATTGCGACATCAATGAGTGATACTTTCTTTTTGGTTTTGTCAATCAACGTCAGGTCTGGTCTATTGGCACGTACCACCCTATCTGTTCTGATACATAGTCCCAGAGGATCTTTGCCTGATCGTTTTCTATCACTCCCTCAGGTTGGTGTTCATACCACTTATTACTGCAAGCTAGCTGGTGTTTCTTGCACAGGCTCCAGTGGAGGGCTTTTACTACTGAATCATGCCCCTTTTTGTACTGGTTCTGTGCAAGCGCCGGACATTCGCTTGCTATGTGGTTTATGGCCTCGTCTTTCGTATTGCACTTCCTGCATATGGGCGAGATGTTATTTCCATCTATTGTTCTTTGGATATATCTGGTTCTTAGGGCCTGATCTTGTGCCGCTGTTAGCATTCCTTCTGTTTCCTTCTTGAGTTTCCACTCTGTAGCCATTGCCATGTTTCATCGCTGGCCAGTTCTTTTGTCTGTCTCATGTACTGTCCATGCATTGGTTTGTTGTGCCATTCCTCAGTTCTGTTTTTCATTCTCCTGTCTCTGTATATTTCTGGGCCTTCGTCTACTTTTATCAGTCCTTCTTCCCATGCACTCCTTAGCCAATCGTCTTCACTGGTTTTCAGTTGTTGCCCCAGTGCTCTGCTCTCGATGTTGATGCAGTCCCCTATGCTTAGCAGCCCTCTCCCCCCTTCCTTTCGTGTTATGTACCGTATAGTCTGTCTGTAGTTACTCTTGGGTGTAGTGCTTTGTGTATTGTCATGTGTTTTCTAGTTTTCTGGTCTATGCTGCGAAGTTCAACCTTCGTCCGCTCCCCTACTCCTGCGCTGTATCTGATTACTGGTACTGTCCATGTGTTTATGGCTTTCGTTATGTTTCCGGCGTTGAGTTTTGACTTCTTGAGTATCGCCTTAAGTCTCTGCATATATTCTTTCCTTATCGTGTCCTTCATCTCTTGGTGTTTTATATCCTCTCCTTCTATTATTCCCAGGTATTTGTATCCTGTCTCATCTATGTGTTTGATGCTATTCCCCTTTCTGGTAGCTTTATCCCTTCAGTCCTTGTTACTTTGCCTTTTTGTATGTTGACCATGGCGCATTTTTCTATTCCAAACTCCATCCTGATGTCCCCAGATACAATCCTTACAGTCTGGATTAGGGTATCTATTTCCTTGATGCTCTTACCATTATTATTATTATTATTATTATTATTATTATTATTATTATTATTATTATTATTATTATTTTAATTATTATTATTCAGAAGATGAACCCTATTCATATGGACCAAGCCTTACATGGTCCATTGACTTAAAATTCAAGATTGCAGAAACTATGGTGTTCATTAGGAAGAATCTCTATTCATTTATTCGATACCTGAAAATATAGTATACCTTATCTTTGCGGTTTTGGTGGACTGTGTTATTTGAAGACTATAAGATAAAACATTTGATCCCAGTAAATTTTTAAGCTTTTTCTCTCTCATTTTCTGCGTGAAAACATGAAACACTTTTTCCCCGCAGTTTTATCGTTATTTCATACCTATTCCTTTTGTTTTGTTGATGTTTCTATTTACATATGCCCTTGTTGTTTGCTTTCTTATTCAAGAAATATACATCGTGGCACATCTGAGTGTTTCTTATTTACTCTTAAGGACACCATTTTAATTCTAATTGTGGTATACGTACAAGTCGTCGTCTTATTGTTATTAGCAGTCAGAATGTGTACGTGTCATTGAGAAAAGCAGAAACGAGATGTTTTCAAGTGTAGATAAAAGATAATGAGTAATTAAGAGAACTTTTTCCCAAAGCTGTTTGGGAAACTCCTCAATCATATTAATATTATCCTTACTTTTTCATTCAAAGAACGAGGAAAATGGTGAGAATATATTTCATTAGTAGTAGTAGTAATAGTAATAATAATAATAATAATAATAATAATAATAATAATAATAATAATAATAATAATAATAATAATAATAATAATAATAATAATATAATAATAATGTGATAGATGGAGATCTAATCCAGGTTTAGTAGCTCCCAGCTGCAGTTGTATTAGAAAAGAAAATAAAAGCAATCCATTCAATGGTTTCCAGAGTTGGAGAGAAAAATATTTATTTATATATTTTATTTATTTTGTTCTGGAGTTGAAGACTGCATTGTCATGGCTTATCATTTTGGTTTTCAGTTCATGGTCCCATTTCATTCCAAATCTTAATGTTCAGTCTCCAAAATATATTGAAGTCATTCTAGGTCAAAATAAGAATAATAATAGCAACAGCAGTATGGGAGTTATGTAATAAATATAAACACGTGAATGATTTTTTATATATATATATATATATATATATATATATATATATATATATATATATATATATATATATATATATATATATATATATATATATATATATATATACATACGTATATGAAATTTTTATCACACCGTGATTTATATACAATCATGAAGCCACAAATGTTTTTAATATCAATTCACGCTACTTTGGAAGATCCTCGATGGGAATTATCACCGAAGGGGAATTTTATAAGTGATGATGGATCAGGACCCGGCGGTACTGATCCATTTATCACTTATAAAATTCCCCTTCGGTGATAATTCCCCATCGGGGATATTCCCGAAGTAGCGTGAATTGGATATTAAACAACATTTGTAGCTTCATGATTATATATATATATATATATATATATATATATATATATATATATATATATAGTTAGTTAGTTAGTTAGTTAGTTAATAAATAACACCTACAGCAGAATGTACAATGAAACCTCGAAAACATCGAACAGATAAATGGGTGTAGATTTAGGAAGCAAAAGAGCAGGTAAACTATCAGAACTTTGCTAAAAATATCGTAGAAGCAAACAGTTTTTACGAGAGGAAGACCAAGTTACTACCCTCTATTATTAAATCCTGTACTCTGTTCTTCCTTCCTTAGTATCTAATGAAGTAAAACAGTTGACTAACCTCAAAGACGAAGCAGAGATATACTTCATGGGGGCGAATTTACTTCATAGGGGAATTTTCCTTCGTGAGATAATGAAAAGATACTAGGCAACGTATAGGTTGGGGTGGGGAATGTCCAGGTGTTTTCTCATTAGTTATAAAGAGGTGTTTGTAGTGATTTCTCCCAGACTCGGTCCATTTATGGTTCAAATTGTATTTTCTTAGGTAAGGGGAAATTATGAAGTAAGGCACCCGTATTAGCGAGTTCTTCACTGCAAAAATTGCGGTTGTTTTGCAAAAAATTCAAGTTCGCTGCAAAAATTGCAGCGCTTTCTAAGGTTTCTGAAAAATAAATCTAAACCCATAAATATATAAATAAAATACGCGGAATCGAGAGGACTAATTGTTTTCTTGGGAGCCAGAGTTATTATTATTATTATTATTATTATTATTATTATTATTATTATTATTATTATTATTATTATTATTATTATTATTATTATTGTGTGTAACATCTGAAAAGCAGCCTGAATGTGATAACATAAATTGCAAATAGAGAGATATTTCGTCACACACACACACAAACACACACACACACACACACACACAAATAAAGGCTAATGCTAGTAAAGGACAGTTGTGTCGAAAGGCCTAGCAACTAGTCCGTTGTTTCAAGTTTCCTTCGTGGCATTAGACTTTATTTTTACATTCATCACGTGCCCTATCTTCGTGATTCATTTATACTCATACACACATGTATATATATATATATATATATATATATATATATATATATATATATATATATATATATATATATATATATATATATATATATATATATATATATATATATATATATATATGTATATATATATGTGTGTGTGTGTGTACTTATGTATGGTTGAGAGAGAAAATGATTCTGTAACTGAACATAATTATGCAATACACCATACGGCATATTTTTGTAACTGAAACGTGACATCCCACACGCTGTCTGACGAAAATTTAGGCCAAAATTCTTCGTGTGGCATACTTTTGCACATAGATAAGCTCCTGACGCGTAGCATTTTTTTTTTTCGCTCATTGAAGACCGTTGCTATCTTATCTAGAATTGTATGATGCGCAATAATAAGCAGGAAAAAAAAGGTGTTTGTACGTATCCATAGGAAAACAGCGACTGTTTACTTTCGTAAATTTATCTTATCGTTATGAAAAGAAACTGGAGTTTCTTCTGTAACTTTTGGTAGAGATATTAGCTGAAGTACGTGTTTTCTTTTGGGAAAGATATTGACTGGGTCAGCACTTTCTTTCTGGGAAGGACATTGAGTCCCTACTTTCTTTTCGGGTAAGATATTAGTCGAGTCCGCACATTCTTTTTGGGAGATATTAGTCGAGTCCGTACTTTGTTTTTGGGATAGATACTGATTCTGTGCTCTCTTTTTGAGACAGATACTGAGTCCCTACTTTCTTGTTGGGAAAGATATTAGTCGAGTCCGTACATTCTTTTTGGGATATATTAGTCGAGTCCGTACTTTCTTTTCGGGATAGATACTGAGTCCGTACTTTCTTTTTTCGGGAAAGATATTAACGGAGACCGTACTTTCTTACGGAAAAGATGTTAATTGAGTCCATACTTTCTTTTTGGAGTAGATACAAATTGAATCTTTACTTCCTTTTTGGGAAGATATTATTTGAGCTCGTACTTTCTTTTTGGGATAGATACTAAGCCTGCACCTTCTGTTTGGGATAGATACTGAGCCTGTACCTTCTTTTTGGGATAGATTCATTTTGGGATAGATGCAGAGTCCGTACTTTCTTTTTGGGATTTGGGATAGATACTGAGTCCTTTTGGATAGATACTGAGCCTGTACCTTCATTTGGGATAGATGCAGAGTCTGTACTTTCTTTTTGGGATAGATACTGAGCCTGCACCTTCTTTTTGGGATAGATACTGAGTCTGTACTTTCTTTTTGGATAGATACTGAGCCTGTATAGATACTTTTTTGAGTCTGTACTTTCTTTTTGGATAGATACTGAGCCTGTACCTTCTTTTTGGGATAGATACTGAGTCTGTACCTTCTTTTGGGATAGATTCTTTGGGAGATACTGAGTACCTTCTGATACTGAGCCTGCACCTTCTGTTTGGGATAGATACTTTTTGGATAGTCTGAGTCTGCACCTTCTGTTTTGGATAGATACTGAGCCTGATACTGACCTTCTTTTGGGATAGATACTGAGTCTGTACCTTCTTTTTGGATTTGCCTGCACCTTCTTTTGGGAGATACCTTCTTTTTGGATAGATACTGAGCCTGCACCTTCTGTTTGGGATAGATACTGAGTCTGTACCTTCTTTTTGGATAGATACTGAGCCTGTACCTTCTTTTTGGGATAGATACTGAGCATGCACCTTCTTTTTGGGATAGATACTGAGTCTGTACCTTCTTTTTGGATAGATACTGAGCCTGCACCTTCTGTTTGGGATAGATACTGAGTCTGTACCTTCTTTTTGGGATACTGATACCTTCTTTTGGATAGATACTGAGCATGCACCTTCTTTTGGGATAGATACTGAGTCTGTACCTTCTTTTGGATAGATACTGAGCCTGCACCTTCTGTTTTTGGGATAGATACTGAGTCTGCACCTTCTTTTGGGATAGATACTGAGCCTGCACCTTCTTTTTGGGATAGATAGTCTGTAGATACTGAGCCTGCACCTTCTGTTTGGGATAGATACTGAGCCTGTACCTTCTTTTTGGGATAGATACTGAGTCTGCCTTCTTTTTGGATAGATACACTTCTTTTTGGGATAGATACTGAGTCTGTACCTTCTTTTGGATAGATACTGAGCCTGCACCTTCTTTTTGGGATAGATACTGAGCCTGTACCTTCTTTTTGGGATAGATACTGAGTCTGCACCTTCTTCTTTTGGGATAGATACTGAGTCTGCACCTTCTTTTGGGATAGATACTGAGTCTGTACTTCTTTTTGGGATAGATACTGAGCCTGAGTCTGTACCTTCTTTTTGCACCTGTACCTTCTTTGGGATAGATACTGAGTCTGTACCTTCTGTTTGGGATAGATACTGAGTCTGTACCTTCTTTTTGGGATAGATACTGAGCCTGTACCTTCTTTTTGGGATAGATACTGAGTCTGTACCTTCTTTTTGGGATAGATACTGAGTCTGTACCTTCTTTTGGGATAGATACTGAGCCTGTACCTTCTTTTTGGGATAGATACTGAGTCTGTACCTTCTTTTTGGATAGATACTGAGCCTGCACCTTCTGTTTGGGATGAGATACTTTTTGGGATGAGTCTGTACCTTCTTTTTGGATAGATACTGAGCCTGTACCTTCTGTTTGGATAGACTGAGTCTGTACCTTCTTTTGGGATAGATACTGAGCCTGCACCTTCTTTTGGGATAGATACTGAGTCTATGTACCTTCTTTTTGGATAGATACTGAGCCTGCACCTTCTTTTGGGATAGATACTGAGTCTGATTTTTGGATAGATACTGAGTCTGTACCTTCTTTTGGATAGATACTGAGCCTGTACCTTCTTTTTTGGGATAGATACCTTCTTTTTGGATGATACTGAGCCTGCACCTTCTTTTGGGATAGATACTGAGTCTGCACCTTCTTTTGGGATAGATACTGAGCCTGTACCTTCTTTTTGGGATAGATACTGAGTCTGTACCTTCTTTTTGGGATACTGAGCCTGACCTTCTTTTGGGAGTCTGTACCTTCTTTTTGATAGATACTGAGTCTGTACCTTCTTTTTGGGATAGATACTGAGTCTGTACCTTCTTTTTGGATAGATACTGAGCCTGTACCTTCTGTTTGGGATAGATACTGAGCCTGTACCTTCTTTTTGGGATAGATACTGAGTCTGTACCTTCTTTTTGGATAGATACTGAGCCTGCACCTTCTGTTTGGGATAGATACTGAGTCTGTACCTTCTTTTGGGATAGATACTGAGTCTGTACCTTCTTTTTGGGATAGATACTGAGTCTGTACCTTCTTTTTGGATAGATACTGAGTCTCTGCAGCAACTTTCTTTTGGATAGATACTGCCTGCACCTTCTTTTGGGATAGATACTGAGTCTGTACCTTTTTTTAGACCTTCACATTTGGGATAGATACTGAGTCTGTACCTTCTTTTTGGATAGATACTGAGCCTGCACCTTCTGTTTGGGATAGATACTGAGTCTGTACCTTCTTTTGGGATAGATACTGAGCCTGTACCTTCTTTTTGGATAGATACTGAGCCTGCACCTTCTGTTTGGGATAGATACTGAGTCTGTACCTTCTTTTTGGGATAGATACTGAGTCCATTACTTTCTTTGGGATAGATACTGAGCCTGCACCTTCTTTTGGGATAGATTTGTACCTTCTTCTTTTGGGATAGATACTGATGAGTCTGTACCTTCTTTTTGGATAGATACTGAGTCTGTACCTTCTTTTTGGATAGATACTGAGCCTGCACCTTCTTTTTGGGATAGATACTGAGCCTGTACCTTCTTTTGGGATAGATACACCTTCTTTTTGGGATAGATACTGAGTCTGCCTTCTTTTTGGGATAGTCTTCTTTTTGGGATAGATGAGTCTGTACCTTCTTTTGGATGATGCTGAGTCTGTACCTTCTTTTTGGGATAGATACTGAGCCTGCACCTTCTTTTGGGATAGATACTGAGTCTGTACTTTCTTCTTTTTGGATAGATACTGAGCCTGCACCTTCTTTTGGGATAGATAGTCTGATAATAGATACTTCTGTTTGGGATAGATACTGAGTCTGTACCTTCTTTTGGATAGATACTGAGTCTGTACCTTCAAGCCTGCACCTTCTTGTTTGGATGAATGCTGACACCTTCTGTTTGGGATAGATACTGAGTCTGTACCTTCTTTTGGGATAGATACTGAGTCTGCACCTTCTGTTTGGGATAGATACTGAGTCTGTACCTTCTGTTTGGGATAGATACTGAGTCTGCACCTTCTTTTTGGATAGATACTGAGTCTGTACCTTCTTTTGGGATAGATACTGAGCCTGCACCTTCTTTTTTGGGATAGATACTGAGTCTGTACTTTCTTTTGGGATAGATACTGAGCCTGTACCTTCTTTTTGGGATAGATACTGAGTCTGATAGATGCTTCTTTTTGGGATAGATACTGATACCTTTTTTTGGATAGATACTGAGCCTGCACCTTCTTTTTGGGATAGATACTGAGTCTGTACCTTCTTTTTGGGATAGGGAGTCTGTACCTTCTTTTTGGGATAGATACTGAGCCTGCACCTCTGTTTGGGATAGATACTGAGTCTGTACCTTCTGTTTGGGATAGATACTGAGCCTGTACCTTCTTTTTGGGATAGATACTGAGCCTGCACCTTCTGTTTGGGGATAGTCTGTACCTTCTTTTTGATAGATACTGAGTCTGTACCTTCTTTTGGGATAGAGTCTGATAGACCTTCTTCTTTTGGGATAGGATAGATAGACTGAGTACCTTCTTTTGGGATAGATACTCTGGATAGATACTGAGTCTGTACCTTCTTTTGGGATAGATACTGAGTCTGTACTTCTTTTTAGGAGTAGGCCTGTACCTTCTTTTTGGGATAGATACTGAGTCTGTACCTTCTTTTGGGATAGATACTGAGCTGAGCCTGCACTTTCTTCTTTTGGGATAGATACTGAGTCTGTACCTTCTTTTGGGATAGATACTGAGTCTGTACCTTCTTTTTGGGATAGTCCGTACTTTCTTTTTTTGGGATAGATACTGATACCTTCTTTTTGGGATAGATACTGAGTCTGTACCTTCTTTTTGGGATAGATACTGAGCCTGTACCTTCTTTTGGGATAGATACTGAGTCTGACCTTCTTTTTGATAGATACTGAGCCTGCACCTTCTGTTTGGGATAGATACTGAGTCTGTACCTTCTTTTTGGATAGATACTGAGCCTTTTTGGGATAGATAGAGTCTACCTTCTTTTTGATAGTACTGAGCCACCTTCTTTTTGGATAGATACTGAGTCTGTACCTTCTTGTTTGGGATAGATACTGAGTCTGTACCTTCTTTTTGGGATAGATACTGAGCCTGTACCTTCTTTTTGGATAGATACTGAGCACCTTCTTTTTGGGATAGATACTGAGTCTGTACTTTGGGTTTTTGGGAGTCCGTACTTTCTTTTAGATACTGAGCCTGCACCTTCTTTTTGGGATAGATACTGAGTCCTACTTTCATTTGGGATAGATGCAGAGTCCGTACTTTCTTTTGGGATAGATACTGAGCCTGCACACCTTCTTTTTGGGATAGATATTGAGTCTTTCTTTTGGGATAGATACAGTACCTTCTTTTTGGGATAGATACTGAGCCTGTACCTTCTTTTTGATAGATATGCACCTTCTGTTTGGGATAGATACTGAGTCTGTACCTTCTTTTTGATAGATACTGAGCCTGTACCTTCTTTTGGGATAGATACTGAGCCTGTACCTTCTGTTTGGGATAGATACTGAGCCTGTACCTTCTTTTTGGGATAGATACTGAGTCTGTACCTTTGATTTTTGGGATAGATACTGAGATACTGAGCCTGCACCTTCTGTTTGATAGATACTTCTGTTTGGGATAGATACTGAGTTTCTTTTGATACTGACCTCTGTTTGGGATAGATACTGAGCCTGTACCTTCTTTTGGGATAGATACTGAGCCTGTCTTTTGGGATAGATACTGAGTTGCTTTTTTTTGGATAGATACTGAGCCTGCACCTTCTGTTTGGGATAGATACTGAGCCTGTACCTTCTTTTGGGATAGATACTGAGCCTGCACCTTCTTTTTGGGATAGATACTGAGTCTGTACCTTCTTTTTGGATAGATACTGAGCCTGCACCTTCTGTTTGGGATAGATACTGAGTCTGTAATCTTCTTTTGGGATAGATACTGGGAGTCTGTCTGTACCTTCTTTTGGGATAGATACTGAGCCTGTCTGTTTGGGATAGATACTTCTTTTTGGGATAGATACTGAGTCTGTACTCTTTTGGGATAGATACTTTTGGGAGCCCACCTTTCTTTTTGAGTCTGATACTGAGTCTGTACTTTCTTTTGGGATAGATACTCTTTTTGGGATAGATACTGAGTCTGTACCTTCTTTTGGGATAGATACTGAGTCCTGCATGATTATTTGGAGTCTTTTTGGATAGATACTGAGTCTTTTTGGGATAGATACTGAGCCTGCACCTTTTTGAGGATATTTCTTTTGGGATAGATACTGAGTCTGTACCTTCTTTTTGGATAGATACAGAGTCCTGACTCTTCTAGATACTGAGTCTGCACCTTCTTTTCCTATTGTTTGGGATAGATACTGAGTCTGCACCTTCTGTTTGGGATAGATACTGAGTCTGATAGATACTGAGCCTGCTTCTGTTTTGGATAGATACTGAGTCTGTACCTTCTTGCAGTGAGCTCTGTAACTCTGTTTGGGATAGATACTGAGCCTGTACTTTCTTTTGGGATACTGATACTTCTTTTTGGATAGATACTGAGTCTGTACTGTTCTGTTTGGGAGTCTGTACCTTCTGTTTGGATAGATACTGAGTCTGTATTTTCTTGTTTGGGATAGATCTTCTGTTTTTGATAGATACTGAGCCTGCACCTTCTGTTTGGGATAGATACTGAGTCTGTATTGAGTCTTCTTCTTTTGGGATAGATACTGAGCCTGAGTCTGTTGGGATAGATACTGAGTCTCTTCTTTTTGGGATAGATGCACCTTCTGTTTGATACTGAGTCTGTACCTTCTTTTTGGGATAGATATGACTTCTGTTTGGATAGATACTGAGCCTAGCACCTTCTGTTTGGGATAGATACTGAGTCTGTACCTTCTTTTTGAGGATAGATACTGAGTCTGTACCTCTTTTTGGGATAGATACTGAGTCTGTACTGAGTCTGTCTTCTTTGGGATAGATACTGAGTCTGATACTGAGTCTCTCTGTTTGGGATAGATACTGAGTCTGTACCTTCTTTTTGGATAGATACTGAGCCTCACCTTCTGTTTGGGATAGATACTGAGTCTGTAACCTTCTTTTTGGGATAGATACTGAGTCTGCAATTCTTCTGTTGGGATAGATACTGAGTCTGTACCTTCTTTTTGGGATAGATACTGAGCCTGCACCTGTTTGGGATAGATACTGAGTCTGTACCTTCTTTTGGGATAGATACTGAGTCTGTACCTTCTTTTTTGATACTGATACCTCTCTGTTTAGATACTGAGCCTGCACCTTCTGTTTGGGATAGATACTGAGTCTGTACTTTTTTTGGGATAGATACTGAGTCTGCACCTTCTGTTTGGGGATTGGGATTTTGATATTGAGTCTTCTTTTGGATAGATACTGAGTCTGTAATTTTTTGGGATAGATACTGAGCCTGCACCTGCACCTTCTGTTTGGGATAGATACTGAGTCTGTTCTTTTGGGATAGATACTGAGTCTGTACCTTTTTGGATAGATACTGAGTCTGCACCTTCTGTTTGGGATAGATACTGAGCCTGCACCTTTCTTTTTGGGATAGATACTGAGTCTGTACCTCTTTTGGGATACTGAGCCTGCACCTTCTTTTGGGATAGATACTGAGTCTGTACTTCTTTTTGGGATAGATACTGAGCACCTTCTTTTTGGGAGATACTGAGTCGTACCTTCTTTTTGGGATAGATACTGAGTACTTTCTGATACTGAGCCTTTCTTTTGGGATAGATATTGAGTCTGTACTTTTAGATATTTCTGTTGGATAGATACTGAGCCTGTACCTTCCTGTTGGGATAGATACTGAGTCTGTACCTTCTTTTTGGATAGATACTGAGCCTGCACCTTCTGTTTGGGATAGATACTGAGTCTGTACCTTCTGTTTGGGATAGATACTGAGTCCAGCACTTTCATTTGGGATAGATGCAGAGTCCTGTACTTTCTTTTTTGGGATCAGATTTGAGGACCTTCTTTTGATAGATACTGAGCCTGCACCTTCTGTTTGGGATAGATACTGAGTCTGTACCTTCTGTTTGGGATAGATACTGTTTGTAGCCTGTACCTTCTGCTTGATAGATACTGAGCCTGCACCTTCTTTTTGGGATAGATACTGAGTCTGTTGAGTCTCTTCTTTTGGGATAGATACTGAGTCTGTACCTTCTTTTTGGGATAGATACTGAGCCTGTACCTTCTTTTTGGGATAGATACTGAGCCTGTACCTTCTTTTTGGGATAGATACTGAGTCCGTACTTTCATTTGGGATAGATGCAGAGTCCGTACTTTCTTTTTTGGGATAGATACTGAGCCTGCACCTTCTTTTTGGGATAGATACTGAGTCCGTACTTTCATTTGGGATAGATGCAGAGTCCGTACTTTCTTTTTTGGGATAGATACTGAGCCTGTACCTTCTTTTTGGATAGATACTGAGCCTGCACCTTCTGTTTGGGATAGATACTGAGTCTGTACCTTCTGTTTGGGATAGATACTGAGCCTGTACCTTCTTTTTGGATTGATACTGAGCCTGCACCTTCTGTTTGGGATAAATACTGAGTCTGTAATTCTTTTTTGGGATAGATACTGAGTTTGTACTTCTTTTGGGATAGATACTGAGCCTGTACCTTCTTTTGGGATAGATACTGAGCCTGTAATTCTTCTTTTGGGATAGATACTGAGCCTGTACCTTTCTTTTTTGCGATAGATACTGAGCCTGTACCTTCTTTTTGGGATAGATACTGAGCCTGTACCTTCTTTTTGGATAGATACTGAGCCTGCACCTTCTGTTTGGGATAGATACTGAGTCTGTACTTCTTTTTGGGATAGATACTGAGTCTGTACTGCACCTTCTTTTGGGATAGATACTGAGCCTGTAAATTTCTTTTTGGGATAGATACTGAGCCTGTACCTTCTTTTTGGGATAGATACTGAGTCCGTGACTTTCATTTGGGATAGATGCAGAGTCCTTCTTATTTTCTGAGTCTTTCTTTTTTGGGATAGATACTGACCTTCTGCACCTTCTTTGGGATAGATACTGAGTCCGTACTTTCATTTGGGATAGATGCAGAGTCCGTACTTTCTTTTTTGGGATAGATACTGAGCCTGCACCTTCTTTTTTGGATAGATATTGAGTCTGTACCTTCTTGTTGGATAGATACTGAGCCTGTACCTTCTTGTTGGGATAGATACTGAGTCTGTACCTTCTTTTTGGATAGATAGCCTGCACACCTTCTGTTTGAGATACTGAGCTGCACCTTCTGTTTTGTTGGGATAGATACTGAGTCTGTACTGAGTCTTCTTCTTTTTGGATAGATACTGAGTACCTTCTTTTTGCACCTTCTTCTTTTTGGGATAGATACTGAGTCTGTACCTTCTTTTGGATAGATACTGAGCCTGCACCTTCTGTTTGGGATAGATACTGAGTCTGTACCTTCTTTTGGGAAAGATACTCTGTTTGGGATAGATACTTCTTTTGGATAGATACTGAGCCTGCACCTTCTGTTTTTTTGGGTACCTTCTTTTTAGATACTGAGCCTGTACCTTCTTTTTTGGGATAGATACTGAGTCTGTACCTTCTTTTTTGGATAGATGCTTTCTTTTGAGCCTGACCTTCTGTTTGGGATAGATACTGAGCCTGTACCTTCTTTTGGGATAGATACTGAGCCTGTACCTTCTTTTTGGGATAGATACTGAGTCTGTACCTTCTTTTTGGATAGATACTGAGCCTGCACCTTTGGGATAGATGCAGAGTCTGAGTCTGTACCTTCTTTTGGGATAGATACTGAGTCTGTACCTTCTGTTTGGGATAGATACTGAGCCTGTACCTTCTTTTTTTTGAGCATGACCTTCTTTTAGATACTGAGTCTGTACCTTCTTTTGGGATAGATACTGAGTCACCTTCTTTTTGGGATAGATACTGAGTCTGTACCTTCTTTTTGGGATAGATGCAGAGTCCTGTTTAGGACCTGCAGATACTGTACCTTGTGTTTTGGGATAGATACTGAGTCTGTACCTTCTTTTTTTGGGACCTTCTTTTGGGAGATACTGAGCCTGCACCTTCTTTTTTTGGATAGATATTGAGTCTGTACTTCTTCTTGTACCTTCTTTTTGGACCTTACTGGACCTTCTGTTTGGGATAGATACTGAGCCTGTACCTTCTTTTGGGATAGATACTTGTACCTTCTTTTGGGATAGATACTGAGTCTGTACCTTCTGTTTTGGATAGATACTGAGCCTGCACCTTCTGTTTGGGATAGGGATAGATTACCTTCTTTTTGATACTGAGCCTGATAGATACTGAGCCTGTACCTTCACCTTCTTTTTGGATAGATCTGAGCCTGTACCTTCTGTTTTTGGGATAGATACTGACCTTCTACTGAGCCTGTACCTTCTTTTGGGATAGATACTGAGCCTGCACCTTCTTTTTGGGATAGATACTTTTGGGAGTACTGAGTACCTTCTTTTTGGATAGATACTGAGCCTGCACCTTCTTTTTGGGATAGATACTTCTGGGATAGATACTGAGTCTGTACCTTCTTGTTTTGGGATAGATACTGAGCCTGTACCTTCTTTTGGGATAGATACTGAGTCTGTACCTTCTTTTTGGGATACTGAGCCTACCTTCTGTTTGGGATGAGTCTGTACCTTCTTTTTGGGATAGATACTGAGTCTGTACCTTCTTTTTGGATAGATACTGAGTCTGTACCTTCTTTTTGGATAGATACTGAGCCTGCACCTTCTGTTTGGGATAGATACTGAGTCTGTACCTTCTTGTTGGGATAGATACTGAGTCTGTACCTTCTTTTTGGATAGATACTGAGCCTGCACCTTCTGTTTGGGATAGATACTGAGCCTGTACCTTCTTTTTGGGATAGATACTGAGTCTGTACCTTTGGGATACCTTCTTTTTGGGATACTGAGCCTGATACTGAGCATGAGTCTTCTTCTTTTGGATAGATACTGAGCCTGTAACTGAGCTTCTGTACCTTACCTTCTTTTGGATAGATACTCTGTACCTTCTTTTTGGGATAGATACTGAGTCTGTACCTTCTTTTTTGATTGGGATGGGATACTGAGTCTGTACCTTCTTTTGGGATAGATACTGAGCCTGCACCTTCTGTTTGGGATAGATACTGAGTCTGTACCTTCTTTTTGGATAGATACTGAGCCTCTTCTGTTTTGGGATAGATACTGAGTACCTTCTGATACTGAGCCTGTACTTTCTTTTTGGGATAGATACTGAGCCTGCACCTTCTGTTTGGGATAGATACTGAGTCTGCCTGATACTGAGTCTGTACCTTCTTTTTGGATAGAAACTGAGCCTGCACCTTCTGTTTGGGATAGATACTGAGTCTGTACCTTCTTTTTTGGGATAGATACTGACCTTCTTCTTTTTGGGATAGATACTGATACTGAGTCTGTACCTTCTTTTGGGATAGATACTGAGTCTGTACCTTCTTTTTGGATAGATACTGAGTACCTTCTTTTGGGATGATACTGAGTACTTTCACCTTCTTTTGGATAGATACTGATACCTTCTTTTTGGAGTCTGAGTACCTTCTGTTTTGGGATAGATACTGAGTCTGTACCTTCTTTTTTTTGGGATAGAGCCTACTGAGTCTGTACCTTCTTTTTGGATATACTGATACCTTCTTTTTGGATAGATACTGAGCCTGTACCTTCTTTTTGGGAGATACTGAGCCTGTACCTTCTTTTTGGATAGATACACCTTCTGTTTGGATAGATAGATACCTTCTTTTTGGGAGCTGAGTCTGTACCTTCTTTTTGGGATAGATACTGAGTCTTTTGGGATAGATACTGAGCCTGCACCTTCTTTTTGGATAGATACTGAGTACCTTCTGCACTGCACCTTCTTTTGGGATAGATACTGAGTCTGTACCTTCTTTTTGGGATAGATACTGAGCCTGTACCTTCTGTACTGTACCTTCTTTTTGGATAGATACTGAGCCTGCACCTTCTTGTTGGGATAGATACTGAGTCTGTACCTTCTTTTTGGGATACTGATACCTTCTGAGCTGAGTCTGTACCTTCTTTTTGGATAGATACTGAGCCTGCACCTTCTGTTTGGGATAGATACTGAGTCTGTACCTTCTTTTTGGGATAGATACTGAGTCTGTACCTTCTTTTTGGGATAGATACTGAGCCTGTACCTTCTTTTTGGGATAGATACTGAGCCTGTACCTTCTTTTTGGATAGATACTGAGCCTGTACCTTCTTTTTGGGATAGATACTGAGTCCGTACCTTCTTTTTGGGATGCTGAGCCTGCACCTTCTTTTGGGATAGATACTGAGTCTGTACCTTTCTTTTGGGATGAGCCTGACCTTCTTTTTGGGATAGATACTGAGTCCGTACTTTCATTTGGGATTCTTTCTTTTTGGGATAGATACTGAGCCTGCACCTTCTTTTTGGGATAGATATTGAGTCTGTACCTTCTTTTGGATAGATACTGAGCCTGTACTGAGTCTGTACCTTCTTTTTGGATAGATACTGAGCCTGCACCTTCTGTTTGGGATAGATACCTTCTGAGTGAGCCTGTACCTTCTGTTTTGGGATAGATACTGATACCTTCTTTTGGGATAGATACTGAGATACTCTGTACCTTCTTTTGGATAGATACTGAGCCTGCACCTTCTGTTTTGGGATAGATACTGAGTCTGTACCTTCTTTTTGGGGATAGATACTGAGCCTGTACCTTCTTTTGGGATAGATACTAGCCCTGCACCTTCTGTTTGGGAGTCTGTCTGTACCTTCTTTTGGGATAGATGCAGAGTCTGTACCTTCTTTTTTTGGGATAGATACTGAGTCTGTACTTTCTTTTGGGATAGATACTGAGCCTGTACCTTCTTTTGGGATAGATACTGAGCCTGCACCTTCTTTTGGGATAGATACTTTCTAGGATAGTCTGTACCTTCTTTTTGGGATAGATACTGAGCCTATACTGAGCCTGCACCTTCTGTTTTGAGTACCTTCTTTTTGGGATAGATACTGAGCCTGTACCTTCTTTTGGATAGATACTGAGCCTGCACCTTCTGTTTGGGATAGATACTGAGCCTGTACCTTCTTTTTGGATAGAAACTGAGCCTGCACCTTCTGTTTGGGATAGATACTGAGTCTCTACCTTCTTGTTGGGATAGATACTGAGTCTGTACCTTCTTTTGGATAGATTTGCACCTTCTGTTTGGATAGATACTGATACCTTCTTGTTGGGATAGACTGAGCCTGTACCTTCTTTTTGGATGATACTGAGCCTGCACCTTCTGTTTGGGATAGATACTGAGTCTGTACCTTCTTTTTGGATAGATACTGAGCCTGTACCTTCTTTTTGGGATAGATACTGAGCATGCACCTTCTGTTTGGGATAGATACTGAGTCTGTACCTTCTTTTTGGGAAGATCCTGACTGTACTTTCTTTTTGGATAGATACTGAGCCTGCACCTTCTTGTTAGTCTGTACTTTCTTTTTTGAGCCTGCACCTTCTTTTGGAAAATTGATACCTTCTTGTTGGATAGAACTGAGTCTGTACCTTCTTTTTGGGATAGATACTGAGTCTGTACCTTCTTTTTGGATAGATACTGAGCCTGCACCTTCTGTTTGGGATTTTTTACCTTCTTTTTGGATAGATACTGAGCCTGTACCTTCTTTTGGGATAGATACTGAGCCTGACGACTGAGTTATCCAGAGTCTGTACCTTCTTTTGGATAGATACTGAGCCTGCACCTTCTTTTTGGGATAGGAGTCTGTACTTTCATTTGGGAAACAAGTCTGTACTTTCTTTTTGGGATTCTGAGCCTACCTTCTTTTTGGGATAGGGTCTGTACTTTCTTTTGGGATTTGACTTTCTTTTGGGATAGATCTGAGCCTGCACCTTCTTTTTGGATAGATATTGAGTCTGTACCTTCTTGTTGGATAATAGATACCTTCTTGTTTAAGTCTGTACCTTCTTTTGGGATACTAAGAGCCTGCACCTTCTGTTTGGGATAGATACTGAGTCTGTACCTTCTTTTGGGATAGATACTGAGCCTGTACCTTCTTTTTCACCTTCTGTTTGGGATAGAAATACCTTCAAGATACTGCTACCTTATTTTCTGAGTCTGAGCCGTTATCCGGCTGTACTGTTTTTACAGTCTGTACCTTCTTTTTGGATAGATCTTACCTTCTCTTTGGGGTATTTACTGTGAAATTGAGTCTGTAATGTCTCTAGAAGATATTATGATACTGGGTTTTATTTTTGTGAAATTGAGTCTGTAGAAGTTTATATGCTATCTTTTAGGAAGATACTAATAATTATAAGACCAAGCCTTCTTAGGACTACTTAGTAAGATATCAACAGAATTCTTACATTTCAAAGTATAGTCATTGCACTCTACGGAAGCTATTACCTGACTTCACACTTTTTCGGGAAGATATTGAGTTAATATTTTTCTTCTATTTTTAAATATCGTTAAGGGAGAAAAATTAGTAGTCATTGGCCTCAGGAAAAGAGGTTTGCCTGTCATTCAAGACCATTTCCTCTAACCAAGAGGTCCAAAACCTTCTCTAGGCGCTCTTTTGTCTTGAAATACATTATTTCTGTATCCTAAACCATGGGCGCTTTTTAAGGTAGCTGTCTTCAGCAGCATAACCTGATGTTTGTGGTTTGTGTTGGCCTCACGAGAGAGAGAGAGAGAGAGAGAGAGAGGTTCATCCGCTAATTAAGTGTCTATCCTCCACCCTCAAGGTGTTCACAGTCCTCCAGTACAGTTCTTCTGTTTTAGGAAACGGTACATTAGTATCCCAAGCCATTGTCACTTATGGCAGCAGTATCCAGATAATATAGATTACTGCCACCATGACAGTAGCTAGGTTTAATTGGCTGACCGTTATTCAGCAGGCAAAGCATGAATAAGGCAGTAACAGTAGCTAGGTTTAATTGGCTGACCGTTATTCAGCAGGCAAAGCATGAATAAGGCAGTAACTTTTTTTATCCACCCCCGTGTTATGGGAAGCGGTTTAATATTAATTTAATATATGTATATGTATATGTATATATATATATATATGTATGTATATACTGTATATATATATATATATATATATATATATATATATATATATATATAAGGTATATGTTTGTGTGTGTGTCAAAAACTATAAATCCGTAAAAACAGGAGACAACGACAATGAAAAATGTCCATAAAAGTAAAAAAAAAAAAAAAAAACAGTAACACATGGTATTTCATTTAAGTTTTTTACCCCCTCCCAAACAATAATTATTGAAAAGGAATAGACACTAACCTGAATATAATGTTGTCATGTTCTTTCTTTGTTTTATTTTGTGTGTGTGCGTGTGTGTAAGTGTAATTAAATGTTTAATTCAAGTGTCAGCTAGGACACTGAACTATTGAACAAAATTCGTTGACGAATTATTGGCTTTTGTCCAGTAATTGATGTGCATTCAGTAGACGGGAAACATTTCAGATATATGCCACGCTCCTGTTTTCGACTGAATCTTTACAAAGGTATTGAGGTTACTGGCATATTGTGTCTTCTTTCACTGTTATGTAACAACCGTTTTATTACTAGACAAACGTTGTGCCTCTTCTGAGACCAAATCCCTAAAAAAAAAAATCGTATTTTTAAGAAATTATTTGTTTAAATAATTATATTTAAATCTCTTGATATTGATATTTAGCGTTGTTAAGTGAAACTGAAGATGATGAATTATCCTTTCACATGAGAGATTAGCGTTGTGAAGTTTAAACAATGGATATTGAATGAGTGAATAACAAAATAACTGTTTATTATCCTAGGTGCTATACTGTAAGGAAATTAGTTTTGCTCGACTAATTCACAGACGAAGGTCGATGGTTCAGCTGAAGTGACCGAGTTTTCTTCATAGATATGTGTTTCGTTGAACCATATGGGGAATCACATAACTAGAACTGACTTTGATTCCCATACACCTGGCACCGCCTGCTACGAGATGTAACAATAGTAGTTTTTTTATGCAGCTTACGAGAAGAGAAAAAACAATCGTTATAATTTACGGTATCTAATAGAGTATTTTATTCCCTACTTCTTGGCATTTCATTAATGTTTTAGCGTTAAGAATTTCCAGTCATTCCTTTCTCAGATATTCAGTCTTGAATTTATGTTGTCAAGCACGATGTAGAATGACGTATGTTTCTGAGAGATACTGTGACGTAACAGATGGGTTCGAGATTTGAAAAGGTATTCGATTTGACCCAAATCCGCCAGCCACCAGCGTCAGCGGAGTTCGGGTTCAGTAGAGATTTCTTGGTCTGACTTAAACTGCCTCTGCGAAAAATAATGTTTCTGAAAGTCTTCTCGCTATTTAAAGAATGAATGTGGATGCGTTCGTTGCCTACGAAGACGGTCGCTGCTTTGGGTTTTCATATAATGAAGTTTTTTTTTTCTTTTTTTATTGAAGTGCATTCATGTATTCATAACAGACCACTAACTTGATGTCAGAGGCGCCATGAGAGAATGCCCTTTGATGTTGAAAACAATAGAGTTCATCAAGGCAGTTCTTACGCGGTATAATTAACCTTTCTTTACTTACATAAATATTGCATTGCAACGCAGTATCTACCCACACGTCTTGTCATAAACAGTGTTCGCTATTTGCAATATTTGATAAACAGAATAAATTATGTTTCTATTGAGGGCGGCTGAAGTATGTCATAGTGCGGTTTTTTCCATTTTCTTGTTCACCTCAGTCGATTGGTTTCCCGATTATTTACGTCGTTTTGCTACACCCGCATATGCCACACAAATACTCTCGTCACTTACCAGTTGTCCACATTAACCAGTGATCAGGAATACAGAAGTGTTGGTTTCAGAAATATACGGTTGCAACCTGTAAATAGTATTTTTATGGGCCTTTTTATCTTCACAGTACTCTGTTAGATCACAGTAAAAGACATTCATATCTGAACACATATTTAGCATTCAGTATGATTTCCAGCTCGGTCAACGTATGTTCTCTGATTACCAATTATCGTTTCTCACAAATTCTGGACCATAGAAGCTTGCACTTATTTTAAAGAGCAAATGCCCTCACATGCTAGTAATGGCCCCCAAACAATCAGTTCATGTAACCATCTTGTGCTTTAAAATTTTAAATTTAACAAAAAGTTGTCGAAATTTTAAACCAACCCAACTCCATTTCACGACTTAAACGTGGGTGGAGTTATACAGTAAGTAACTCACGAGCCTATAAATGATATAATACTTGTACTTTGGCAATTGACAAACTTACATGAAAGGCTGAATCCTCACGAAGCTGACTCTACAGAGTTCACCACTCCCGCGTGTGGGAAACCGCAACCGCTTACTGATAAAGGCTCACGGAAGGAATTTTATGCTGTCTGTACGAGAATATATATCGGGCATCTACGAGAGAAGAAGAAGAAGAAGAAGAAGAAGAAGAAGAAGAAGAAAGCGACTGGAGGGATGGGACGGGGGAATATGCGCACATTTTGTTGGTTTTAAGCTTCTTCAGTATGCTTCTCTCTCTCTCTCTCTCTCTCTCTCTCTCTCTCTCTCTCTCTCTCTCTCTCTCTCTCTCTCTCTCTCTCTCTCAGGACGATCTTGCTTGACATGTAGTTAACATATTGGAACCAAAAACAAGGATTGACATGAAAGTTGAAATCTCTCTCTCTCTCTCTCTCTCTCTCTCTCTCTCTCTCTCTCTCTCTCTCTCTCTCTCTCTCAGGACGATCTTTCTTGACAAATGCTTAACATTTTGGAACCAAGAACAAGGATTGACATTCTGTAAGCCGAAAATTTTTCAAGTAAGATATTGAATAACATGAATAAACGTCGAGCCAAGCATAAATCAGATAGTAACTGAAGTAAGATAGAAAATTAAGATATTGTTCTGTTTCTTTACTTTATCTGTGATTCTAGCGTGTCTTAAAGGAACTTATACGGTCAAGAAATGTAATTGAATCAATAATAATAATAATAATAATAATAATAATAATAATAATAATAATAATAATAATAATAATAATAATAAAGGGTCTTGAGAGTTCTCAAAAAAAAGAAAAAAAAATGCGCCATGGTGTTCGTTAAACATTTCCCATAAGATATGGATTTTCCGAATTTTGTAACTGTTAGATAATAGATTAACGTCACTTGTTTTCAGGGTCAGAATGTGACATTACCGAAAAAAAATGGTGCCCGGTATTTAAATGTTCCTTTTTCGATACCCTAAGTAGGAAAGGATTATATAATGTATGTGTATATATATGTGTGTATGTATGTATGTATGTATGTATGTATATATATATATATATATATATATATATATATATATATATATATATATATATATATATATATATATATATATATACTGTATATACAAAGAGAGAAACGTCCTAATGTTGAAAAAGAAGTGTGGGTACTAGTGTGTGTGGGCATCCATTTTTTTTGGCACAGTCCTCTTAGACAGAATTCATTGAACGTCAGTGCACTTGTGACATGCACTGTTTTTAAGACAGCGCTTATGCAAATTCCTGTATCTCTTATCTTCAACGGGAAACTTTGAGAGAAAAGACGAAAATTGCTGCTATTTTGCCCCGATTACAATTTACTGCTGACACCCGTTTCTGTCTGAACTTCTGGGTGAAGTTTTATGTTAATTTTCACTCATTTATCATCATTTTTTATCTTTAATCTTTTGATTGTGCACACCTGTATAATAGAGTGCAGTTCTTATGTAGAACTAGTATAACCCTAATGACAGCCATGAGGTAATGGCTGAAACAAATGTTGGCCTTAAATGATAAATAGAACGACATAACAGTAGTTTTTGTCTCTCTTCAAAGATTTCCCCTCGAAGGTAAGACGTGATATAGGAAATGAGAGAAGTGTTGTCTGAAAATAGCATACGCCTTATGTGCACTTTGACCTGATACAGTTAAATAACTACTAGGTGCCCAATAGGTCAACCGACGAACAATGCTCGGGAAACGACCACACTCTTACGCTGGACTAATATATATACACACACATATATATATATATATATATATATATATATATATATATTATATATATATATATGTATATGTATATTTATACATATATATACATATACGTGTATGTATATATATATATATATATATATATATATATATATATATATATATATATATATATATATATGTGTGTAGAGAGAGAGAGAGAGAGAGAGAGAGAGATACTGAAAATATAAAATTTAATGTAATCAAGACGAATTTATTAAAAAAAAAGGAAATGATATGAGCTCGAATGACAAATGAAACTGGGATCCATTTAAAGACACAAAGGTGAAGGTATACGTAAGGAGAATGTAAAATTCGAGGATGGGGTCACAGAGTCAGCAAGGAGCGGTTGTGGAGAGGAGGGTAAGAGGAGTGAGGATAAGAATAGTTTAATGAGGAAAAAGAAAAAGCTTGCCTAAGGTACATTGACATGCCTGAAGAGATCATGTTTGTGTATGTAGGAGGACAGAGAGGGCAATCAAGAGAGAGAGATACTGCAAATTTAGAATTTAACGTAATCAAGAATTGGTAAAAAAACGAAGAGATAAGAGCTTGAGTGAAAAGCAAAAATGAGATTTTTACAGACACAGAGGTGAAGGTGTATTAAAAGGAGAATGTAAAATTCGAGGATGAGGTCACAGAGTCAGCAAGGAGCGCTTGTGGATATAGGAGGGTAACAGGAAAGGGAATAGAGTAGTAATTGGTAGAATGGGAAAACGAGAAGTTAATTATGGCAAAAAAAATTAGATTACTTGAGATGCAACGACATACTTAAAGGAAAGGTCATGTTTGGTTACACAGGGGGACAGAGAAGGCAATCAAGAGAGAGAGAGAGAGAGAGAGAGAGAGAGAGAGAGAGAGAGAGAGAGTAGGCAAGTAATAATAAAGGGGGGAAATGAGCAAGAACTTAAGGAAGAATAAGTTGGCCGTCCGTCTGCAGGGAAATAAATGCCGAGAGGAATGTTATTGAATAAAAGGATTTAGGAATAAAAGATCCAAATGGAGAGATGCAGCCTGAAGTGAATGCAGTTCTGGATAGATGGAGAAAGCACTTTCAAGATCTGCTGAATGTAAAGACAGAGAAATGGCAAACCTGATGATATATGAGTGGAAAAGGTTTCGGTAAATTTCAGAATGAATGTGGAAGTGACTGCTTGTTATCCGATCAGTGAAGCTGAGTAATGCTGGGTCTGGTTAATACTCGGATGGGTAGCCATTAAGAAATGTCAGACGCCCGGCGTTTTCTGCTTGTCATTATGCAGTCTTTAACGATAATTAACGAAAAAAGGAGCGTTAGGGAATATTATTTTATATGGTAATTATATACACCTTTTGACTGACATTTCATATTTTTGCCAGTTATTAGGTACCCTGTAAGATTCAGAAAACAATATTCATACCCTCTGAATATCTTATGTATAATAAAGATATTATTATTATTATTAGTAGTAGTAGTAGTAGTAGTAGTAATAGTAGTAGTAGTAGTAGTAGCAGCAGCAGCAGCAGTAGTAGCAGTAGTAGTAGTAGTAGCAGCAGTAGTAGTAGTAGTATTAGTAGTAGTAGTAGTAGTAGTAGTAGTGCATCATAAATGAGTATACGTCTTAAAGAGACCTGAAATGTGAACATTAAATTTTGCACTTAAACTATTTTTAATTTGACGTTTTCATGTAAAAACCAATCTTTAAAGAAAAAAAAAAACCCTTCCCTAGATGGATTTTTTAACGTATATGTGAAAAAATCACTTTGTTGACGTCCATTCCATTAAAAAATCAAACAGAAAATGAAGATAATATTTAGTGAGATAAACTAGACTGAAAAAAGTTGGAGAAGAAAAGCATGATGCACATGGGACTTCCCGTACAGATAGGAAGGGAAGGAGGAATTTCCTGTTTCTCAATATCCAGTGAATTCTCTCCATCCTCTCTTTCCCCTTGAGAGTCAGACTTATGTCGTTTCCAGTGTATGCCAAAAAATAATCGATTAAATAGAATAATCTAACTGCGTATATGCTTGAGGTGTGATTGCGTAGGAAGTATTTGTTTATGATTTTATAACGTATTGCTACACTTGTATATTCCTAATTTTGTTATTAAAAAACTGTCGAGAGGCCGTGCGTAGGGTAGCCAGAAAGAAAGTGAGAGAATAAAAAAACAAATAATAAAAATAAAAGGGGAACTCTGAACAAGTACTTTAAAAAAGTTCTTAAGAGAAGTAAATGAAGAAAGAAAAGTTAATGAGTAAATATCTAGTCAGAGATATAAATGGTGAGATGCTGTCTGAAGAGAATGCAGTCCTGAGTCGATAAAAAGAGTATGTAAAAGATCTGGGGAACATGATGATGCAAAAGTTGGTGGGGTTAATGTAAATTTAATTAAGTTTATAAAGGACGCAAGGAAGGCAATTATGAGGTTGGAGAATTGAAGAACAATAAGAGTTGATAGGATTTCCAGTGAGATTCTTTCATATTGTGCTGAAAGTTTGATTTAGTGGCTGACCGTGGCGAGTGAGAAATGTTTTAATGAGGGAAAGATTTCAGTGGAAATGGTTAGAGGAATAAATTAGGCTATGCAAGATTAGACGTGACAGGTGGCTGTAAGAATATTGGGGCGTCACAGTACTTGGTTTACTGGAAAATTTGTACTTAATTTTTTTATTGAGAAAGGAAGACGGACAGCAGATTGATCGATAAGAGGAAAACAGTGTGGTTTTAGACAGGGATGAGTGTGTAAATCAAATATTTCATATGAAACAGTTATGTAAGAAGTTTGATACTAAAATTGAAAGCCGTGTACAATTTATATGAATTTAGAGGAAACTTAAGGTAATAGTGATATTAGTAATAGTTAAGTGTTGATTGCGATTCAGAGATATGATAAAGAAAGCGAAGTGTGCGTTAAATTGTGCAGAAAGGTTTTACGTGAAGGTCTGTCTGGAACAGGCGTGTTACGCCTCTTTGGCTATTTATTATCTGTGGATAAAGTAATGAGGGAATTCAGCAAGGACATTAAGTGAAGGTGTAAAATTGTTTGATTAGCGCCTTTTGTTCACAAATGATTACGTTCATAGAGATAGTAAAGAGAAACTCTAGAAACTAGAGAAAGAGTTTGAATGTTTGAAAGAAGAGAATGGTGAAAGTGGATGTGAGTAGACCAAGGTTGGCATAATCTGTCCTCCTTTACAGGCCAATAGTGTTTTCGACCCATCTCATGAAAAACCAAACTAGTTTTTTTTTGTTACTAAAGAATTTTTCCCTTTGAAAATTTTGCTTGCTTAAGTGTAAATACAGTATTTACAATATATTCTGTATTCCATCATTTATGTGTTTACGTCATATGTTTATTGCACAACAGTTGCCTTGCAGTACTAAATGAACGATAAAAGTTCTCTCCAAATGTATATAGGAAGTTCACCTGAGGCACAAATTTATTTAAAATTCTTTGAGTAGTTCGAAGTGAATCAAAGCTCCTAGCTCATAAAAACAAAATTTCTAATATATATAAGCCGTTGATAATCCAATACATGTATATTTTTCACCCTTTTCTTGTCTGCTTTGGTATCATAATGTAATATTTCTAACATCCGTGATGAATGAATATTACATAATTTTGAACTTACCTCTTTGAGCCAAGTACCTACAGTTTCATTCCTCATACAAAAACATATAGAATGGAGACCAGTTTCTTCTATGTTACTGAGGGGACACAGTTACTCTTAACATCAATCTGATGCAGCTTAATTTGATACGGCAAAGCCCCATGCAGAAACCCATATAAGATTTCGCTGTCCAGACACGCTATACATCTAAATTTTACAAGATTTTATAAGATTTGCTTTGGTACAACAGTAATTTGGCTTAAAATTTTATTAATTTCATACAACAATATTTGGATTATGTGAGGTGGGCATTGTCTTTAAGGAAATCACAAGGAACGCATTTTTTTAAGTTGGCTAAATCGACCCCGACGATGCCATTTACGTCTTTTAACACCTATTTCGATAACTTGAAAGTTGCCGCAATATTTGTTTGATGGTATTGAATAGTGGTAAAAGTTTCAAGTTTAGTTGTTGCTTTATATCTTTTCTTATTTGAAAAAACATTTTACATAATGTTAAAATGTTTTTACTTTCATCTTCACGTGTGATAACATGAAGGGTTAGAGTTATTTGTTGTAGTGAACCGTTATTTTTAAAATAAAATTAAAATAGTAGGTTATAGTAGATTCTATTTTGCTCAGATTAGAAAAATAAAAATTTCTGTCATAATATGTATGTAATGTACACTTTGAAACCATTAATTTCTTTTTAATTAGCTAAGAATTCGTAATTCAACATAGAACGGTACCGCATGGGAACAAATTTCAGACGATTTACTTTCATGTTTACATTTGGCGCTACAGATGAAGGAAGGTATGAAGACTATAAAAAATAGCTTATTTGTAGGGTATAACATTTATCGCGATTCAATCCTTTGTGTGCTACAACTTAAAAAGGTGAATAATACCCTTAAGTAATGCCTATGTATTTTTATCGAAGGTTAGGATTGTTTAACGGTAGGATGGATGGTGTAAACTAAGCTGGGCTGAGGCTAGTTTAGGTTATGTTATCAATGCTTACGGTAGTCAAGGTTGTAGGTTTCAGAACAGGCCGACGACGGGCTAGTTTTATTCAGTATAGCGTAAAATTATGCTATAACCTACTCGTGCTTAGAGTAATCTTATAGGCTATTCTAGGTTGTTCCAGCTAGCCTAGCAGTAGCTAAATGTGTTACCCTAGGCTATTTAGTTTGACCCAGACTAGGCCTAATAGACTAGAGGAACTAGGGCAGCTCTAGGCAGAACTTAAAAAAAAAATGTTACAGTTGCTTGCTGGGTCATAGGCACGTGTTTATTTGAGAAGCCAATTAGCCTAACAAAAAAACAAATTGTCAACTGTCTAGCTTCTGTTATTTTTTAATTGCAAAACAGGCTTTGCTGTGGTAAGTGTTCAGAAGAGTTGTGCGTGTTAGGCTTTTTTTCATGGGTTGTGCCCTGCTTCAAAGCAAAGTTAAGTATACCTTAGTTTAACCAGACCACAGAGCTGATCTAGGGCTGGCCCGAAGGATTAGACTTATTTTACGTGGCTAAGAACCAATTGGTTACCTAGCAACGTGACCTACAGCTTGTTGTGGAATCAGAACCACTTTATACCGAGAAATGAATTTCCGTCACCAGAAATAAATTGCTCTAATTTTTTATTGGCTGGCTGGAGACTTGCTAGCTAAGAACTCTACCGACTTGTCCAACAAGGAACTGCTTAGCAATCAAAGATATTTCATAAAGGATGCACCTTAACCTAACAAATCTCTATCTAACAGTTCTAACCTATCCTAGGACACTGTGCCTTGATCTGACTTGGGGGAGTTTTAGCCCCCCTGGAGCTCTCAACATTACATAGCCTAGCAGAATGTGTGTGAAACAATTCTGCAGTTTTACCTATGCTATTACAGTATTAAAAAAGAAGCACTTGACTCTTTTCCAAGGGATTATGAAGGCTAGAAGGATGATAATAATTCTTGCCTCTTAAGATTATGCAATGTCATTCTGCAGAAAGTAACTTTTCCATTGAAGGCTGTTAGCTTACTGCTAAGTCTTAACCAGTATGTGTAAAGATTAGCCTACTACAGAAATCAGCACAACTACATATGGTGATTTCTGTTTCTTTGGAAAGATAATGTGATCCATTGCCCATTAATGTTTAAAATGTTTGCTTCAAAATATGTGGTGTGACTGATGTTGCACTCAGGCGCACGCATACTCTATAAATGAGACATTTAAAATGCCCATAAAAATGCTGCTTACACAAAACCATGTATTTTGATTAACAATTGGTAATCCTGATCACTGGTAAATGTGAACAGTTGGTGAGTGACAAGTGTGTTTATTTGGAATAATGCAGGTGTGGAAATGGCAATTGTCTTGTTATGTGTTTTTGCTTGTGAAATGGCTGTTGATGACATTAAAAGGATGATGCTAACCTGGATCTTCCATACATAAGACAGGAGAGACAGGGCTCCCTTAGAATATCCGAGAGTGAGATACAAATGCCAAATTCGTACACAGGGATCTACAGCCTTATGCACTGATATATACTAGGCTGTCAAGGACATCACAAGAGTCATGCTTTCCCTGCTCACGCACACAACATGGATTTTTACATTTGTGGGTGGTAATGGACCATCTTATTAGTCTCTTGCATGTGACATGCATAAGACATGGGACATATCAAAAACTTTACTCTACAGGTCTGTGAGACAGTGCCTCGCATAAGAATGCATAGAGAGAGAGACCTTTAACTTTGTACTCTAACAGCTTCAATATCTGAACCAGCATTTGCTGAGTAATACTGTACTAATGTGTAAAAGACTAGAGTTTGTATGCATAAAAAAGGCCATTTACTTAAAGAATTGCTATGTTTGTAAGACATTTGTCCCTTCTTGCATTTTAATTATTGTTAATATTATCAATACTGTTTTAATATGATGATCTGCCCATTTTAATGATTAGTTGATATCACAGAATCAGGTTGCTTTTAATAGATTATTTTTAACGGTAAAAGGAATTAGCAAATATACTTGTCACTGGGTATAGCTCTTTTCAAAAATTGTCACCATTATATTTTTGTGCCTTGGTATATCAATTTTGTTTTCCAGTATAGAGTATTTCAAAAGTAATATTACTTTCAGGAAACCATCATGGGCTTGTAGAGAGATGAGTCAGTTTCAGTAGATGTGAAAGATTGAAACTCCAGCCATGAGTACCTTAACACCTGAACAACGGCAGCGTATGGAGGAGAACCGGCAGAAGGCCCTTCAGAAGCTAGCACTTTTAAAGGCTGCTGGAGGAAATCCCAGCAACAAAACCAGTAGTAATGCGCCAAGTGTTTTTAAATCATCCAGCAGCTTTGTAAATCCTTTGTCTGAAAAGAATAACAGTTCATTATCCAACAGTTACAATAGACCTCCTGAGTCTGGTAGCTTTCAATCTTCTCATAGTGGGGTAACTTCTCAGTTTTCATGTAATGGTGGTACACCTTCAGTGAGCAGTGATTCTAAATCATCCACAAAGTTTATAGGCCTTGAAGCAGCACAAAGAATAGCTGAGAACAGACAAAAAGCTCTTGAAAAACGTGCTACCTCAAACACTATCAGTGGTAATAATGCAACCAATTTGAATAATAATACTAGAATAAGTGGGAGCTCAGTAACAAACTTTTACAAGGATCCCAGTGAACCTAATAAAAACCAGTCTGCTCTTTCTGGAAAAACTCCAAGCAATTTCAGTAGTGGTTTATCTGGGAATTATAATACAACTTACAACAAAACTGTCAGCAATCCGACAAAGCCAAGTTTCTCAGGCTATAATAAAGTTTATCAGGGTGGATCCAAAGGACAGTCTTCTTTCAGTACAAGTGAAGGTCCAATGTCCAGTGAGGAGAAGATGATTAATAGCACATTGAATGAATTTGATGATGGTAAGTGATTTTTATGTTTTATATTTGTACTGGCCTTGCAAGTGCTTTTGCAGCATATTCCTTCTATTGTAAGGATTTTATACAGTTGACTATTTTTTGTGGACACTGTAACCCAGTAACTTATCAGACTTCTGCACTTACAAGCTTCATTATTGTAGTGGATTTTTGTTGTACTACATCTCAAGTTAGACTACATCTTGAAGTGTTATAAATTTTTTTTTATAAATCTTGTAAATTAAATGATAACTGTAATAGTTTGACTTAGGCTAGGAACAATATCAAGTTACTAATAGGTGTTGGATGTCTCGAGTATCCAAATGTAGGCTAGATTATAGGATCTTCATTACTTAACAGGGTATATTACATATCAGAAGGCCAGCCCCCCAAAACTTCTGAAAAGTTAAGGGGCCACTGTATTTTGAAATATTCAATTGTAATGATTTCTGCCCTCCCCCATGTATTGAGTTTATTTTTCTATGGTTTTGAGAAGTAAGCTTTCCATACACTAATAAATACAAACTTTGTTCTTCATAAACTTCTGTTGCAGTTGTACGTTGCAACAAGGCAAGTACATATTGAGGGTGAAATTAGAATAATATTCACAAGCTCACCTTTTTGTGCTGTAACAGTATTAGCCTTCTTCACCTCAATGTATTTTGTATGGGCTCATATGAGTTTAGACATCTGCCCAAATGCATGATGAACCAGAATGGAACATTCCAGAAATAACTGTAAGAGATCTTAAGTTGATTTAAGCAATTGATTTTGCCTGTCATGTGAGAGTTACTGTAATAACTTTAAAAGTGGTTTGATTAAACTTTTCAGTATTATTGTGTGATGTGATTAAACTTTTCAGTAACTATAATAATCAATCTCCTTATACACTAATGCAACTGGAACATCGCAAAGAGCCTTTATTACAATCTTTGGTAAGGTGTCCTGCACAAAGCCCTCTGTAAGTGGTATCTTCTTATGAGTATGTGGGATGTATATTATATGATTTGTGTGCTGGAGCCAGTCCATGAATAAAAAATCTCAACAAAAATAACACCTGATGACCAGGTGTCTGAAATTACAACCTTGCTCTAAAGAGCTATTAATGGGTGTGTTGATCTTTTGTGTGGATGGGTGTGAGAGTATTGGACAAGTACAGTATTAGCAAGGAGTTAGATATGCAAAGGAAGTCCATATTAGTGATTTTAATTGTCTTGTTCAATTTTGTATAATTAAGACTTTGGATTTCACTCTACTTCTGCCAGCAATTAAATAGAATTTATGTTCAAAACAGTATGTGTGGGAAGGGCATATTATTGACAAATTGGAAATCATTTCAAACAGGAATAAATAGTATGACTAAAGTTTGTATTAGCTTAAGAACCACATGATATTTGATATACAGTTTCTTTATATTAATGTACAAAGCATAGCATTCCTTATCCCATGATGAGTTATGCTTGCCTTTGTGGCTGTGAGGTTTTCCCATTATTGAAATAAAAATGCCTGAAACATTCAGAGACATAACTATAACTACAGTTGTCTACAGTATGGTGTTTGGATGTTCATGAGTATTGGCTTCGTTGCAGTAATAATTGATGTTAAGGCATATGTAAAAGTGTGGATGTTTTTAATGCAATACTGAAATACTTATGAAACTTTGGTTTCTTTCTACAGCACCAAAACCTGTGTTTAGTGGCAAAGCCATGAATGGAACTTTCCGGCTTTTATCTCGTGAGAGGTTTGTTGTTGAGGTTGGGTACCATAAACAGATGATAGAAATTTTTAAAACTATACCAAGTAGAAAATATGGTAAGTAATAGTCCTTTTTTTTGTGTGTTTATAGTCAGTTTTGTTAACTATTACATGGATTTTTTGTGTAATGAGTAATTTGAAAGATATATATTTTTACAAACCTGTTCAGAACTAGGAGAAGGGAGACTGGAGATGAGTGGAGATTTATGGAAGACAAAGTGTAGGGAAAATATTTGCTTCACACAGCATTAGAGGCAGTGATGAAGATCACAAACTCATTTCCTAGAATTAGCTTAATTAGCTTGTTTATAATATACCAGACACTTCAGTCCCATTTAAGAACACTGTAGAACAAAATGGTTGTCAGCCATAAACCTTACACTTGAACATGCCGATCTGTTTATCTCCAGCAGCAAATGGCCTCACTCTTCATGTTATCTGACCAATTAGTTGCAAGGAATAATGGTTGAGAGCTGGGAGTTCCATATTGTATAAATAATGGATTTGTATGGAAAATATATTCTTTGAATTAGTGTATTTCCCTATGTTGAAGACACCTGACCTTGAAATGTACCTTAATTTTGACTAGTAAAAAAAAAAGTTAGTGCCAGTTTCACAAGTTGAAGACACTTTTTGGTTTTTGCATCTTGTGCATTTGACTGTTTGTGCATTGAAGTAGCTTACCTACAGTATGGTTAGTACAATGTATGTTTTATTGCAGTTTTTTTTAGTTGATTTATTTTAATGATACTGTACCTCTTTCCAGTTTCACTTATTTTAATATTTAATAATCTTTTATGAAGTAGACATATCAATAAACTGAAAAACTGAAAACGCTACCAAGAAATGTTTAAGGTAAAAGCTGTCTAGCCATGTTTCATCAGAAATACTGTTGGCCAACATTGTCTCAGTCTGTGCAGACTGGTGCAGTATTTCTAGATTTTGTTACTTTTAAATGTAGACTTATGCAGAATTTTTTTAATCTCAGCTAAAGGAAAACTAAACACCGCAATACGAAATATTTGAAATACAGAAAAGCATTTTATTGTACAGTTAAACTTTGTAAAAACACTGCACGAACATGACATTCAAATTGAAAAATTAAAAATTGAATAAAGAATGAAATCCACTCAATACAGATACTGTATTGCAAAAAAGAAAAAAATTTTAATCTTCAAAATTTGAAAATATCTCACGCATGGATACCATTTTTAAAAGTACCACAGAACATGTTTGATTATGATATTCATGCTACAGTAAAAATTACTGGTAATATACTGTAGTTCACTGTTGTCAACTAATAATGTTCCCTTTAACTCTTAAGTCAGGGTCAGTTGAAGAGAGTAAAAATATTTGTAATAGTAGTTATACAATATTCAAGTTCCTAGTAGAATTAAATGTTTTATATAAGCTACTTATCAAGTAATTACATAGCTATTAGTTTCTATTAACCGGCAGCTGGAGTTTTGAAATTTGCGGTAGCGCTGCTTTTGTTATGGCTAGGCGATTGACCCCGCCCACTTTCTGGTTAAAGAGAGGAACCAACATAGCAAACAATCTCAATATGTTTCTGCCGGCTGATGGCTGTGGTTACAGTGGTTGGCAGCAGCAGTTTTTTGGAATTTCTCTTCTCTTTTGATCTTGGAATCTTTGGTATTCTCTTTATGGTAGCTCTTTTGATCTTGGAATCTTTGGTATTCTCTTTATGGTAGCTTTTCGGCACCATTAGATAGTGCCAGGTTTTCATTGAAGACCAGTAATACCGATTTTGACGATTATTGAGATTTTCTTTGACTCACAACTTGTTAACATGTCCGATTCAGGCTCTCAAAGTGTTAGCTATTGTAGTAAAGCCTGCAATATGAGACTGACTAAAGCCTGCTATGACCCCTGGTACTCTTTGTACATCTTGCAGGGGTCAAATATGTTCCCCTGATTTGACTTGCAATGAATGTGTTTCTTGGGATCCTAAAATGTGAAAGACTGAATAGTCATTTGACAAAATTAGACAGAGATAAAAAGATAAAAACAGCAGCTAGAGCTAGTACCAAGAAGACTTTAGCTAGTCAGGTGTCTGCAAAATCTTTGTCTGGTAAGTCTGATTCTTTATCCATTGTTCCACCTGATCCCATCTCAATCTGTACCAATAATTCTGCACCCTGGCTCCCTAATTCCCGATCCCGACCTCATTACCAGCTTTGAGTCGAGAATTAATTTTAAGTTTGGTTTATTTGTTGATACTATGAAGAAAATTGGCGCTTCTGTTAGAGTCCTAATGGACAAATTGAATGTGAAAGGTGATAGTGAAGTGTTAGCAGAGAAGGTGGCTGTCTGTCCCGCCAATCCTCCTAGGCCAAGGTCCCTGGCAAACTCCCCAAAACTTAGGAGGAGCCAAATTGGCAGCCCAAAGGAGGTCGATGGGGTCTTCCCACAGGCAGTCACCCCCTCAGTCGTACCTGTTGCCGATTTCCAGGTTATGACAGAGTGCTGCTGGAAAGGTGTCTCTGTGGAAGTGGATTGTCTTTCATATAGTATTTCCAGCAGTGACTCCAGTCCTAGGTGCCAATGGCGTTTTCAAGGTGAATCTCGTCCCCTGAAGAGGTGCTCCCAGGTGCTTCTCAACCTACTGCAGTTCCTATTAAGAAGGTTAAAGAAACTTCTCCACAGCATCTTTCTTCCTGTAGCTTTTGGGACAGTCTGGAACGTTTCTCCCAGGATCATCCAGAGTTAGTGGGACAAGTTCAGCCTTCTAAGCTCTTTGAACTTTACTTTGCTGCATTTTTCTTGCTATAAATCCTTTATCCTTGCATGATGTGATATCAATTTCAATCATATGTCAAACTAACCCTTGGTGTGATGCACTTTTGGTTCATTCCTAGGGCAGCTGTCATTGACTAGAGGGATAAATGGTCAAAATTTATGGTAGAAATGTGACACTTATGAAACTGTAAAGAAATTATTGTTTGTAAATCCACAGGAAAATTTTTTATGGAAGCATTAGTGATGCTGTCATAATTTCTTGTAACTTCTGTAAAATGGCACCTGTTCATATAAATTGAAAGCATTTTTAAATGTACCTTACATACATTTGATCAGACAGGCATGATAAAATTATAGGTTTTCAATATATGGAAAATCAGCAGCCAGACTTTAAGTAAGAATAAGAGGTTATGGAGAAGATGGATCAGGCAGTCATAAGCAAAATTGAAAGGTTTATGTCTGTGGAAAGTGTTGTTTCTTTTGTCAATAAAATATCTGGTCAAGTGTAGATGGGCACTTTACTTGTTTGTAGACTATTATTACACTATACAGAACAAAAACATTGATGTGTAAATTCTTAGGAAGCAAGTATTATATTTCAGATGTGGAAACAAAAAAGTGGCATTTTGCACTTAGTGACCATGATGCACTGGCAGAAGCCCTGAAGCCTCTGAGGCCAGCTGTGTGTATTGGTCCATTACCTCATTTTGTTCGAAAGGTCAGTAGATGATGTTTCTTGCTTGTGTTTTCTGTCAAGTTTATGTAGGAATTTTTAAATGTCAGTAGTCATTAATATTTAAATAATGCTGGTGAAACTGGGCATGGTAGCCATCCCAGATGGATGGAGCCATTATTCTGTCAAGTGTAATGCATCTTGATAGAGTGACATCTTAGATTGTAATAATCTGGTTATGTTTATATAGATGATACACCACAAGAGGATAAGTTTAGTATTAGAGTAGAGTCTGTGGTTATTTTTATTTTAGAAAGATGCAAATTTTTAAACTATTTATAAATTTTTATTTTAGAAAGATGCAAATTTTTAAACTATTTATAATAGCCCATTTATTGCACATGAAATGGTTCAAGATACTTCAGTCCTCTTTAAAAGAAAGCCATAGTCAGCTGGTAGTTTTGTAAATGTGTTGTGGATCCTGTATGTCTCAGGCAACCAGCCAGCTAGGTATAGCATAAAAGTAAAAGCTAAGCATGTTCAAAACTGAAAACAAAAGTTGAAGAATTAATCAAAATAATCATATGATGAGTAAGTATGAAAAATATGGAGTGTTGATATTCCTGGAATAAACACTGCTGAAATAAAATTTAATTTTTATAATATTAAACATATTTTACATATTGCAATACACTCCTTGAACACCTGAATTAGCCCTGGTCACTGGCCAGCGCGAACTATATCCTCAAAATTTTACCCACGCCGACAGAGGCCGAGATGCTCAATTGTTATCGGTTTGCCTTGCTGGTTGGGTGTATCCTGCATCGGTGAACTTTTTGGTCTTTAGCCCGACCCCCATATAAATATTTTGGATACCAGATAACAAACTGACCATTTTCATAGCCCCTTTTCTCCTGGATTTGCACTTTTGGACTGGTTTTGGATCTTCTCTCCCGATTTTGACTTTGGCTTTGTTTTGGACTTTGAGATGGATAAATCAGACAGGAAGACGCCCCTGTCAGTTAGTGCCGCTGCTTCCACTTCTGCTACAGCCCTAATGACAGAGCTTTCTACTGCTGGGGATGCTACTGCTCATTGATCATGCATGGCCTGCAAGTGTAGGATGAGTACCCTCAAACACGACAGACATTCTTTGTGTGTATCGTGTAGAAAGACTCAATGTAATGTCAGCCTAAGATGTGATGGGTGTAGGTCTTGGTCAGTAGAGCAGACAGAAGATTATGTAAAGCTCAGAAAATCCTTAGCTTCTAAGAGTAAGCGTAGGTCAGAACCAGCTGTAGAGGTACAGGCTCTTGATAAGGAAGTGTTTAGAGTCTGAATTATTCAAGAAGTTAGAAGACAAGTCATCAGCTAGTATGTCTAGTCTATCTTCTAGCTTTATGACTAAATTAACTGAAATTAAAGATAGTGATAGTAGTACTAGTGTTGTGGATTCTAATCGTTCTTTTTCAGCTCCCCTGCCTGTTCCAGAACCAGCCCTAACGGGTGCCGGGGGTCATGGAGAACTGCAAACCTCGAAGGTAGGATCTGCCGGCACCCCAAGCGTGGAGCAGGCAGTGTTGGCAGCAGATTTCCCCCTTCCCTCAAAAGTGTAAGTTCTGAGGTTGACTTAGATTTAGGAATGACACAGACGAGTAGGAATAGTACGTTAGCTAGTATTCAGGGAGAGAAGTTGAAGGTGCAGTCTTCGGGTTCGGGTTTGGTTGGGGTCGCTAATATTTCTGCCTCTCATTTAGATCCATCTTCGGTTTTATTTCCTGCTTCGTGCTCTTTGCAATAGAAGGTTTCCAAATCCGTGGAGGGTAATTCAGATTTGGTTTCTGATTTATCTGGTTCTGAAATTTTGGAGGGTGCTCCTTCTTCTTCAAAGGTTCCTTTTCCTTCAAGGGTTAAATTCTTTCGTCTTGCGGTGGTGGTAATTTTGGCGATTGGATTTTCAATGTTGCTGAATATAATGCTGAGTTGTTAGGTCTCTCTAAAGGTTATAGATTACTAGTTAGGCAATGTTTTAATTTTGGTTTTTCCAATATTCATGATCATAAAGAATTTTTCTGAGTTTGCTAATGATGTCTATCAAGATTATCAGGGGGAACAGAATCGGTCTGTTTTCTTTCTTTGAAATCTATGGCCTCTTCGGCTGTTTCGCGATTTTCCTTTTCCCCAATTTCTTCTAAGCCTTCTTCCATTGCCCTGTCTCAATCTTCTTTTTCAGTCCACTCTTCGGAGGGCTCTTTGGGGTCTTTGTTTGCTCATCCTGTTTCTTTGCCTTTAACCCAGCAGAGCAATGACTTTTCTTTGGGTCAACCCTGTGATATTAGGGCTTCAGCAGCTCCCTCTCTGTCTTCGGGGTTGAAGGAGGGGGTACCTGTAACGGATCCGTCTTCTGTATCACCTTTTGCGAATCCTGTAGTTTCTCAGGCATCCGATCTAGATGCTTCTCAGTTGGTTGTGGAGGCGCCAGCAACTCCTTATTTTCATCCTTTACGGGGTTCTACCGTAATGTATCCTCCGCAATTCTCGCGGGTGCTATGGCAGTCTGCAGTTTGCCTGCACCAGAGTTTAGTGTTTCAGCACTAATAGTTCCCTCAGCCTATCCGTTCCCTAGGATAGCTAGTAATTTGCCTTCTTTGGTTCCCTTGAGTTCGGTAGCTCATAGCTTTCCTTTCGAAACTCCTTTGAGTTCCGGACCAGTTGGTATGTTCTCCACCTGTCCAGCATCGGCGGTAGGCGCTCCGATGGCTACTCCGAGTGTGGCTTCTTCCTTCTTCTCCCCTTCTTCGTCTTCTTCTTTCTCAACTTTTCCTGCAGTCTTCCCTGTTCCTTCGTCTAAGGCGTTCAGTGTAGGTTCTGGGTTGATTCCTGATCATCAAGGAGTTTTTCCTCCTTCTTCCTTAACCAGCATGATTTCAGTTCCAGATTCCCATTCTCATGCGGCTTTGATTCGTCTGGATTTGCGTGGATCGGGTGTTGCGGCCTCTTCCCTCTCAGAGGTGGGTGTTTGTCGGCCAGGTGTGGTCGGCCCAGGTGTTGCGTCATCACCGCTGGGTGGTGCGGGGTTTGCTCAACCAACTTTGGTTGGCTCAAATAGGTTCGCGACAGATATGTCAGGTGTTGGTCTCACTCATCCAGGTGCAACGAGTTCTGGGTTTTCGAGTTCGGCATTTGGTAGTGGTCAGCCTGTCATTTTTCCTGTTCCAGTTGGGTCGGACCAGTCGGACAAAGAATAAGTATAAGTGGATGGTGGACTTTATCCATTCTCTTTATCCGCAGTACAAGGCTCCGGAGGAGCCCATGCAACCAAAATGGTGTTCAAATCACTATTTGCAATGAAACCGGTAGTCTCTCAAACATCAAAGAATCTGGTCTGGTTTGGCCGAGTCGAGCAGGCGTTGAGGGAGGCGGACTCTAGGTTGGCTGCTATTATCGGGTCGGGTAAGCAGGATTCAACCTTGCTTCCTATTCGGAAGGTGTATTATAAGGTAGCGGGTAACCCTTCTGCGGGTGTCAGGGTTCCTCTCAACGAACCTGTTGAGGCTCTTCTCCCTCGGGTTCCCTCGTCAAATTGTCTGGTCTCATTTACATCTAGGGAGGCTTGTATCTGGGAGGACACCTTTCGCAGCCAGTCAGAGGCTTTGTCCCACTCTGTCTGGATGTTGTCTGGGTTAATGGGGTTCCTTAAATAGGATGGATATACTCCTTCCGATCCGGCGTTGTTTGACAACCTCATCACTTCAGTTTCCATGCGGTTGGCTTACCAGGCAAACATTTCTGTGGGCTGTACGACGTTCTTTGGGAAGAAGAGGAGGGATTTCTTTTTTAATCATTTGCCGCCTCATTATCCGGAGATTCATAAGAGGATTCTGTTGAGGGCTCCCTTTGTGCTCAGCAACAGTCTTTTTAGGGAGGAGGATGTCTCTTCTATGGTAAACTTTGTCTCTTCGACAGCGGCAGTAGAGTCACAACAAGCTATGATTTGGGTAGCAGCTCAGGGTTCCAGATCTTCTGAACGGTCCAGAATGTCATCTCTGGCTAAGCGTTCTTGTTCCAAGACTTTAACTTCTGCCTCGGGATCGAAACCTTCGTCGGTCAAGAAGGGTTTTCGGAAGCAGGAGACATTCCCTTTGCCTGCGCCTGGAGGTTGCCTTGCTCCCTTCTGGAACACCTGGAAGGAGTGGGGCGCAGAGAGTTGGGTAGTGGAAGTGTTACGGGAAGGATGCTGAGTCCTTTTTCATTGTCGACCTCCCTTATCCGACTCCCTGGTTTATCTTCCCAGTTATTCCCCATCCTCCTTCAAGGGAATAGCTTTGGCAGCAGAGATCCAAGCCCTTTTAGAGAAGGGAGCATTAGAGCCCGCTCCCCCTTCTCCGGGTTTTTACAGCTGGATCTTCATGGCCCCAAAAGCGGAAGGATCTTGGAGACCCATTATAGATCTCTCGGGTCTCAACCGGTTGATTGTCTCGATGAAGTTTCACATGGAAACTTCTCAGTTGGTGCTGCAGTCAGTTCGGAGAGATGATTGCATAATTTCAGTGGACCTCAAGGATGCATATCTCCAGGTTCCGATTCATCAGGAATCTCGGAAGTTCCTTTGTTTCTCGGGTCCATCTGGAACATTCCGGTTCAAAGTCCTCTGCTTTGGTCTGACCACAGCACCTCAGGTTTTCACGAGGGTAATTTCTCCGATTTCGGACATAACGCATCGTCGGGGTTTTCGGATTAGGAGATATCTTGACGATTGGTTGGTTCAGGCTTCGTCTGTGGACGGGGTGTTGAAGACAAGGGATTTCCTAATGAACCTGTGTCAAACTCTAGGAATTCGAGTCAATTTAGACAAAAGCGTACTTATGCCAGCACAAGTAAAGACTTACTTAGGGATGACGATTCAGACTCGTCTTTTGAGGGCTTTCCTGACAGAAGAGCGGATTCTGGCGATTCTAAGCCAACTGGAGGTATTCCTGTCAAACAGAGCTCAACCGGTGAGCCTGTGGAAAAGCTTGCTGGGTCGTATGTCCTCCCTCTCACTCCTTGTTCCAGGGTCTCGTCTCCGGATGCGTTCTCTGCAGGTGTGTCTCAGGAATCGCTGGGACTTTCAGGAAGAGAACGCGTTCATAGTCTGGGAAAATTCTTGCCTGAAGGATCTTCGGCGGTGGTCAGAAGAACATCATCTGACCATGGGCGTAAGATTGGACTTCCCCCCTGCCAGATTTTCATCTGTACACAGATGCCTCAGATCGGGGCTGGGTGTGTGACCCTGGAGGAATCTCAGGCCCAAGGCCTTTAGAGGGATCTGGATCGAGAGGAGTCCATAAATTTCAGAGAGTTAAGAGCAGTAGAGGAGGCTCTAAGTTGCTTCTCAGATCAAGTGAGCAACAAGACAATAGCGCTGTTTTGTGACAACGTTATGGCGGTGTCATATCTCAAGAAAGAGGGGGGGAACAAAATCGCAAGTGTTAAACGGCATAGCACAAAGAGTTCTTTGTTGGTGCGAGAACCACAGAGTTTCTCTCATCCCACAATTCGTGTCAGGGAAACTCAGTGTCTTGGCAGACACTTTGAGTCGTTCGCAGGAAGTTCTTGGGGGCGAATGGACTCTAGTTCAAGAGGAAGTGCAACTTCTGTTGAAGAGATGGCCAGCGACAGTCGACCTCTTCACCACCAGGTTAAATTTCCATCTTCCGGTCTACTTCTTCCTAGTAGCGGACCCCCTGTCCTGCGGGATGGATGTAATGCTACACTCCTGGGACAACATGCAAGTGTATGCATTCCCTCCTTTCATGTTGATCCAGGAAGTTCTGAGCAAACTCAGAAACAGTGTCAACACGCAGTTGACGTTGATATGCCCCTTCTGGCCCCAAAGACCTTGGTTTCCGGACCTTCTGCACAGATTGACAAAGTCTCAGTATTCCCTCCAGAGAGGAAAGATCTTCTCAGACAGCTGCATTTCCATTACTTCCATCAGAACCTCCGCATGCTGAAGCTAGCTGCGTGGAGACTGTCCAGTGAGCAGCCCGTCATTCAGGACTCTCTAAGGCAGTGGCTGGCCAAGTGTCTTTCTGTCTGAGAAGATCGACTAGGAAACTTTACCAGGCCAGGTGGGCGATGTACCGTCTGTGGCGAAAGTAGCAGACTTCCTCCTGTTTTTGAGAAAGAATAAGAAATGATCTTATTCTACAATTGCTGGTTATAGGTCGATGGTCAGTAGCACTTTCCGGTTTCATCTACCTGAGCTTTCAGCCAGCAGAATTTTACATGATCTATTAAGATCTTTTAAAATAGAGCGTCCAATTTTTCCGCTTCAGGCCCCTCGTGGGATTTAGCGGCTGTTGTAAGTTTGTTAAGATCCTCATCATCCGAACCCTTAGAGTCATTGTCATTAAGGCAATTAACCAAGAAGGTATTATTTTTAGTTGCTATGGCTACAGAAGAAGAATTGGAGAGATTCGTGCAGTGTCTAGGATAGTATCCTTTTTGGGGAAGGACATGTTTCTTTCGTACTTGCCGGAATTTGTCGCTAAATCCGAATCGGAAACAAATCCTCTTCCCAGAGCATTTAAAGTCGCGTCTTTGGATGATTTCGTAGGAGGCGACGCTTCTGAAATGCTGCTATGTCCGGTTAGGGCTCTTAAAGTTTATCTGGCTCGGACCAAGAAACTTTTGCCTCGTCCTAGAACCTTATTTGTTTTCCCTAAGTATCCATCTCGTTCCAAAAATGCGAGAAGTTTCTTCTTGCGAGAGGTTATTAGTCAAGCGTCGGAGGGTTCTTCATCGCTTTCAAAGCCTTCTAGTTCTTCGCATCCAAGGGTGCACAGTATCAGGGGAATGGCTACTTCTTCGGCCTTCCTGAAGAATTTTTCGGTGTCGACAATCTTGGAAGTTGGTGTCAGCTTTCACGACGTTTTATCTTAGAGATATTCAGTTTTCTTCGGAGAAGGGTTACTCGCTGGGTCCTTTTGTTGCGGCCAACTCGATTTTATAATTATAGGGTAAGGTCAGGGAGAGGGGAATTTTATGTAGTATTGGTAGTCTAATGAACTTTATTTGTTGGTTGGGGTTCATATTGAGAGTATTAATTTGTTGTTAGGGCTTTGAGGTTGGGCAGATCCGGATGACCAGGTGGGTTTATTTTCTTCAACCTCTTCTGCACATTCATCGGCGTCACTGAGCGGTCAAGAACTTGGAGATCCTGCACACTCAACTTCTCCTCCATACATGAGAGGCTCTGAATAGCCACATGGGAGGTTCATCGTACTCCTCCATACATGAGAGGCTTTGAATAGCCACATGGGAGGTTCGTCTTTACCGTCCATTCATGAGAGGTATAGAATACCACATGGGAGGCAGCTTGGCTCAGACAGTACCTTAGACACAAGACTGACGTAGGGGGTACTCTCTCTACAGGCATCCACACCTACCAAGTTGAATAACCAGGTGAGGATGCATTCAATTACACATAGTAGGCTGATAATGAGTTACCTGCTATTCTCCATTGACAGGTCAGGCTGAATTAGATTGAACCCACCTCCTTTAAAATTTTGTTAATCGGGCTAATTCGGGTGTTCAGGGAGTGTATTGCAATATGAAGTTTTCATAATAAAACTAATATTGTAATACTTATATGGACACCTGAATGATTCCCACCCTCCTCCCCACTTCAATTTGAATAGTGAATAACTTAATTGGGGATCTCAGCCTGTGTTGGCTGGTATTTGCAGCAGTGTTGCCAACTTTACCTCAGGTAACTCATTTGACAAGATTTTTCCTGTAGCATTGGTAACGCTGACAGTTAATTACCCACTTTGTGTGTAAAATCATGGGGATATAGTTCAGGCTGGGGTCAGTAAACAGGGCTAATTCAGGTGTTCAGGTAAGTATTACAATATTAGTTTTATTATGAAAACTTCATATATATCCATTATTCTAATAGATCCCTCATTCGTAATCCTAATGTCCTCGGACATGCAGTCTAAAGTCTTGGCGACAGAATAAATAGCATAGCTAATAGCAGATTTATGCACGCGTGCCTATGACTATTCAATAGCTAGTAGCTATCCTCAATTCCTCTACCTAGATTAGGTCAGACAAAGAGAGAACAAGTTGGTGGGAGGTGGGCAATTAGTAAATGATTGACTGGTATGTATGTACTCAGGAAGTTGCCTTGGTCCTAGGCTGTACAGGCCTCATTGAGTGATATGCAGGAGAAGGTGGCTTAGTCACAACCTCCTTTACTTCCTGTAAAAATTTTCTTTCAGCATAATGTACCAAACTCAGTAATCATATTGATCCTGAATTGCAAATTAGGTGGGAAGTCAAGCAGTTAAGTCACAGCCATAACTGCCTGTTTCCTGATCATCTGCTGCACCGTATTATCCACAGTCTTTAACCTTGCTGAATCACCTAGGCACTAACTTTCTTATTTTATTCTCATTTATTATTATTATTATTATTATTATTATTATTATTAATTATTATTATATTTTTATTATTGAGAAGACCATATATAAAATCAACTCCACTGATGCTGCAGTTCTCTTTAACAAAACATGCTTGAAAGAGGGTCTGGTACCTTCATATATTATTATTATTATTATTATTATTATATAGAGCAGTGTGACACCATATAGTTCCCTTTTCCTGTAGTGTCAAAACGTGCTTGAAAGAGGGTCTATTACCTTCATATATTATTATTATATTATTATTATTATTATTATTATTATTATTATTATTATTATTATTATTATTAAATAGAGCAGTGTGACAAACATATAGTTCCCTTTTCCTATAGTGTATTTGGTTGATTATGTATGTTGCAGCAATATATAGAACTTAGAAATCCCCTTCAGATGGCTTCTGTTAATTTTGAGAAGACATCTGACTGTCAAGAAACCCGTAGTATGGATGGTCTTAAATAACTTTGTTAGTCCTATTTAGTATGTAAATTTAATTGAAATTATCAGTGAACTAAACAGATGCAAAGTTAATGTTCATGGGATCTTGACAGGTCAATTTGCAGTAAATAGTGGGAGGCTACAAGGATATGTTATGTTGCCTCTGCTGTTTGCCTTTTCCATGGATGTTGTAATGAAAAATATGGTTGAAGATGGGAGAGAAGATTTAGATTGAAGTAATGATTAAAAATTGACAGACTTAAGATATGAAGATGATGCTGTTGTTAATCTGCAAAACACCACAAGATTTATAAAGTTTACTCTGTCAAATGCAAATAGGACTTACAATAAATGTAAGAAAAACAGAAATAATGCGAATAGAGCATGTGTAAGGTATGAAGTAACAGTAGATGGAGAAAGGATTAATGAGCTTGAGTCTTTAAAGCATTTAGGAACATTGACATCCAATTCAGGTTTTCTTGAGATGGAATTTAATGAAAGAATAAAGAAATGGCAAAACAAAGAATGGGCCAGATGAGTAACTGGAAAATCTAATAGACTGAAATTGTATGCAAAACTGGGTAACTCATTAGTTCAATCTGTATTGCTGCACAGACATGATTTATGGTGTGATGCACAAACTATATGTAAGTGTTTGTTGATTTAGAATAAAGTTTTAAGAAGAATATTAGGAGTCAGGTGGAAGATTAGAGTTAGAAAGGATACCTTAAACAATCACAGTGAAAGGGAGCTGGAGATGGCCAGGACATATACTTCACAATACCCAAGAGAGAATAGTATGTGATAGTGTCAGCTTGAGCTCCAGTGGTCACCAGAAGAGTGGAAGGCCCAGACCTACTTGGATGAGAACTGTGGGGTGGTAGGTTGGAGATGAAAGGTTTGTGGAAGAAAAAGCACAGGGAAGACGAATGATAGGATTTCACAGATCACCTTTTTATTGTACGGAAATGGAGGCAATGATAATGATGTTGATGTGAGACCTTTGTGGTTAACAAAGTCAAAGACAGCTCTGAATCATCATGCAAAAGCATGGGCTATCTTGTTGTCAAGGTTATTTTAGATGTATTTTAGCAGGCTTAAAAAGCACTGATAAGATGGAAAATGTCCTGAGTTGTTGCAGTTAACACAGTCTTTACAATAAACTCAGTGTTACAGTGAGGTACTTGTTTTTGTATCGAATATATGAAAAGATCACCTATAAAAAAGAAAAGAATAAAGTGCACTAAGCTTTGGGAGAAGTACCCCAGAAATATTTTTGAAAATAATTAAGCAAAGCCATCGGGTTCTACCCAACTCTCAAGGTCCACTAGCATTTTTTTATACTTTGAAAAAAGTAGATTGAATAAGGAAATTTTTCTTGTCCTCCTAGATTTTCCAAGAAGATTTTCAAGTATTGCCTCTTATTGGGGAAAGTGGACTTGTTGTGCAGTAAGGAATGCCATGATGCCAAGAGCATTTTTCCATTAGGTTTATCGACTGACAAATGCTGTTTCAGTTCAGAAATTTATTTTCAGGACTTCTGTGTGTTTCTCCAGTTTCAAATTCTGTTGTGTCTTTAGTTTCTGTTATATCAAGGAAGTACTTGATTGGTCTGGTAAGAGGGTTATTGTTCACTGTACATGTTACTAAAGTTCTTTGCAAGACACTTTTGGACCCCAGCTGCATTGCTTTCATTCTTGTACTTGATATCCACTCCTGTGGTGTCGTAGCAGTTTCACAAATTTGAAAGGTGGTTTTATAATTTATTTTTTCTTGCAGCTAAAAATTTGTGGTTGCAAGTTTGTAGGAATCTGTGAATTTGTCTGATACTTGAATAAATTGAGAAATTGTCCATAATTGACAGAATTCTTATGTTTTAGACAATTGTATGTTAGTTATAATTTTGTAGTATCTAAACTTTGAATTTCTCTTTTAATGAAAGAAGAATTTAGGGTATTTACTAGGCATGTAACTTCACCATGTAATTTTCTTTCAACAGACATTAGAAACTGCTGCCAAGCAGATGCCTGCTTCTTGTGTGGATTTGTTTGGCCTAGACCCTAAGTTGCTTGATTCTCTGATGCCTTTTCAGCAGGAAGGTGTTTGGTGAGTACTCATTCTAGTTATGAATAATAGAGTTATTTTAGAATTCTCATTTCTGTTATATATTTTTTATTGTTTTCCAATAATTCGGATCTCAGTTAATTTAGTAGCTTTTATTGGTTTGGAGGTAGTTTCAGATACAAGTACACAGTATTTGAAGAGTAAGTAAATGCATCATAGTGTAATTTATGTGAATAGAAAAAATTCTTCAAATACAAAATGAATTTTTGGTGCCGAAACTGTATCTGGATTTGGGTATTAATTAATCACAGTATACCATTGTCTCCTATGTTGTTTACATGATTCATGTATGTGCTTTATTTGCCTATTTCAGTCCTATTTTTACTTTTTTTATGTTATCCTTTCTGTTTTATATCTTTTACTGTATCATATTTGCATCATCATCATACTTCTGTATTCATACAGGACAGCAGGCACATGCTTAAAATGTGAAAAGTTTGTAAAATTCTTTCTCTGTTTTTTTTTTTTTCACTTCAACTTGCTCAACTTACACTTTGTAATGCCTTCCTTGTGATAATGAATGTTCTCTGAAGGAAACTGATGAAATTACCGCCATTGAAGATGGTATTTTTTCCTGAAATAAGTATCAGGAATTTATCGTATGTCTTAGAGGCTACGTTTTTCTTAGGCCTATCCTAACCCCAAACGAAGATTATCCCTGCTGGACAGGAAACAGAATATTTATATATGACCTTTGAATAAAAAATATAATTATATTTAGTTAAGATAGTAATTAAAAGTTTCCTGAAAAATACACGTAGCCATATAGATTTATTCCTGTGTCGTTAAACCTTACTAGCAAGACTATTGCAATCAAGAGTGTTCCTTTCTTGTTTGCATGTTATTGTTTGTATTGTGTGGATCATAATATTCATTCTATCTTGATTTTGTTTTATTTTGGATGTCGGTGTCCATGTGGTGTTTTTACTGTTATTGCATATTTCTAATATTGCCTATATCAGAGATTAAGGAAAAATCCCTGCTTAAGCCTACATCCAGTGCTGTCAAAATCTTGAATGATTGTTGAGTATGTACACTCGGCAAGGAAAGTGAGGATACAGTTTTTTAAATCTTCGGACATATGTTGCTCAATAATGCGACATCTGGCAACTTTAGAAAGGGGAGGAGCTTCCGTCTTATTGTGTTTGTTTTTTGCTTGACCTCTTATAACTTTCAATCATAGTCTACGATAATGAAATCATTGATACTTAAATGCAGTAGTAAGTTTCACAGTACAGGCAGTCCCCGGTTCAAGACGGTTAACGACGTTCGAGGTTCGACGCTTTTCAAATATATTCATCAGAAATTATTTCCTGGCTTACGACGCATGTTCCGGGGTTACGACGGCGTCGACGCCGATCCGACGGAAGAAATATGGCCCCAAAATGGCAGAATAATCATAATTTGAAGGTTTTTGATGTAAAACTCAATAATAATGCAGTTTACATCGTTTTCAATGCACCCAGAGCATTAAAAGTAAGGTTTTCTTATGATTTTTGACGATTTTCGACGATGTTCCGGCTTACGACGATTTTCGGGTTACGACGCGGCGCAAGAACGGAACCCCCGTCGTAAACCGGGGACCGCCTGTATTCGTTCAAGTTGTAATTTGCAATGACAGTTCTGAGCAAAATAAACATTTTTCGACGTAACTTACCAAGCAACCTTACACAAATGAATTTATGACACCACATTGAACGGAATGCTTGCATAATCGGAAACACGATCTTCCATAATGAAATCAAGAGTTAAATTTGAGCAATGTCCAACGAAAAGGAACGAATGCATTGTTATGATGAGAGAGAGAGAGAGTCTGCTGTTGTGTAAGCCTAGGCCTATATGTACTGTAGAGCTAATTTCATTATTTTTTTTCTTTTAGAGAATGAGCGATACTATATTTGTAAAGTATGTTTTAGCAATGGAGAGAGAGAGAGAGAGAGAGAGAGAGAGAGAGAGAGAGAGAGAGAGAGAGTTGCTGTTGTGTAAGCCTAGGCCTATCGGTAGAGCTACTCATTTCATTGTTTTTTCTTTTAGAGATTGAGCTACACTATATTGGTATAGTATGTTTTAGTAATGGCGAGAGAGAGAGAGAGAGAGAGAGAGAGAGAGAGAGAGAGAGAAACTATGGCAACGTCAAGAAACATCCAGTTACTTGTGTTTTCCCCCTGAAGCTCCTGTGCTGCCCTTCACATCATAGAGAACGCCCTTGCGGATTTAAATAGATTTGGTCAACCTACCCTAGGTGTCACAACATTTACTGCCATTAATTCCAGCTGACTTTTTACAAACATGAATGTGTAAAAATTAAAGAAATTATCATTACCTCGTATGATGATGCAATAATAAGCCTGTTCATAATGGAAAACGAGTAAATATTGCCCTTCTGATGAATAGTACTACACCGAGATATCCACATACTATCTTTTAGATCTCTGTGAACGAAGTCATCTGAGAAATTCTGATTACTTCGTACATGCATGGTGTTTTTAAGTATCTGAACGTTTTTGTTTTGTAGATTTAACATATATGGTATAATTTGCATTGTATTTTCATATTCTAGAGTAAATTTACCGAGATTATGTGTTTTCTGTAAGAAAGAAATTGAAATTCGATGAACGAAATCTAATGAAAACTGTATCTTCACTTTTCTTGCCGAGTGTACCATGGTGATTATTCAACTTATTATTAGTTAGTTTCCTCCTTTAGGGAAATTGGTAGAGAGTAATTCTCAGTTTATTATATGGCATTATACATCAGCAAAGCTAAATTCATTAGGCACTTTCATTTATAGTTACATGTATTTGTAGGAAAAGTCTCTGTAAGATCAAAATATGAGTTATCACTTATAACTCTTTAGTGAATAATACTTTGACTTCCTTTCCTAGGCCAAGGCTATTGATTTTCCCTTAGGTTGAATGGTGGTATAGATTTTCAGACTGCTGAAGATGGTGAATATTGTGTGAAGTAATTAGCTCACTGAAAAACTAAATGACGACCTTTGTGTGTTCCTGTTTAGAAAAACCTTGTTAGCTCTGCAATCAAAGAGAGTGCCCTTGTAAGGAAAGGGCTTCGGTCGATTGACAGTACAGTAATCAATAAATTCTCCTCTTTAAGTTTGGTTTCTGATATAATGGTTTTCTTTTTTTTTTTTTGTATGAAAGTTTGCTTACTTAACAAGTCAACAACCTATCTTGTTTGTACCATGTGAGTGTGTGTTCATTATAGGTGATGATAATAGGAATAATAATAATAATAATAATATTCAGTAATGTTCGTATTGTGACACCCTGTTATCTGTCCATGATAATATCCAGGTGAGAGTTTGTATTACAGTATGCAGTATGTTACAGTAGGACTCCAAATTAGTATACAGCTTTTTTCATTGTGGCATTTGGCCATAGACTGGGCATCAGTGGAGTGTTTAGTCCAGTGTTTTTTTTTTTTTTTTTTTTTTTTTTGACACTGCAAACCAAGATTTATTATAATGCTTCCTCCCTTACATGACAACAAACCTCTCTCTTCAGGCAAGTTAAAGGATACAGAAACATGGAAATTTTGCAATTCCCCACAAAGTCTGTGGAAATGCAAAGCCCAACGCAATATGTGTAGTTGTGGAGGTAGTTATTATGTCTTTATCAACAAAGTTGAAGGGATTAGTTTTCCCTACTTTTCTTGTATTTTAACCCTTAAGGGGCACGCTAAATATATATCAAGCACACCCCCAGACTGGGCAAACTTTAAGGTTGGCCAGTTTAAGGAAAAAACATACCAATGGAAAGAGGAAGATATGCAAATGCACATGATGTAAGAAAAAAATTCTAAAAATTTTTCCCTACCTTCCAGGGGAAGTTGAAAGTGACTGTGTTTCTCCCCATTAATGAACAAATCTTTTAGCTCATCCCTAATAGTCTAGAAATGACTACTTTAACCCTTAATGGAAGGGCATCATCATATGAGTATCGATAACATGTTTTGAGTGATGGACGGGCTAACTCATATGAGTAATAATATTATGCACCCTGTGTGGGGCCTCTTTTACAAGACACTCGTAAAAATGTGCTAATTTTACCAAGTCATGCATGTTTTTTCTAATAATTTATTTTTTATTTTGTAAAATTATAATTACAGCTCATGCAATGTCATAACAGATAAGAACTAAAACTCAGTAACAAATTCTGAGTATATTTGTTGTAAAATATTTACAAGATTTACTGAGATAGGGAGATGAAGTAACTTTTTCTGAGGTGTACATGTTTTTTCTAATATTTCTTTGCACTTTTCTTTGCAAAATTGCAGTTATAGCTGACATACTATCATAAAAGATAAGAACGAAAACCAACAGCAATCCCTGGGTATATTTATGAGCAAATAAATAAAAAGACATCCAGGAGGTGCACAGAGGCAGTACATTTCCCCTTGAAGTCTCAAGGCATACTGATTGATGTCTCTCCCATGCTGAGCCATAACAGTTGCCATAAGTCATTTATGGGCCATTGAAGTGATATGAACATTTTCCCGCTAAACTGAATGGTGCATAATATTAATACTCATATGAGTTATCCCTTCCATCACTCAAAACATGTTATCAATACTCATATGATGATGCCCTTCCATTAACGGTTAAAGCAGTCATTTCTAGACTATTAGGGATGAGCTAAAAGATTTGTTCAATAATGGGGAGAAATAAAATTACAGCAAGACAAAGTCAAAGAAGTTGAACAGCTAGGTGGGAAGAAATCACAGGAACTTTTGAAAAGAAAGTGATACCCTGAGATAGAGAGTGGCTACAAATTACACCATAATAAGTACTGTATTGCTGAGAGCAGTGACCAAAGTATTTCATTATCTACAGATAATCAGAGACTGTGTAAATATGAAAACAGTATTCCATACAGGGAATCATTATATTCCCTGTATGAATCTGATGGTTTTGCTTCAAGAAGTACATGTGACATCTAAGAGCTCACTTAGCATCGTAGATGCAGGCAGTGAGGTCTCGGATGTGATCTATATTAGATGTGCTACTAGCGTACAATATTTAATCGAAAGCTTAAATTGCCGATAGATCTAAAATGTTTAGTTTCTAAAACCTGTATAATTGGAAAGTTAAAAGGAGCAATAGATGAAGAGATATGGAAGAAATTTTTCTCTGAGTGCTATAATGAACCAACTTTTCTGTAATGAACCAAGTTTGTCTATATTATTTATAGATTTTATCCAGGTTCCTATTGACTGATCTTCTAAATAGGGTTTAAAAAGAAATGATTTGCAAGGAACAGATTATTATTATTATTAAGTAATTTAATCAGACTAGAGTCAGAATACTATTTGTATAAATGTAAGTAGTAGAAAAAGGGTTTGGGTATTATTGATGAAGAAAAGAAAATAGTACAGAAAAGAATAGATCCTTGAAGAATGGTGGCAGCGATGAGGTAAGGGATGGATGTAATACTGCAGCTATAGCAAAAAGAGTTGGGGTAAGTAACTCAAGTTTAACTTAAGAGTAATGTAGCAGTAGGCATAGTTTGGCTTAAACAGTCTTAGGGTAGTCCGCATTGTGTATTTTTAACAAGATCAAGTCAATTATTGAGGAATCCATAAAACCAAGAGAGGTTGTCTATGTTTGGTTAATGTAGGACAGAAAATTGATAGTCAGTCATGAATTTTCTTTGCTACATGTTAATTTTTACTTAATTGAGAGCTCAGTTAATTGATATGTCTGAAATGTTTTCTCCGTTAATATTGGAAAGTTTAAAGGAACATCAGATTGAGAGATTTGGAGAATTTTGTTTTGGAGTGTTGTAATGAACTAAGTTTGTATTTTGTTTGTAGATACTGTCCAGGTCCCTGTTGACATCTCATAAGAAATTGAGACTGGTCGATTCGTTCTTTAATTTGATTGACGCACAAAGACTTGGACTATTAATTTGTCCATAACTGCTCATATGGTTCTTTTCTCTACTTAGTTGCTCAAGTCTGTTAAATGATCTTTCAGTTCCATACTTTGAAGTTGTTAAGAATTTCCATCACTCCCTGTTGTAAAGGAAATACTGTACTTGTACATTCTTATAAACAATAACTTTTACATGATCTTGGACCTCATCTCATTAGCAGATTGTAAAATAGTGCAATGCTAGCATTTTTTTGTTTTCTCTTTGTATATGTTTACCTCCACTTGCTAGTATGCTAATGCTGGGGACAAAAAAAGCCAAGTCTTAAAGGGGCTGTAGCTAGGAATTGTTTGTGGTAGACAAGGTTTGAATTGTTCATATTCTTTGATCCCCATAGTTTATATTGTTTGGTCAGTTAGCATGGAATGGATATTGAACATTATTTGTACTATGCTACTTGGAAAGTATTCGGTAAACAACTAAAAGTAATGAGATGGATGGAATTGTGGTTATTTCCTGTGCGTCATGGCTTTTGATGGTGTTTTCAGTAAGCATGATTTAGTTTTGTCTTGTAATGAAGTCTGTTATAAGGAGGCCTTGGAAATTAAAAGATATTTTCTGCTCGAAGGGTAACCTCAGTCATCTTTAATAATAATTTAACTCATATTTAAGAAGGATTGCGAATGACATAAGACTTACTAGAATTATAAAAAGCCTTTAGCACTGTAATCGAACTAATGCAGAAAGTTGTAGAGCACATTGTTTAATCGTATTTCAGTTATGTAAATTTTAATATAAAGCCATTTAGGAAGAGAAATTAAACCAATTTACAGCAGGAAATTTATTATTTGATTACTATTTTATATCTCACAAAATAATACCCTTTAACTTTAAATATACAGTTTCATTAAAATTTTTATTAAAAAACCATTTGTCCAAGCTATCTGTTGAGTAAAATGTGCTTAACTGGATTACTATAACATTCAACAAAGAAGAGTTATACTTGAGTGATAAATTTTTGTAAGAATAAATCCATAAAAATATGTTTTATTTTCTTCCTTTAACACAGTTTTTCCTCCATTATAAAATTTGTCTTTTTAGTGTACATAAATACTGTATCTTCCTATAATTTGACTTTTGTTGATTATATAGTATTTTTCACATTTATCAGTTCAGATGTCATCATTACACTCGTTACGTGTGGTTGATCAGGTTACTCTAAATTCAGTTTACTTCTTAGTTATTGTATTTTTACTCATTTTTCCACTAGTGCATACAGATTAAGACACTTCTCCTTTTGTAACTGTCATTTGATTAAGCTACAAATGAAAGTATACTTACTGTATATGGTGCACTGTAAATATTACTGCCCAGCAATAATATTGGATGGTATGGTTTCTGTTGTTATGGCAGTGTTTAATTAACACTGGGAAAACTTACATTCTCGTAGGGTATTTCTTTTATGCTGATCTGTGGAGGTACAAAAAGAGAAGAATTGTCTGTTTAAATATACCATTGTTTTATTTTGGTGCAAAGTGATACATCTTGGAAGAAATTACATTGATAATCTCTATATACAACAGAGGCTTTGTTTTGAAAACTGTTAGGGCACAGTTTTCATATTTATGTTCCACATACCTTAAAATTCCTGTTTTAATTTGTAACATTAAAATTGTATATGTATTCATCATGAAATTCCAAACTTTATGTTTTTTAGGATATTTACATGAGATTTTTGTTTCTATTTTCTTGGTTCTTAAGTTATGGTTTTTCTAATTTGCAGTACATGGATCAGTGGTTTGCTGATAATACTTGGAGCAGTAAAGTTGTGGTTTTTTGAATTTACAGTACATGGATCAGTGGTTTGCTGATAATACTTGGAGCGGTAAAATTAATAGATACAATATTTGTGAGAGAATTATTTAATTTCTGAATTAGTAAATGAGCAGTTGTGTTTCAGGCCTGTGCTTATTATTATTACCAAAGAGTTTAGCAATGCTGAGTTTGCTTTCCAGTTATTACAAAAAAAAGAATTTTAGAGTTTTGGTAGCATTTCTTTTAAGATCTATGAAATTATTGTAGAGGGTGTGCCATGGATTTCTTTACAGAATTCTGCACCAGAATTCCGGGTGGATTTGTACCTGCACAGTGTCATAAGAACTTTTTTTTTTTCTAATGTTTTCTCAGAGAGACTGTATAATGTTAGATATTAAGTGTCTCAGGTCATTATTAGGCTATTTTAAAGAGATAGTAATTCTTTATTTTTATTTCTAAGGTAGTTTCATTTTGTAATGTGTTACTTTGTTATGTTAGCATTCATTGCGTCCATAAGTTTTTTGTGGCAGAAATATATATTCCAAATTTTTATGTCATTCTCTACCTAGATCTTCTCCCAAAGTAATGTCTTTGAATTATAGATTATAGTAATTTAAAGTAATTCAGCATCTACAACAATAAATATTATGAGGAATCTTTATGTGCTAACACCTTGAATGAAATTTTCTTACAGATGAAGTTGTAGTAATGATCTTACAGTATTACTTCACCTGTCCTTTCTTTTGGCCTTAGGAAATGAGAAAACTTTTCTAATCTCTTGGACCTTTGCTGCTTTATATTTCCTATATACTTTTGTATGTCGTCTTGATTGTAGCTGCCTTTCAGTTCAATGAAATTTCCTTGATCTGGCCTGGATGGAAGTTTTTCATTGAAGGTGTACCGATGTACTTGTGGTACATTATTGTTGTTTATGCTAAATCTCCTTGTGATATTCATCTCCCGGTACACCTTGCGTTTTAATGATGCTGAATCTAGGTGATGATTAGTTACCTGGAGGAGATTTTGCTTCTGTATGGGATGTGATTGTAGCAGTTCTTCTCTATTTATTGTATGGTTAATGTTTTTTACTTCTTTTGTCTTACGAATTTGTTTGTTTTTGTAAGGCTTGTGTTGTGTAGCAATCACTGATTTTTTCTTTATTCTTGATGGCTTCTTCATTGTTCGTGATGGCCTCTTCAGATCAAGTCTGTTTTTCTTTATGGAATTTTCAAGCTGCTTATTGTTTAGTTTTTGTTGTAATTGGGGTGATTTAGGCTGAATGTTTGGGTTTTTTGTGGAAGACATGTAATGTTCTTTATCTTTTTCTGTCACTGAAATGTTAGGGAGGTTTGGAATAGCTGTTCTTATGTATGTGCCTTTTTGTATATTTTTAGTGATAGATTTTTCAAGAAATTTCTTTTGCTTTGGAGAATTTTGATCCTCAGCCATTGTTAAAATTATTTTTGGTAGAGAAGATCTTGGTCTTTCTCCTCTCTGAATGGATTGTGCTGGTTCATTTTCCTTGAATATGATGATCTGGTTTGATTTCATTTTCTGGATGTGCCCTTGAGTATTGTTTTCATTTCTGTTGGCATGAAAAAGAGCAGAGTCGCTTTTTGATCTTGGCAAGAATTTTGTGATGTTTTTGCTTCTGATTTGATTGGTATTTTGAGCAATTTTTTGTGATTTGTTCTGTTCTCTTTGAGAGGAAGTTTTCTTGCTGTGAACCTTAGGTAGTATGTTAAGGGCTTTATTTAGTTCAGCTTTCTTTTCCTTATTTTTGTCTGTGTCTTCAATAATTTTAACTGTCTCTTGGTTGATGTTGAGTTTATCACTTTTGGTTTGAGGTATCATTGGCTTGAAATAGTGACTTAATCTTCCAGCCCCTTTGCCTTCTACCCATCGTGATGTATCAATTGCCTGAATTGTATCCTGCACAAATAGAGGGACCTGATTTGCAGAGCTAATGCTTTGGGGGCTCATAGTTAGATTTCTTGGGGGTGCTGCAGCACCTTTTCCTTTGATGGTCTTGGCAACTTCAGCACTTACAGTTGGGGATGGTCGTATCTGAGGAAATTTAACTGATGATGATGAATCTGTTCTGTCTTCATAACCAGATGCATTTCCATCATCTGAGCCATAGGAACCTCCTGAATGTTTTGAACCTTTTGAAAGTCGGCTGTGATTTGATCTTTCATGGTCATCCCCATTTTTGTATTCATATTCATCGTCACTTTGATTATAGCTATCTTTCTCAGTCAAGAGTTCATTCAAGTGTGAGTCATTTTTCCCTCTTGATGGTTTTTTTTTGGCATATGAGTTCCCATGTTGTTGCATAAATCGAGATCTGTACTCTGTTGTGTAACCATTTGGTCGGAATTTATCACGCTTGTAGTGGAAGTCTCTTCTGTCCTTTAAACCCCTATTAGAAAACACAATTGAGTTATTTTGGAGTAAGGTTGAAATACCTAATAGAAAAGACAAATGGGAGATTTAAGCATCAGGTATCAAAGTAACCTGTTATAGCACAGTTCTCAAACAATTAATTTTTCTTGAATGGATTTTGATGAGTTTACATATACTATTTATAGTATTTTTAAAAATGTCTCAGATAATATAGTTCATTATTCCCAAATTACCATTTAGATAAATTGCTATATTCTCTGTTACTTACGTGTAAGCAGGAACTCTGAAAGTTTTTTCTGGTTCAATGGTAGGTTGGCGTGTTCTTATGTTGAGAACCCTTTGGAATGGAATGAAAGGCATCTTGTGATTTTCCGAACCATTTGTCAGGCTTTTGCTCCTAGGTCGTCCTCCATTTCTTAGCGAGAGATCATTAAGCTTTTTAGTCATCTCCCTGGAGTGATCACGATGCTTAGCTCTGCGTCGGCGGTGTTTGTCCTCGTTATTTTCGTGATCTCCATCATAATAGTATCCATGATGATTATCATCATGAGAATTTCTGTATTCACTTATATTGTAAGAATGACTTCGAGTGCTTCGTTTGCTTTCACTTGATGCCCACTGGCGATTAGACTTCTTTCGTGGGGTATGTTCTGGTGACTCACGCCGAGAATTGTTTATACTCCTGAAATAATATGATTAATTCAGAGTTAACTGACTCCACATACATTTGCACATTATGTGCTATTTGTTTTTCTTCATTGTACATTATGAATGCTTATAACTGTGGAACTTTTAGTTGAGGAACATAACAGTGAAATTCATTATGATGATAGGGTGATTATGGCAATAACTAATTTTGGAAAATCTTAGCCTAGTAGGAAGAAAAACACAAGCACTTCTATCATAGTAATGCATACTCTGTAGAACTAGTTTAGAAACCACACTAAATATCCTTGAAGTAAGTATCATGCATGAAGTATTTCATTGCCAGTAGTTCATATTGATTTTAGTTTATAAAGAGATAAAAAAAACCCTTTTAGGTTCTAAATAAAGACTAGACACCATCCATTAGACCCTCAAGACTGGAATTTTTCAACAGAATAACATATATAAGAATATAGGAATATTTGTCAAAAAGACTTGTCTTTGGTATGTGAGCACAACTCTAAGCACAAAACACTTGTAACTAACTTGCATAAACACACACTGTCCTTCTTTCACCAAATCATAGTTAACTTGTACAAAGAAGAATTGCAAGTGACAGTGCATAAATCACAAAAATTCACCAATGACAAACATAACTTGAGCAAAATCTTAGGTACAGTGAACCATAAGGTAATGGGCTATTTAAAACTGAATAACTAATGTGAACAGCAGAAGAATTACCATGGAAAGCAATGTAAAACTAAAGCTGTAAAATTGGTCACTAACCTTTTCAGGGTACCTAGCTAGGCAGGGAAAAGGAAAACTGATTGAAATGAAATTAAAGTACTGGATTGAAAAGGAATCTCACAGTACCATAAAGGGGAAGTCATCATATGCTGGCTTCTGTGTTTGTGCTTCCAAAAAGTGACCCAACTTACATTAAAGCAAAACACAAGAAAAGAGAGGAACACAAATAGAATGACAATGGACCTGGTGGGATGATTTAAAAAATGGTGGCACTACATAAACAAAAAATGTCAAGGTACTGCATTCAAAACTTGATAAGGACATTCTTGGGAAGAACAAGGTCGACTTGATGTCAGTTGCACAGAAAGTGAAAGTGATACAGGCATCTTATTTAGGACTGGGTATGTGCTTTAGAGGTCTTTCAGTCTTCACCTAGGTGTGACTGGGCCTTTCCTCGTCCATGGAAATTACTGGGTGTTTGATGGTTTTGTAGTTTTCATCTTTATAATATTTTTAAAAAGTATATATTTACAATCTTATCTTATCCTCCTCTTTAAAGGACTTGATTGTTCTTCATACACTCCAACTAAACTTTTGTTAGCTCTTCCCTCTCCTCAGTGTGTTTGAGCAAGATTCACACCTTCTCCAGCCAATTTTCTCTTACAAAGAATTGGCAGAGTATTGGTCAGTAGTTTTTGAAGACTTCTTTGAAAGAGACAACTATCCATCTCCAACATTGTTATTGTATGTCATTGCTGTCTTGCCCGTTCAACTATGAATGAAGAAGACCTGCTTTATGCCTTGTGAGGCCATCAAGACATCTTAGGAGGACCAATTCTCACAAAAAGCTGGACTCATATTTACTTTTATATACTGGTTAGTGTAAAACTGAAGTTCCAAAAAATACCACTTCTTTCCGACTATAGCGAGTAATTTAAATTGCTTATGGCATCCAGCATATATCCCCAAGCATCCAATATGAAGGTTAAGGATTATGAAATTATAGCGGTGTCTGATTCTCAGCTTTTAAAAAAGGAACACAGAGGTCATATTCATTATTAATTAAGTTTTTTGGAGGTCTCCCATCAACTTTTGATATGTATTCAGTTGGTCCTCTTGTATCTGCAGGCCAGATTAGATAGTTCTTGACAGAGAGGGTGGTGTGTCAGACTCGTCTTCTCATCCTCATAAAGCATATTTCTTTCCTCACTGTAGAATTCTGAGGTATCTTGCTCTGTTGGTAGGGTAAATGAAGCATTCTTTGACTAGCCCAAATGACATGACATTACTAACAGGATTACAGTTGAGTTTATAACCCCTCGTTGGTAAAACTAGGGTCAAAGACCGTATTTTATTCTGTATCATTGGAGTAGTAAGAAGCCAATTCATGTAAATAGCCACTTGGAGTATAGTAAGCAGGTTATGATAAACCAGTATGTTTTTAAAAAAGAAAGTAATTTTTTGTTTAAACCCTTTACCCTACAAGAAGTGCTCTCCTCTTACCTTGTTTCTCTTGCTCTTAGGCTGCCTAACAGAAAAAAAAGACTTAATTGCCCTAGGGGTGTTTTGGAGCCCAGATACACTGCCAACCAGGCTGAACTATTCTCCTTTTGGAGTTTTTCGGGGAACTGCCCTAGACACCCTATAGGCATTAGTAAAGGGATTGGATTTTATTAAAGAAAATCTGTGTAAATTGCATTTTTTCCATCTGCTGTAATTTAATTTTGGACCAACTTTATGTTATTCTATAAATTTGTGTCGGTTTTTTTTTTTTTATTAAAACAGTAATTGGAAAAATGTTCAAGATAACATTTGTGGACTTCAGTTTCCCCAAGTTTAAAGAATATTGAACAGATGGCTCAAAATAGTTATCAGGAATCGTTTAGTTTGTTTTACATGAAGCCAGCCTTGTGCTGGCAGGGGAATGTATATTTCTTGTAAATTTAATTTAAACATTTTGCAACTTTATTTAACATGAATTCCACATTATTTCTTGTTAGACTTTATCCCCAAGATAGCTCTGGTTTAGAGTGTAAGGGTATAGCATAAGTACAGTGAATATATTGCTCTGACCCAACTGCTTTCCAGCCATATATTGTTAACTGTTTTATCATGTTTAAAGAAATGACATGTTTGAGGTTTTAAAATGACAGTGAGTTGATTAAAAAACTTTCTCTGACCTTACCCACGATTTGATCTTGACAGAACTCGCTGAAATGGTACATAACTTGGATCAGGCAGTTTCAGACGCCCTCGTTCATCTCGGTCACCCATGCTTTTGGTCCTGATGTGTTTATAGTTGAGTTTTG
>NC_089745.1:47101493-47113993 GCF_040412425.1 Macrobrachium rosenbergii
CACGCTGGACAAATGCTTATGCGATGAAGTCACATTATAGAATTCAAGACCTTTTCCTTAACACCTTTGTTATGCCGCAAAAAAAATCAACACCGTGTGGTCAAATTAAGCTGTAATAGCAAAACGATCACGTCATCTAATTGCACCCCACATTAGTTCCAAAAAACAGGGTTCTTAATCATACTCTACAACAATTTTAAAATGACAACGGTATATGGTGCTTTCCCGAAAAAAAGAGGGGCGGAAGTGAAAGTTTTTAGGCAGTAAGAAAATGAATCATCAGTTGAGATTTTCATAAAATTGATGGAAGAATAATTTTTGTCGATCTGAAAGCTCCTTCAATATTAGTAAGAATAGAGAAAACAGTATATATATACATTTTATATATACAGTATATATATACATTGATTATTCTATTACTAATATTGATGGAGCTTTTAGATCGACAATAATTCTCTTCCCCCAATTTTATGCTTCCTTTTGACTTTCAAGGAATTTATTGTCGAATATTTATAAATCTCAACTGACGATTCATTTTCATACTGCTTATAAACTCTCCCTCCCCGACTTTATTCGGGGCAGGCAGCATATATCGTTGTCATTTTTAAATTCTTGTTGAGTATGATTAATAAGCATGTCCTTTGGAACTAAAAATTAGATGAATTGATCGTTTTGTATTATAGCTTAATATGACTACATTGTGTTGATTTTTTTTTTTTTTTGCGGAATACCAAAGGGTTTAAGGAAAAGGTGCTAGATTCTGTAACGTGGCTTCATCGTATAAGTATTTGCCCAGTGTGTCCGCCCAAACTTTGGCTTTATTTCCCCACCCATCCTTTTTTTATCAAGATTAAATTCTCTTATTTGTCTGTAAAAACAGTCGGCTTTATTCTCTCCAGCCTAAATTGAAAATTATCAAAAGATTAAGTATTTCAAAAGGTAATGATTTAAATACCTGAATTGTATAGCCAGTACTATGTTTTGTTAACGAGGAGGTTATATTGCCTGCATACATTGCGGAATTGTCTTGTTGAAAGGATAATTTGAAAAAAACTGTTACCCCTAGAAAAAGGTAGAAAAGAAGAGAAACTTGTTCATGATCAAAGAAAAATGAGGCCGCTGGCACTAAAAAACTGACTGATATGCATGAAAAAATATTAGAAGCCTGCTTATTATAGGGCAAGCATATCTCCATCGGGCTAATGAGATTGTTATGACTATGAAATTACTGCTGCCATCAAACTGAATGCCTCCTAACGAGGTGAGGAATCAAGCTCTCCATTACGCGCTGTCTTACAAGCCCTGATAAGTGGAGTGTAATATATATTCCACAACTTGTGAAGCTTAATTGAGCCGGAATCATTAAGCCAAGACCATTCGGAGGTGACGTTTCATTATTTTCTATTCTAGTGCCTCCTAGGGTAGGGAAGCGTCACCTACCATAATTGTAAGAGGGTCTGGCTATTTTTGGAGCTGGTTAGTTGGGCTGTTGAAATTGATTTATTGTGACAAATGGGTGTAAGCATAACTATTTTGTATATGTGTATTGTATGTGTATTTTTAATGATATGCATGTCTTTTTTTCCCTTAATTATGTTTCATGTCGTTTTCGGTGTGTTTATGCAGTTGACTAAGTAGATGTCAAATCTTACCATTTTGAATTTTGTTTTGGCATATATTTGTTTTTTTTTAGAATGCGTAAAATTATTCTAGTTTGTTTTTGCTCTTCTTATTTCGTCGATTTTTTGTGTGTTCGCACGTGCGTGTGTGGCGTGGTGTGAGGCAATTGAAAGTGGAAGATTGAAGACCAGTGCGGGTAGTTTTTGTAATCGTTGTTAATCTTTTCTTTGTTGGTAACGCTACATGTCGTCATTCTCCGATGGGACCGTTAAGGACGATTCACGATTTTCTTGCTCCATTTTCCGGCCGTTGGACAAATGTTAAACAATTACTTGTATTGTGGTGTTAAGTAGTTAAGGTCATTTCAGTGGCTGTATTCTCAGTTTGCATGTGTATAAGACTGAATGAGGATTCTTAGTTAAACTTGTATGAGATTGAATTATGAAAATATAAAGATATATTTTTATGTGTATTCTTACTTCAGAGGTATGAAATTGAATTACGAAAATACTAGATATATTTTTAAACTGACCGCTGATTATTAAATAAAGAATTGTGAAAATTAGTAGAGTATCAGATTTACTTCAAGTGTAGACGTTTTGCTTCATCATTACTATTATTAAAATAATAATGTGGTCGTTTAAACCAGACCGATGAGTCAAAAGTCGCCAATTTCGTTGGACTAGCTTGAAGGCTTTGTTTATGAAATAAAGTTTTCTCAAACACAGTTCTCTATATACAAAAAAATTTAACTTTGAGAAAATGGGGTCCTCGCCAGTAGATTTAGTTCGAGTCACTTTATCTTAATGCAAAGTTGTGATCATTTTCGTCCTCGCATATACGGAAGGGTTGTGTTCCGCTCTGGTATTGATCAGAAACCATTAAATAGCTTTTTGCCTCGTTAATTTAGATATTAAGTTCATGGTAACGTGAGACTTTTCTCTTTTGTTTATGGGAGTATCAGTCTTTATTTATGCATGAGTGTGTGTGCGTGTGTGTGGCCGTGTGTGGTATATATAGTCATGTTTGTTGCGGTCAGGGAGTTTTAAATGGTATAGAGTACATCACATATTCTTCAATGGAGCCCATTTTGGGAGATGGAGGTGATCGGTAAAATCGTAGGATTTTTTTTAATTGGAGGTGCTGCTTGAGATCATTAGCTATAATCGTCAGCATTCACACACCACGCACTCACACCAGTTAACTAAAACGAATTTGCGAAGGAGGGAAGCAACAGTTTAAGGCAACAAACAGCACAAGAATTTTGTAGAAAATTGGAATTTCGTTTAATTTTTAAAGGAGAATGATCAGTAGTTGCATTAACACGCGAGAAAGTTTTGTTGCAGCTTGTTGGAAGACGCAAAAAAAAAATAATAATAAATAGATAAAATAAAATTTATTTTTGGGGCGGGGGGCTTCAGTCATAAGCTCAAAGACCGTTGACGAGGCTTATAAGTATTTCGAACTGAATTTCGGTTCAGGTATTTAAAAAAAATTTTTTTACCAGTTTAGAGACACCCTAGACGCAAGGATTATTTTGCCGAATTAAGGTAAAGGTGGAAACAACAGCAAGAAAAGTATGAGGGGATGAAGCTGCGGCAGTTGTAGGAGATATATGTCAAAGAGCTGTATGATCTGGCTGTCTTTGGTCTTCACATGTATTCTCTGTGAATGTATTGATTTTCATATATTCATTTGAGAGAGGACAGTTTAGGGGTTTGTTGTTATTTTCTTCAAATTGGATATTTTGATACAACTTGAGCTATGACTAGAGGACATGGTGGTGACTTTTAATGTTAATTGTTAATGACGAATAACGGAGAGAGAGAGAGAGAGAGAGAGAGAGAGAATAATTTATTATAAGAAGGAAAGTAATTCCGATTTCAGGACCATGTCTTGCAGAAATGAAACAGTTTCTGATATGGTAGGCACGATTTTTTTTCTTTTTGAGTTGGGATTATACTAGACCATATCCCACAGAAATTTAAGCCGTCTCTAGTGTTGTATGCACGCATTCTCCTTTATTTTTTATTTTTTTTTGTGGTATACTGACACATTCCATTTTAGTGACGTCTCCTTGCAAATGCCTCGCTGTAGGTCTGGGAGAGACTTCCACCAAACCGAGGCCCTTAAGCTCTTTTATTAGCCGTAACTGAACTTTCCCACACGTTTGTCGCAGCTTGAATGAAGTAAACGTGTGCGAAACACGTCACGGGAGTCGCAGTAAGTCTTGTGCATCGATTAATAAGGAATCGAGGGAGTTTATCAAGTATTATTAACTTTTTTTGCATGATTGACCAGCGGTACCTGCTCGTGGTTGATTGGTCTGAGCAATATTAGTGGTTTGCTTCAGTTTGCACGACGCCTCGTTTCCTTGATGATATCGTATTTAGGAATTGTGTGTATGTGATATTGTTCTCGTGAGTCATCTGTATGAACGTACTTCATTAATAACTGCCGTAGTATTCTTATTTATATCTCAGTGTTTCTGTTTTCATGGAATTACTTGACAAACTCACGTGTCCGTACAGTCGTTAGATTGCGCGCAGAGTCAGAAACGTAGTACTTGATTCTTGTATGAAATAGAATTTTTCCAACTTGGGTCAGAGGAATTGCACGTATTTCCTACTTCACAGGAATAGAGTGCAAACACCTCTTGTTACTGCAGGATGTGCATTGAATAGGGTTATTTAACCATAATATATTTGAAAAATGATAAAAAATTATATCTGTTAATTTGAAATTGGGAATAGTTGTACGTGTGCATACCTCTATAAATTATTATTATTATTATTATTATTATTATTATTATTATTATTATTATTATTATTATTATTATTATTAAAATACGTACCTTCTGTTTACCTCGATAGAACGAAATAAAAGGTCACATACTTGTGTAGCACGCTTTCAACAGACTAGGGTATAGACACGCGAAAAAGAATAGGGAAAGAGAAAAGGAAAAAATATTAATTTGCATTAAATACAAATATAAATAATACTCCCTGATTTGATCGCCATACGAACATATCAGAAACGTAATATTCGTATCGCTTTTGCCGCTGGAGCAATGTCTTTTGAGTTCTCATTTAGATCAGCAGGTGATGATGTGAAAAATTGCTTTTTTTAAGTTTTCTTTAGTTCTTACAGTTAACATATTGTGTTTTTATTGAAAGTGGAAAAATTATAATTGTTTTCCTTACATTCCCATATCGATTTTTTGTAAATCGCAGGAGTAACATCCCCCAAAATTAACGACCCCCCCAAATTAACATATGTTAATTTTGGGGGGATCGGCATGAAATGTTTAGTTGTCTGGAGTCGGCATTGAAAACCTCTTTTAATGTGTCACAGATTAAGCCAAAAGCTTAAATAAGCTTTACAGATGAAGGTTTTCCACCGTCATTGTGAATGAATGTATGATTTTTTGGTATTAGGTTTTCACATTTTTTAGTCATTCACCAGGACCTGGATCAATTTCAGTCAGACTCAGCATAAAGCTTCATTAAGTAAAAGGGAATCAAGTTTGTTCAAATGGTGCCTACGCGAAATGGAGGCAGTTAAGAAACTGTGAAAATAGAGTGAGGTTATTTAAAGTCTTGTCTAGATTACTAACGAAAAACTTGATGTAGTATAGAATCAAGTTTAAAACCTGGCCCCTTGGACAGGGGATTTCAGAGCTTTACGTAGGGATATATAGGAACCATTTCTTTCAATACCCTCAGGAACGGCAGAGTTAGTTGATCAAATTCATAAGTAGACATCCTTGAGTAGTGTAGTTTTAAGGTTGTTCAAGCCATAGCCCCAGAGGTTGGAGTAGGATCGCAGTAGCGTAAAAAAGTTGTACATTGTAATGTAGAAAAATGTGTAAAATATCATGTTATCAAGAACGTGTTACAAGTTGTTAAATTTAATGAGGAAACATCCTCATACAATGTAAATTGTAGTCTTTTGATATTGTGGGGTCACAGTAGAGGTCCAAAGTTTTACAAAGAAATAAGTAGAGGAAATATTTACCAAGGCGAGTCACATGAGCATTGTGGCCCAAGGACTTCCTTAACATGTCCCATTAAGTGTTTTACTCTTCTCCCTCCCATGTCCATCATAACGTTAGCTTAAGCGTTCGCTCTTACAATCTCACGCTGACCTACACGTGTAAAAAGAACGAGCCTAGGGTTTCTCCTTGGAGAGAGGAAGCAAAGGTACCGATATAGAGTTCAAGTAAGAATAGATGCTTGAGCCAGGCTCAAGCGCATCGATCCATTCATAAAATTGCTTGGTAATACTCCTCTCTCTCTCTCTCTCTCTCTCTCTCTCTCTCTCTCTCTCTCTCTCTCTCTCTCTCTCATATTTTTTAAAATTTTTGTTTCTTTTCATACTTTAATTTTTCCAACTTGCTATATCAATGCGTTCTTACATTCTCTTTTTACAAACCTGAAGTTCTCCCTTGTTACTCAGATATGAGGTATTAGCAAGAATGACATTTAAAATTAAAGGTTTACCTTCGTAGCATTGCGTGGCGAAGAAAATGGCTTTTGAAATTGGATGAATTATTTGCGTATGAATTTGGAATACTTGAATGTGTCGCATTTTATCATGGGTTTCCAATTAATCACGGTGATTAATTGAACTGTTCCATTTAAGTTCAACAGTTTTCTTGGAATTTCATGCTATTTTGAACGTGGCCGAGATGATAAGAGAGCGAAATTTTATGGGAATAGTGCCGAAATGCCGGTTAGCCTTGTAGATCTTGAAGCGCTTTCGTATGTTCGAGAATTATATAGCATAAAGCAGAGGAAAAGCGCCAGAACATTTCACTATTATAGCAGTTTATGTTGTGTTGTTTCCATGGCAGTATTGAGACCACAATCAGAATGTCTGCTTTTCTTGTTGTTGTTATACCAACTCGACTTCTTGCTCTAAAGAGCAGGCCGTAATGTCAGATTTAGGGGAGTTTCTTTTTGTTTCATTGTTACAAAAGGTGAACGCCAGAACTTTTAACAAATTTATGTTGTACTGATTTCACCCTAAAAACTTTAGCCACATTTAAAGGAGTTATGGTAATGAAGATGGTATTTATGAAATCGAATAAAGTAGTGCCCGAATTTTTAAAAAATGGCGGCTGTCTGATTAATACTGTTGTTCGAAATGTTTATATGATACTGAGTCTTATATACCTTTTCAAATAACGCATTTACTTCTTATTAACATTATGGATTGAGATACGGATAGCAAAGGCGTTCTTTAAAATAATTTTTGTTTCCACCTGTCGTGTTTTTCCAGTGGGGTCATCAGAGTCGATACTGATAAAGGCCAGACGGAAAATATTAACAACGTCATCACCTGCTTTTGGATGTGAAGTTAGGTCGCCTGGAGAATAATCCAGACATCCTGCTTTCCTTAATTATGATAGGTCACCTTTGGTTTCTTTGACTGTCCTTTGGATGTTCCATATTTACTAAATGCAGGCATCTATGAGTGTTAGTATGTATTAAGGCTTATGTATATGTACGTATGTTCGTATGTATTTAGGTTGTAGAGAGAAAGACTGAGTGATGAATGATTGAATTAGAGTAATTTCATCACAGATTCTCGACTCAAGTAGTAAATTAGATTTTAGATTATATAATGGAATATGTTTCCATAGCATTCAAAGCTTGGAAACATATTCCAAAATTAATGCTAAGATGAAAAAGGTTTATTCATAACGGAATAAACACCACGACGATGGGCAAAGAGCAAACAAGAGTTGGTGTAAAAATCGAAACTTGGCAAACAAAGTGACGGGGCAATCAGGGTGAATGGTCTTGAAAAGTACATCCTTCAGAAGGGGCAATCTATTGTGCTCTGTTTTCGCGTGTGTTGTGTTTCTTTAGACTAAAGAAGGCTTGTTGATTAAATTGGTAAACGCCGTGGCTTTTTGGTTCGTTGTCAACTGGAGGGAAGGGCTCTACATCAGGCTAACATTTCGTATAAATTATTTTAGCGAAGAGTGGAAGTTGAGACATCCTCTCTCAGTGGACAAGACGATTAGAGTGGGAAAAATATATCTTTGTAAATAATGCACACTCACATTTGTCAGTGGCTCTGGACACGTGTATAAGACAGCAGTCATGTCTTAATTTTCCTAACGGTACTATTCAGAATCTAGTTTAGAGGGCTTACTTCTGTCTGAATGTCTACATAATTCTGGCCACCATTAGCAAGTCCTTTTGTCGCTTCTATCGATCTTGTCATCTTTTGACTCTTTCTGTCCTTTGATACAAAGGCTTTAGGTCTCGTATTGATTGATGTCGCCATCATTATCTTTATTGCAGTGCCGCAGCGAGAGTGCTGCGAAACTCATGTACTTTTCTTGGGATTGTCTTAATATTTCTTTCGTTTATGCAGAAATAATCTTAGGTTCTATTTGTGTGCAGTGATTGTATATATATATATATATATATATATATATATATATATATATATATATATATATATATATATATATATATATATATATATATTATATATATATATATGTATATATGTATATATATAATATATATATATATATATATATATATATATATATATATATATATATATATATATATATATTGATAGTAAAAGAAACTTTTACTAAAATTAGAGGTATATATATCTTTGTACCTGTTTGGTGAGAGAGAGATTAATGTCATATCTCTGCTTCCTTCTCTACTCCATTTTACAAAAGATGTAGGGCGACTTTGAGGTGTACATTGTATATGAAGACAAGTGTTCCTCTAGCGTATTGATGAGATGGCCATAGGTCTTGCGACGCTTGAACCGCCACGCTCGCTTTTAAAAGATACCGATTTATCTTCGTTAATAATGCAGAAAGGTAGAAATTAGAATACATTGTACTCATTTCTTAAGTGCTGTTTTTCATTCATGTTATTCATTTTTATGCTTTGTTTTTTAAGTGATGTCAGTGTGTAGAGTTAGAGGAAGAAGGGGTAAAAAAGGTAAGGTTCAAAACAGTATGTCATGTTAATATATTCGCTTAATAATCCTGGAAAAAATAAGGGTTTAACTGCGAGAGAGAGAGAGAGAGAGAGAGAGAGAGAGAGAGAGAGAGAGAGAGAGAGAGAGAGAGAGAGAGAGAGAGAGAGAGAGAGAGGTGCCTTTTTTTGCTATTGGAACAACACAATTTTGCGGAAGCGGAACAGAATAGAAATATATCCTGTCCAGAAGGTTATCTAATTTATATATTTTCTTCAGTGTAAAAGGGTATTAGGCACAGGAAGTTGAACTCAGGTAGACATTTTGTGATATATATACTGTGTATATATATATATATATATATATATATATATATATATATATATATATATATATATATATATATATATATATTGTGTCGTTAAGTAAATGTCTTACAGAATGAATTATAGAGAAAAATAAACAAGAAATGGTAAATTTTACATCAGACCGCTTAGCCATGTTATTATGTTTGTGTGTGATCTGAAAGGATATTTTCCCTAATATAGTATGCATAGATAAATTTTAAGTCGCTAAGGAGAGATTGTGCTATTCTAACTTCATAGGCTTGTTATTAGCCATTCCGTTCAATAATATCGAGTTTTTGAAGACATGTCCTGTATCCGAAGATAAACTTGTTTTATGAAGAGAATAAAAGAAGGTAACCTGGGATAATTTTGAAATCACCTTTATCTTTGCCACCTCTTGACTTGTGTTCGAATCTCAGGATGGTTTCTTCACTCATGTGTACATGAAAGATATAGTTTTCCTTGTTGATTCAATTTTCTTTTCTTTTTTTGAAAGATGTCACATTTTAAAAGTCACTTAGTACTGCGTAATTGTACATGAGATCACCTTATGAATACTTGGTCTTCCTATTTGATCTTCTCTGGTTTCAGTTACGTACATTGTGCTTCTGTAATCATTCTCTCTCTCTCTCTCTCTCTCTCTCTCTCTCTCTCTCTCTCTCTCTCTCTCTCTCTCTCTCTCTCTCAGTATAGTTGTCCTGTTGTCAATGCTCGCGTTCATACTATAAACAAGTCCCTCTGTCACAAGGTAGTTTTTCCCTTAAAGAGTTCAGAGGTCTGGTTAAACAAATCATTTATAACTAACTAACTAACAAGGTAGTTTTCATAGGAACGACCAGGTAGGAGCGTAAGGTGGCACCGGATCGTTAGTAGTCTAATTACTTGCTCACAAATTGGTGTTCTTTCGACACGTAAGCCAAGATTAGTGTCTCCCAAATTCTCACGGATCAGGAACTGATACACGATTTACACGCAAATGGACAAACTTCCTTTTAGAAGTATTGCGTAAGGTAGAACGTTGGTATACTGGTATGTATGAATGTACATAGATCACGAGAATTCCTTATATAATGTTTTAAGTTGTTTGTATTCAGTATCAGAGAATTATATGTAAAGCAAAGTTTTTATATATATATATATATATATATATATATATATATATATATATATATATATATATATATATATATATATATATATACATATATACATATATACATATATACATATATATATATATATATATATATATATATATATATATATATATATAATAGGCTATCTTCCGTTATCACCAAAACCTTGTCCTATGGATAACCGGACTCCAGCTAGGCGCTTGAGAAAATCCCTTACGTTAGGACCTCAGGTTTGTTAGTTATGAAAAATACAAAATGATTTAAAATTTGTCATATATATATATATATATATATATATATATATATATATAATATATATATATATATGACAAATTTTAAATCAATTTGTATTTTTTATATATATATATATATATATATATATATATATATATATATATATATATATATATATATATATATATGTATATATATATAACACATCGTGCGTTTGATACATTTTTTTGGAATATTAGCATTCGATATCAGTTTAACTTAATAGTGATTATTAGTTCTTCTGTTTTACCTCTGTTTAACAGGAGAGTAATTAGTCTGATGATATTCGAAAACCATTAAGCAAATGATGTCTTGGATTCTGTTTGTTTAAACGCTTTGTTCACAGATTCCTGATAGTAATATACAGTAACTTCTTGTCCATCAAGAGGCGGGTTTTCGTTTTTTCATAAATTTTTACATTTTTTCCATGTTTTATGTTGTTCTGGGATACCTGAATGCTTAGGATTAATTGTCCTTTTGTTTTTAAAATGATAAAACTCAGGGATTTTATTTCAAAGCCTATTTTTTGAAAGTTCTGTAATTCACCACCAAATTGTGTATATTCATTGATCTAACAGTTGTAAAATCTTGTCTCTCCTTACAATGGTGAACACAGTAGAAGATCAATTTAATACACTTTAAAGAAAACATCCGTTCCGGCAAAAAACTTCATGTTTTGTTGGTTAGTCCCGCTTGTGTTGACCAAGGCGAGTTCTTCGGGTGTTAGTGAAGACAGTCGGCGTGTAATAATCATGGTTTTTTACGACCTCATTTCATGCATGTGGTGTGCTGAGTAAAAAGGTTGATGACCTTTCATGTTATTTCATGGTAGTAATTCAGACGTTCATTGTTTTATATATCGCCTGTATATTATCATTATTGGCATAAGTCTGGAAGTTACTCTCTCTCTCTCTCTCTCTCTCTCTCTCTCTCTCTCTCTCTCTCTCTCTCTCTCTCTCTCTCTCTCTCTCTCTCTCTCTCTCTCTCTCGTGAATCAGCCCTTTTTGTATTCTGTGTACATTAATTAAAAGTAGATCTCTGCATTTTGTTAGGTTAGGTTTCAGATTTAGGTTTGTTGACTGTTAGGAATGGTATCTGCATGTCTTTTGCTACTGCATTCACCTTCTTGTGCAGCAAACGTTATCAAAGTTTATTATATATACCGAGTATAAAGCAGGAGAAGCACACAGTATTTTATGGCTGCATGATTTTACCTCTAACCGTTTCTGTTTTGTTTTTGACTCTCAAAGGTCTGCTTATAGTAGTAGTAGTAGTAGATGGTTTTATTTCTCTTAAAACTAAAAGGCAAGACGCTGAAATACTTAATGTCCATCGAAGGTCTGAGAGAGCAAAGACTGAAAAGCTGAAGGAATTATGGCAATCGACGGACCATTTCTTACGTAACCATGGACGAAAAGGAGGAGGATTTTTGGGTGGTTGGTTGTCCTAATGAGATTGCCTTTGAACATGCCAACCACTGGTTCCATTGCGTCTGAAAGGGGAGGAGATTGGGTTGGGGGGTGGGGGGAGAGCGTTGGATGAGTACTTTTGTACATTCCGTGATTTGCATTTCCCCCTCTCGTTTTCACTCCCTCCAAGATTTCTGTCTCCTCTCTTTTGTAATAGGATTTTGTTGATATACTGTACCTTATTATTTCTTTGTTTGTTTTCAACTTCAGTCTTTCATCGTCTTCGTACCTTCCTTGTTTATTTCATCATTGCTCTTTTTTACATTTGGCTTCTTTGGATTTTTGCTCCTTTCATATTACTTTTATTTGGAACATATACCACGTATTGAAATGATTTACAACATTCCTTGTTCTTTATTTCTTAATAATTTTTTTAAATTGTACTTTCAATTACCCTGAACATTCTTATAATCTTTTACTCAATACTGATTCTTTTCCGCACTATTCACCTTCCGATTTAGATTTTGTTTCTCAAGTATTTTAGCTGGAAGTCGATGGTAAAGATAACTAAAAATTTGAATTTCATACAGTTTACATCTCATTAATCTAATGAATGTAAATTATAAAGTGAAGTAACCTTTTTACGCGTTGTAATTTAATAAATTCGTCATTTGGATTATTTTCTTGGGAATAAAATAAGGCTCCTGTCGCTCTTTCCACCATGACAAGTTTGAAAGCATTCCGATTAACCT
>NC_089745.1:47118993-47253993 GCF_040412425.1 Macrobrachium rosenbergii
TTGATGTTTCCGTTTTATTAAATGTGCTGAGCTGGCTCGTGTAGCTTACTTGGAACACAAAGAAGTATGTTTACTTTTTTTCAAGGTTACATAAAGTTCTTTCCTAGAGGTAAAATTTTGTTTCTGGACTTTGGTTATGTAGGTTATATCTGTGGCTTTTTCTGTTAGATTACTTTATAATTAGGTTAACTCAGTGGGAGTTATACTCGGATAATAGTTCCGAAATGCTTTGCCTTGCGTGATTTTGACTTAGGTAGTAAACGACTACTTGCATTGGTGACCCAGATTCGGTTTTATTATCAATGGATTCGTCATTGCAGAGGGTTAATTGATTGATTAAATGCCACCAACCGGCTTAACTGTTCTTCTGTCATGAGCCAAACAGTCTCAGAGTTTTCAAAATATTGCCCTGGATAAAAATTGAGTTCTGGGATAATTCTGGATGTGTATAATGTTTGTTGTTGGAGGGGGGGGAGGGGCGGGGGTTCCCCTCTCCTAGTACTTCCTTGCGTGCTGATTCAGCATAGAATATGTATTTATATTCTCCGATTTTTTACCCTTTTCGTCTCTTCTTGTCACTTGCTAATTGAAGGTGCATAGTGAGTTAGGTACCCTTTTTTTCAGTTATTTTGCCTTTGAAAAGAGTTTGTGCTCCATATACTCTTCAATGTTAAGCGGTTTGCTCTAACAAGGGGTGCATTTCAAGACGCGGATATATCTCTAGTCTTGTTCAGATAGTTTTCTCTCGTAGTTTTGGCCAGAATCAAGTTCAGAATTTGTCTTTATATCCTGTGCGCTATTAAATGTAGTGTCTACCGGAGAAACCTGTAAAAAAAAGTAATTGAATTTGTAGTTGATTGAATGATTGATTTTATATAAACTGGCGATGCAGTGACTGTGATTATCGACTTGATTGCGTTGAGTTAACGCATCTTTCCAGTATTGTTTATTAAGACTAGACCTTTTGTTCCTGACTTCGTAAGTGATTGATTTTACAAGGTCAATGGTCTTAATATCAAGGTCATTTCCATTTTGTTTTAGACCGGAGTTTGGGATGAGACGCTATTTTGGGGTTGAAATGCGAAAAGGATACTGATCAGAACCTGAAACATTTCGTAACACTGGTTCTTGTAAGCAAATGGTCTGACGTTTCGCCCCTCTGCTGTAATTTACTTTCGATTTCGAGCTTTTCGTGTTTTTTTAAATTGCTCTCATGCATTTCTTCATGACGTTGCGTGGTTCAGTCCACGTGTAGCTCGGAAATGTCAATTTCATATAAATTTACTCTGTCTGTGTGCGCCTGCCTGCCCCCACGCTTCTAGTATGTCTTTTTGAATCATTTTAGAAATATTTGCACTAGCGACTCTTTTATGCAATAGTGATATAACAAGATCTGAATTGACCATCACTTATGATCAAGTAACTCTTTTATGCAGAGCTAATGTAACAAGACCTGAATTGACCATCACTTATGATCTAGCGACTCTTTTACGCAGTGTTAATGTAACAAGATCTGAATTGACCATCACTTATGATCAAGCGGCTCTTTTATGAAATGTTAATACAACAAGATCTGAATTGACCATCACTTATGATCAAGCGGCTCTTTTATGAAATGTTAATACAACAAGATCTGAATTGACCATCACTTATGATCAAGCGGCTCTTTTATGAAATGTTAATACAACAAGATCTGAATTGACCATCACTTATGATCAAGCGGCTCTTTTATGAAATGTTAATACAACAAGATCTGAATTGACCATCACTTATGATCAAGCGACTTTTTTATGCAGTGTTAATGTAACGAGACTTGAGTTGAAAATCACTTATGAGCTATAGCGACTATTTTATGCAATGTTAATAAAACAAGATCTGAATTGACCATCAGTTATGATCACGCGACTTTTTTTTTGCATTGTTAATGTAACAAGACCTGAATTGGTCATCACTTAAGATTATTGACTGACAAGCGCGCTTGAATCGGTCAATGTGTGATGATGAGTTAACCAGAAATAAATGTAGACGAAATTTATTCTTAATTCCTCCTTTCAGGGTGCTGAAGGAAGGCGTCAGCATTCGCCCTCTCTATTTTAAGAAAGCATACTAAGACCATTGCTTCTACCCCTTTTCTAAGTAGAGGAAGGGATTAGTTCCTGCATATCGAGTAACACCGCCGGTTAATTATACGCTTCTGGCCGTAACGCGCGCAGTGTTTGAAACTTATGGTTATTCTAATTTTAGTTTGCATCTGACGTCATCATTTCAGGCGCTATCTGAAAGATTATCCTCACTTTTCGTTTTATGTTCGATTGTGTCTGTTGATTTTATTTTGTGTGTATATATGTATGTATGTATATATATATATATATATATATATATATATATATATATATATATATATATATATATATATATATATATATATATATATATGTATATATCTATATATATACATATAACTTGCTCGCATTCATCATTAAATTCAGACATAATAACCGTTTGATTCAAAGGGAAACAAAATCCACTTGTCTGTTTTAAAAGAGATTATGAAACATCAATAGTATTCTACTAAGGCCTACTTTCCGTTAAATTTTATATATACAGTATATATATATATATATATATATATATATATATATATATAAATTATTTACAGTATATATAAATGCCACTGTGAATATGACATATACAATATATATATATATATATATATATATATATATATATATATATATATATATATATATATATATATATCTATCATATTCACAGTGACATTTATATGTACTGTAAATAATTTATATATATATATATATATATATATATATATATATATATATATATATAAATATAAAAGTTAACGGAAAGTAGGCCTTAGTAGAATACTAATGATGTTTCATAATCACTTTGCAGACAGACAAGTGGATTTTGTTTCCCTTTGAATCAAACGGCTATTATGTCTGAATTTAACGATGATTGCGAGCAAGTTCTTCGCTGGATGGTAGAGACTGCACTTGGATATTTATTACGTTTGTTGTTGTTCCTTGTCATGGTGACACGAGCGTACGGCGAATTGGATCGGAATTTTATAAGGTCAGGCTGGAAGAGGCTTTGCGGTGCTTTATATGTCAGGTGAGGTCAGAGTCGGCGTTTATGGTATTCAGCAGTTTCAGAATAGTTGGAGAGTGTTTGTTAAATTGGAAAATTACCATTCCCCATTTTTTGTTCAATCTGGATAAGGCTCTTTAATTTATTGAAAGTGTATATGTGTAAATTTCACTCTTTCTTTGGAAAATTACCATTTCCTACTTTTTATTTAATCTTGGTAAGATAGTTTATTGAAAGTATGTGAAAGTCACCTTTTTTTATATAAATTATATATCTCTCTCTCTCTCGCTCTCTCTCATTTTTTGTTAGTGCAGAACCATGAACTAAGGAGTTTATTATGTATAATTTAAGTGAAATAACCCCTTTTAGTGTATAATTTTTTTCCGTGCGATATAAATGTTTCCTGTGCATTGAAATGTGCATCGTAATGGGCAAGCATATTAATATATAATATTTATGTACACGAGAATTAAGTTGTTAATGTATAGTACACATACAAAATAGACACACATGTATATATGGAATATATATATAATATACATGTGTATTTTTATATATATGTATAAACCAAACGCTTTTTTCCGTCTGTAGGGGGTAGCACACGATCGTAAGAACCTTCTGGTTCTCACAAAGTCTTTAGGAGAGAGGTGACTCGAGCAAACTATTTCTTAATAACTGGGTCGACTGGTGGACAGCTGTCTTGAATCGAACCACTGACCTAATGAATGCGAATCTAATGATATAAACATATTGTGTGTAGGTGTATATATATATATATATATATATATATATATATATATATATGAACGTATAAATATATGGTTGTATTTCTTTACGGCCGTTGCCCAACTGCACTCTTTAGATAGCGTAGTCGCCGCTCCTATTAAGGAAATGAGCTTGTGAATATTCACGTTCATGTGTCTGCGTTTTCATCAGTAAAACACTGGTTGTTTTTATGGCAGTGGATACCTTAAAAGAGCGTACTGTAATGTATAGGCGTCTTGACGTAAACTTCTGGACGGGTGCACGTCATTTTTAAATAAAAAAAAATGGGGGGTTTTTTGAACGATCCTTTTTAAGTCCAATAATATGAAATTGACCTGCATATGTTTTTTGGCCTTAAGTCATATTTGGTCAGGAATTTTAGCTTTCGATTATTATTGTAATTCCAAAACCCAGTTGGTAATGCAGACCTTACAGAGAGGTAGTGTGTAAGTTTTTAACTGTATGACAGAATAATGTGAAAAATTATAGCCAAAAACAATTTAGAGTCCTGACTTTTCCAATTAGTTGTGATTTTTTTAAAGCTTTTTCAAGCTGTTTATCATCTTACAAGACACTTAACTTCGAAGTCCCATCTGGAAATCCGTGATTGTGGGGCTTTTAACAATGACGCTGTGTTTCTCAGGGGGACAATTTAGCCATAAAGCAGATTTATGAAGGTCACTTGACTTCAGCTACGCCATTACACCCTGAGTAGTAAATAATACCCTGAAGAAACTTCTCAATACTTGACCTTGTGTTTGGAGGCACACGTGTCTAACAGTCATTCGTAGATGGTACTTTCCCCTTTTTTCCCAATTATGGTAATATTTAGTTTTGAATACTTTGCCCTGTAATACTGCATCATTTTGCGAGAATAATATTGTAGAATTTCTTGTGATTCTCATATATGAGCAGTGCAGATTTATTTCTAGGTTATTGTAGTAAATGGATGTGAATAACAGTAACGAACGGCGGGGATCTGGCAAAGAAATATGGGTTTAGCACACGCTACTTTTTTTTCTCAGTTTCTTCAATTTCGGTTAAAGTGTGCAGTGGACTTTGTCCTATTTCTTCAACTTTTATTTATATCCATTTCAAGAACGAGCTGGCCTTCGAATCCACGACACCCCTTAGAACAGTAAAGCAGCGAGAAATGTCTCCTTTTTGTATTTGTTCCTTCGTAATCATGTTTTAGCCCTGAAAGTGAGTACAGAAAATATCACAGGTTGTTTTAGAACTTCATAATATGCAGTGTTTTTTTCTGAACATATTTCATACTTCAGTTATGCCAAGTGTAGGTGTAAGTGTTTCTTTCTCCTATGCGGTCTCTAGTCCGGGCTAAATAATGCCATTTTCAAGCCACCAAAGCCCTCGTCCTGTATATAAGAGTTGAAATTCTCTCTCTCTCTCTCTCTCTCTCAATCTGTAAATGGTCGTTGACAAACCGACTGATTGAAAACCATTGTTGATTTCGTTAAGGTCAGCAGGTGTCGTGTGATATTTTTTACAGGCTCCTCACAGGAGTTTCATCTTATCTTGAATCACGTAATAAACTACCAGGTTTTAAGAAGATAACGGCAAAAGTACTCGTTATTTTGGCTGAATCGAATCGATATTCGTGATTTCCAGTATTCCCTTACACTGTTTACGAGTATATGAGGTTTTAAAGTAAGCGAACATACATGGGCTTAAAGCCCTGCTGTCCCAAGGAAATCTTTGGAAATTAAACACTCTTATTTTTGTATAACCTTTGCTTATTGTTTCCTATGTTCTCATTTTCTTTTGAGATATTTGTTTAGTTTTCTTGCTAACGAAATTTTACTCGATTCTTAAATATTTTTATGTAGGCTTATGATTTCCTTGTATTAGTTTCTTTTTAATTCCATTTGTATTTCATTTTATTTTATTCGTTATTATTTCGGCCTCCGGGAAAACAAATTTAACTCTTTAATGCATGCACGATTTTCTTTTTCCATATAAGTTGTTATTGCCATATTGTTTCTTTCAATTCTTCAAACTTATTTACATCTTATTTTCAGTTTTCTTCTCGCTTTCGATATATTTTTTTGTATGTTAGTGCATATGCCTTTATTTTCTGAGTCATCTTTTACGGGTGACAACTATTGAAAAGTTTCATGTAGGGTTTATTCATCGACTGTTACTTAGTTGTCTGTTTCAGAGAAATTCATACAATCTTTATGGACAAAATGTTTCTCAACGACTGAAGACTGCCTCTCAGCATACTAATACCTTTTTTTTTTTCCATAATTTTACTTAGTCCTTTTAAGGTAAATCTCTTACAACGTAAATTTCTGTACAGCACTCCAACCTTCCCCGTATTTCCTTTGGTCTTTTGTACACCGACTTGAAATCTAGCATCTGTTCAGTGTTTTGCAATCCTGTCTGACAGTTTAGTTTGTTTTAGTTAATGCCTTACTATCTGCGCTATTGCTGCAGAGGAATTTTCTTTCTCCCCTAGTCCTCTGTTTGGTATCTCAGTTTTACTGTGCAAGACACCTTAAATCTTTCTCTTAGTTCCTTCTAAGTCATGTCATAATCATGTCAGCAGAATCTATTCGAAGATATGGCCATTATGTCTGATTATGCCAGAGAAAGTGTTGCAGAACAGTGCTTATATGACAATTTTTCAAAATTTGCCGTATTTTCATATTGTTCAGCCTTCCAAGTGATGTTTGAACGGTTGAAAGTACATCTTTGTCGAGTTTACTAGTATGTGGAAGTAGAAATAATATTAATATATATTTGAAGAAACCTTTCACTAGCTTAGTGAAGGGTAACGAAAAGAAACTTGGTGTCCACTTGAAATGTTACCCGTAACGTGTCCCGTAAACAGTTACTTTATCTTGTTTACCGTTGAGAAATTACATCCAAGTTGAACTTACTTGAAGTTCACTATAGGTTGCCCACCTGTATCTGACTCTGCAGATGCTACGTTTAAAGTCATTGCTCCTAGTTGCTGGTGACTCTGTTGTTTGTGGTGCACTCCCACAGGTACACTACTGAAGTCATAAAGGCAAGAATTAACCAGTTCCTTGTTTCTGATCTTTAAGATTTGTAAAAATCTGTTCTCTGCTGGTTTCCATGTTTTGTATTGTTCGGTTGGCGAGGCTGGTAGTTAAGGTGAGACACACATTTTTAACGGAGGAACCAATATAAGCACGACTAAGTAAACCATCTCCTTGAGATAATCGTAATCGTATTAATGACGTCTCTTCTCAAGTGTTGACAAGCACACCCCCTTAAGAAAGACATTAAATTATTTTGATGATACTGAGGACAGCAGTGACTCCTGTATTCTGGAAGTGAATGGTTTCAGTTACCAGTCCAAATAGTTGACCTTCGAAGCTACAATTTCAGCGAAACGATTGTAAGATTTTGACGCCTGACTTATGTAACAAAGTGTAAAATAAGATGTAAGAAAGTCCTTTTCAGGTCATATCAAATGGATCACCTTTGATTCATCTCTTCTTCTTCCTCTTCTTTTAACGTGCTTTTTTCCCATTTTTGTATGGGGTAAGCACGATGCCTTCTTTTGAAGGACTTTTGAATTGGCTTTGGGGTAGACCGTAGTCTTGATCGGCTGCCCTGCCTGACATCGCTGTCAAGGAGAAAAGTATGCGAAGAGCCTTTGTCAGATAAGGGCACATTGCTCCATGTCAAGACGTTTGAGACCCACATAAATCTGAATGGGTTGCAGCAACTAAAGAAATTCTACCTTTATTTTCAAATTTAAGAATGCGATACACTTTAGGAAGGAAATTTTTCACGGAAGTCTGGAAAAAGTTAAGTATATCTTAGTTTAACCAGACCACTGATCTGATTAACAGCTCTCCTAGGGCTGGCCCGAAGGATTATATTTATTCTACGTGGCTAAGAATCAACTGGTTACTTAGTAACGGGACCTACAGCTTATTGTGGAATCCGAACCACATTATGACGAGAAACGAATTTCTGTCACCAGAAATAAGTTCCTCTAATTCTTCATTGGCCGGTCGAAGAACCTAACCAAGTTTCATGTACCCCGTTCTCAAATAAAGTACTATCCACGTCATTCATAGTGCTTCCACATAGTGCACATATTCTCATTCTTATAGAGCGTGTTGAACACTTGGCAACACATGTTCAGAATTCTTATTTTTCGTTTTTATTATTTGATAGTTCTACAGATTTATATACTTAATCTCTATATTGATCTAGCATAGTATTAAAGAATTTCGTAACGGTTTTCGTAATGTACAGCTATAGATTGACTGTAACCAACGCAGGAAATATCCACAGATTCAGTTAATTATTTCATGTACCTTGTTAGTCTTTTATAACATCGATTTTATTGATGTTATTCATGTATAAAGTAAATAGGCTATCATAATAATTAATCTTTATTTTAGAGGCCAGAAATTAACTGAAGCTTTGGTTAGCCAATAGATACCCTAGTTAAAGCAGTCACTTCTGCCGTCAAAAAACATGAGTTACCATATCCCAAAGCTTGTAAGTTGATGGGTCAGAACAGTGGGCACAATATGTGAAAATTCTGTAATTCCTTCGAAAACATGATTATCTATTATCTTTCTTCACTGGAAGATGTCAAAGTTAGGAAATGGAGTTATATACATTAAATGAATACTGGAGAACAGCTCGTAAGAGAAAATGGCTTCCAAAAAAGGTTCTGGGATTATTAATAGACTTACTCTTTAGAGGAATAAATAAATGTATCCTGTGGGCATTTGCTCCCCCCCCCCATCCCCCCAATTTCTGACAATATTAAAAGTTCAGACAATTTTTGTGTCTTTAAGGGAACAACGGTAATTATGCCAAGATGAGCGTGTGATAGTTTTTGCTTAGTTATACACTTATGCTTATAGAGTTATTGAAACGATTCGTAAATGTATTTTTAACCAGAATTGTTTGCTAATAATTAAATGAAAAATTGTACACATTATACAAAAGTACTGTGGGGATACATACTATCAGACATGATCATGAAGAGAACATAGAACTGTTGCATTTCATTACGAAAAATTCTTATGGAAACTGCATCGCAACTATAATTATATTCTCGAGTGATTTGGTAGTGAGTGAGTCAGGGCATTTTCTTTTAATTTAATTTGACATTGGCTTAAATATTCGTAAGAAACTGGATTACTTACACTTGAGACGCTACTGGATGAATTGTGTTGCTTACCTACTTCGTTGACGATTCTGATCAAAGCCTTGTTAATTTTCAGTCGACCTTAATTATTGTCAAATATCGAAGTTGTCTCTCCAGATTCTTAATATTTTCCCGTCGACCAAAACTGCAGTTGTTTTCTTTATTTTGTTTGCTTTTCCAGTGCTTCGGAGAGCTAAAAGGAAACTGATTTAATTACATTAAAGATTTTATGTCTTGATGACCACTGACATTTGTGTGATTTGAAGGAAAGTTAGAGGCAGTGTTTCAGCCTGAGCTCTTAAGACAGTGAGTACCTTCTCACGTCCGGTGGCGGCCACGGGTCGAGAAGAACTGAACCAAATCACGTTCCTAACCATGCTTACTTACCTTGCCCTCACACCTGGTGTCGCTGATGACCTCCCGAACTGCAGCCCAATTCACCCCGTCTAGTTTCACATCATGAATATGGGTCGAGAATTTTAAGGTGAAGGGTGGAAGAGATATTCATTTTAAAGGAGATTTTAAAGGTTTTGACCTAAAAATTTCAGATGAAAGAAATCGAAATTGGATGTTTATGTGTATGCTATATTCGTATATTGAATTTTTCTGCGTATTCGTGTAATGGATTTTTCTGCGCTTTAATTTAGTTCTTGTTAGTATTCTGACTACAATCTCTTCAGCACAGCCTAAAAGCCCGTGTTTTTCAGTCTTATTATAAATCAATATACCATGTACTCACAGACACCCATGTGTGTTTTTGTGCGTATATTATATATATATATGTATATATGTGTGTATATATATATATAAATATATATATATATATATAAATTATATATATATATATATATATATATATATATATATATATATATATATATATATATATAAACCTCATTAGGCCTATATATATATATATATATATATATATATATATATATATATATATATATATATATATATATATATATATATATATATATATATAACCTCATTAGGCCTTATGTGGTTGGAGCATGTCCTCTCCCGGGAGGTTCCCACCCTCCCTAGAGACCTTGGGATATTATGCATAGAATCTCAAGCCATTTGCACTTCCTGTATCAGTTAGCAGCGCTTGTTCCTGTTGTGATAGCAGTCAGTTTCGATTGACTGACCTGAGTAATATATATAAATGTATTTATATTTGTGTGTGTATATATATATATATATATATATATATATATATATATATATATATATATATATATATATATATATATATATATATATGTATGTATGTATGTATGTTTGTATGCTATAAATATAATTGCATTGCTTAACACAGATATCTGCGTTGACAGTAATCACTAATGTTTTTATATATAAAATCCCGGTCAATGTGGTATGAACTTATTAATAGTCTTGTTTTCTTGTAGTGTTCCCATTCCCTCCTCGAAAGAAATTAAGCGTTCTGCTTCTTACAAAAAGTGGTAATACAAACGGGTCAAAGTTTTCGACGTTGCATGTCGTAGAGCCTGTCAGTTTTATAGTTAATAGTGAATGCAATTAAGTAACTAGAATTTAATTTGTAGTTTAACTGCTAAGAACACTTACACGCCGGGGTGCTGTTAATCCTGTGTCGAGTCGTATTTCGTCACGGAATAATATATTTATCGGCAATGAAGTTTTCAGTAATCTACGTACACTGACGATTTAATTTGACATTTATTTGTGTTTGTTTTTTTCATTCTTGAGGGTCGAGCACATGCATTATTGCATTCAAGAATTTCCTGTTAACTCCTCACGTGACATCAGCCACCTTAGAAGGAATTTCCAGTTTGTGCTTTCAATCGATAACACATCAGAAAAATTAACTAGAGCGCCTTTCGTCCACTTCAGTGACTTTAGAAGTTAAAATGGCCTCTCCGCCCTTAGTTCCCACCAGTTTTTCCATACTTGAAGATTTTAGTTGGCTCATGTGGAGATATTGCATGCAGGAGTCATTAAATCTTTAATTGAATCGGCAAATCAACCCGAAAGGCTTAGGTTCGAATCTTTGTCAGGGTTGCTGTATGTAAAAATAATTCATTTGGGTGTAAGCTATTCTCAAGGTAAAGTTCGACATTAATGGATTATTTTGTCGAGATGTGGTTTTGTGGACGTTGAATAGTTTTGCATTTCCCAGATTCAGTGACCATAGAACAATAATCGTTTGTCCTTTCACAAAAAAATAATTGAAGTATTCAGAACTTGACCTTTATATATATATATATATATATATATATATATATATATATATATATATATATATATATATATATATATATATGTGTGTGTGTGTGTGTGTGTGTGTGTGTGTGTGTGCGCGTGCGTGTGTAAGAATTATATAACTTCTCGACGTGATATTCCTTCCAAAGATTTTGTTGGTTTTTTGTTTAGAGTTATTTAGAATATCAAGTTTTTATTTGAATTTTTCCTAACATAATTTACAGCCACAGTGAAGTAGCACTCTTCGCTATAAAGCATTCTGTGTATACATTTCACTTCTCTATATTAACCTAAAATTGAATGAATTGTCCATCTTAAATGTAACCATCAATATAAACGAGAGTAGCAGTGAGAGAGAGAGAGAGAGAGAGAGAGAGAGAGAGAGGTATGGGGGTGGGGTGAGCAGTCATAATTGCTTCCTGAGGTTCCTTAACAGCATCTTGTAAGCAAATTTCCCATTATGGCATGTCTTGGGAGACCACTGACCCCAAGATCGGTAGATGCCACGCCTTTCATGTCTTCATCCTTCGGCTGATTGACATCCAAGGCCCTCGTTATCATTTTGTATCTATCTGGATGCTACGAGTGAGAAAGCACTCGGCCAAAACATGGTTACTGTGACAAGTCCTACGGAGCAAGTGCCTCAAGAAGGCAGGAAGACAATGCACACCTGTATGACAAGGTGATCCCGTCTCTGTCGCCATATTAGGTACTTCAAGACAGCTAGGTCACACGCCGTGACAACTTTAAACCAATATGAAGAGAGAGAGAGAGAATATCCAAGACATGACCCGCTCAATGCCTTAACCAGGGTCTTGAAAGACCTCCCATAACTAGAAATGTACAGGACAAAGAAAGAGAACGGTAGTCATTTGCTTAGTCGTACATATAGAGCAGGCTCTGCTTAAGATTTGCCGTTAATATCACTGATTGCAAAGAAAAGTAAGAGTGTGGCAGGAATCTCTTGAGTCGGGTGGTAAGAGGGTAAATGTGGATAAAAGGTTATGTTGTTTAGCAAGCAAGGAGGGGATGCTCTATATTTACACAAAAGAGAAGAGGCCTAGATGGAAAGAGGAATAGACGCTGGAGCGAACAGAAATGAATATTCTGGGATGGATTTTGTGTATCTTGCTTCGTGAGAGAGTGGAAAAAGAAAAAAAATTAGTTCTTGGGTGGTAAAGATTACTGATGTGATAAAAGAGTCGAGATGGAGATGGTATGGCTTTGGATAAGAATGAGCAAGAGGGAGGAGTGAAGAGAGGTAATTGGTCAAGAGGAAGGTGAAAGATAAGATGGCGTGATAAAGTGAACGAGGATTTGGAGAAGGGTTTAGCAGAGCAAGGGATGCTTTCGATAGGAAATTATTTTTCCTTGGTATGATGTAATGTAAATAATAAAACAAGACGAAAATCAACAAAAAATTAGTCATCATGTAGCACATTTTGTTTGTAATAAGATTTGGTGTATGGAAAGCCAACGCTACTTTCAGCAGTAAAAAAATTGCCGCGACAGTAAAGTGGACGAAAATAATGGGGATGGAGTCCTTGACGAGAAATAAGTAATAATGTAATTATATTGTGCTGAGCGGGATTCAACCTCAAACCTAAAACATCTGTAATGATGCTCATGGAAGCGTATATTATTTAAATAGATAGATACCCATGTAGGTAAAGAGCAGTATTAAGGAGACACTTCTGTTCTTTCAAGTATTGTGCAAATTATGTGCAGCCTTCCTATTTACTTCAAGTAATCTGTGCATAATCATCTTTTGTGATGATTATCGTAGAAGAATAATTTCTTTGCACAACAAAATTGCAATGAATGACCGAGAACAGGGAACGTGTTCCCCTGGTGTGTGCACACTTCAGCAACCTGAGAATATTTTACCGGGAGTGACCCCTCCTTTTGTCACGCACTCGCCTCTTCCTGTCAGACTGTATACAATTATCCTACCAACAATTCCACGTCAGGAATCTGTTTATGTAAGTTTGGAATGCAAACCACACGCGCAGAAAAAGGCCGTTGGATGATCGTCATCCGGTTTGGTGGGCTGCGTAAAATGTTTTCTCGATTTGGAACAGTAGACACATTATCTATGATTTTATATGTGACATATATATGTGTATATACAATACATATTTATGATATATAAATTATATATATAATATATGTATATATGTATGTATATATATGTAGGAGCCTCGATGGCTTGGTCGGTAGAGCAGCAGACTCGGACTTCATAAGAAGTCTGTGTTGCGGGTTCAAATCCGCAGCCGGCCGGTCAGAGGGGCGGACAATTTGCTATCCGTTTAGACCCCCCGGGATTATGTATGTAATCAACGGATAAGTTTGCTGAAAGCAAATGGGTGTTACAGACTAATACACACACAAACAAAGCCACTCCAACATCCTCTAAAAGCATAACAGACGCCTTACACGTCTCGAACTGTCGGCCTAACCATTCACATCTCTTCGCTGCTGGGAGAAAGGGAGCTGGGGATTTGGCACGATACAAATACACATGCTACCGGGGTCTAAGCGATGTCAGGCAGGTCAGCCGATCGAGGCTACGGCCTACCCCAACGCCAAATCAAAGTCCTTCAAAATAAAGGCATCGTGCTTACCCCATATGAAAAATGGGAAAAAAGCACGTTAAACGAAGAAGAAGAAGAGATATGTATATATATGTATAAATGCATCTACGTACATCTGTACACAGACACAATATTCAAATTCATCTTACTGCAAGACAGACTAAAAAAAAGGCATAATTATAATACTGCATTTACCCCTTGGGAAGTTAAGATTCATTCTTACAGTTTTCGTCCTATGCAGTCCTCCGTATGAAAAATGAATGTACACAATTAGGTCTATTATTTTCGGGTATACGTCGTGATACTTTTTGAAGGATAATATTTTAGTTTCTTTGAAACTTATTGTATCCCGCCTTCGATTTTATAATAATGAAGTTTTACATTTTTTTATATTTTCAAACGTGTGAAAACTAATCATTCACGCATGCATGACGCCAGTAATATTGTTTTTGTTTTGCAGCTGTAATTTACTCTCTCTCTCTCTCTCTCTCTCTCTCTCTCTCTCTCTCTCTCTCTCTCTCTCTCTCTCTCTCTCAACGTTATGCTGAACGAGCGTTTGTTGTTTTGTCGGTCACATCTTTCCTGTCATTGACCTCCCAAAACTTTCCTAACTCAGCGTCTTATGCGGGAGTCATATAATGGAATCAGAACTGGGTAAATTATTTTTAAATTTAAAAAGATTATTTTTGACTATTAACGTATTTAACTGAGCTTCTTTAGCGAAATTAAGTTGTATGCTTATGCCGGGGAACATTGCAAATTAGTGTGGGACGCGACGGTGCAAGTGTATATAATTACGGCCCTAGTGTTGATTCCCTGACGTCATTGTGAATCGATTTCGCGGCCGTAGCTCTTGTTAATACATGGCGATGGTGCGTTCATTGTTCCTTCTGCTACTCCCTTTTTTTTATGAATGACGTATTGGACCCTTGAATGCGTGCATTTAGTCATAGTTTTAAATAGTTCAGTGTTGTGGTTTACTTTTTTTCACCAGTGGCTGTTTGAGTGTATTGTTATCTTTTACAAGATACGGTTTCTACGTAATATGTATATATGTGGAGCAATGCTTGTCTAGGGAAATTTTGCATGTACTCGCGTAGCGATTAAGTATATAATTATGAAGATTATTCACTTTTCTAGGAATATCTTCCTAGTTTGCTTAGAAGTGGCTCAAAATTAAACTTTTTTTTCTTTATTTATTTGTTTCATACCTGTTTACATTTGACTTCAGAGCGACTTGCAGTACCTTAAGCAATCAGCTATTTCTGTGCGGTCGGCCTTCTTCGTGCAAGACTGTCATTAAACTCTGCGATTCGTATAAAAGACATAAATCATTTATAATGTGGAAAGTTTTTATTTACTGTAATAGTTGGTTTCCCTGGATACAAATATTCCAAAAATTCCTTATGAAATTCTCTCTCTCTCTCTCTCTCTCTCTCTCTCTCTCTCTCTCTCTCTCTCTCTCTCTCTCTCTCTCTCTCTCTCTCTCTCTCTCGTATGTACATTCACTATTTAGTTATTGTCACGGTTCTCTCGTATGTACATTCACTATTTAGTTATTGTCACGGTTTTCCCACGATGGTTACGATAATTGATAAACGTGTGACTATGATTTAATTACGTTCATCATAGAGTATGTTAAGGTGTATCAATATATTGTCTCGGCAATGGATCTCGGGCAGAATTTAGTGGCTTAGGCTATACCGTATCTGGGTGGCGCAGGAGTATATGCTTTCTTTAATAAATAAAGTTGTACACCATTGAGGCGAAGGAAAGGCGGGCAAAGTTATAGAAAAAATCCTGTGTATTCTTGTAAGAGCCCCGACGCTGTCTCTTCCAAACACGTGTGTGTTCGTGTGTTCGTCGATCGTCATCATCGGAGTCGACAGGACAAAACAGGAGCGTCTCGTTTTCTTTCTCTACAGGAACGCGATTTCAACCATACAATATTTCCGTCTGTTTCTCCCTAAGCATTGTTGTCTTAACGTATGTACAATCACCACTACTTGCATTGCCATGCAAGCATTCTAATCATGTACTCATAATGTTCCAACGAATCTTCTGTATCAAACTGTGTGTATGTTTCTGTTTGTGAAGACGCCAAAGGTCTCTCCATTTCACATTTATTATGCTATTGCATTGTATCCATTAATGTGTCTTGAATCTCATGCAATTGGCCATATGTAGAATTTCCTGACCCTTCCACTGATGTATGTTTCATCACCGTATGTTAATCATGTCTCTTGATATCGCCATCTGTTTGTCTGCCGACAAACACAGATGTCTGAACCTTTTATGTCCGTTTTACCTGTCTGTGTGTAGACGCTACATTACCGCTCGCACGCGTCAATAACATCTTCCAAGATTCTGTACATTTATCTCAGTAAGGAACAACCAATAAACCAGTTAACACCCAGCCAGTATGTCGCTCATAACCCAGTCCTTACACTGGTGACCCCGGAGTGACTCGAAGGACCCGGCCGACCCAAGATGACGACCCACGTGCTGATAGACCCTTCGCCGCCTCGCTGTTTCCCGCCGCTCCTGAGTTCTCAGTATTAGTCCGACCCTCCGAGGTGACCCACTCCACCACCGGAGCCCTGGATACCTCCTCCAGGAAACCTGAAGCCGCCCCCGCACTCGTACTGGACGAGCTGACCAACGAAGGACCAGCCACGTCATCCTTCAGCCTGCTGCCGCCCCTCTCGAGCTGGGTACCAAGGATCAGCCGCCGTCATCCTTCAGCCCTCGAGCCGGCCACCGAAGGATCATCCGACGTCACCCTTCAACCAGCTCCCGTCCTCCTCGAGCTCCTGCTGGCCGGTGCCGCCCTTCAGCCTCCTACCCGCCCCTAGCCCAAGCCCTTCGAGCCAACTACAATTGTCGCCAAGACAATTTCCGCATCGTTGCCTCGCTTGTGGGGGGAACATTGTAAGAGCCCGTCGCCCCGACGCCGTCTCTTCCAAACAATCAGACGTTACACACGTCTTGGGGGAGAGTACTTGTAAGAGCCCCGACGCTGTCTCTTCCAAACACGTGTGTGTTCGTGTGTTCGTCGATCGTCATCATCGGAGTCGACAGGACAAAACAGGAGCGTCTCGTTTTCTTTCTCTACAGGAACGCGATTTCAACCATACAATATTTCCGTCTGTTTCTCCCTAAGCATTGTTGTCTTAACGTATGTACAATCACCACTACTTGCATTGCCATGCAAGCATTCTAATCATGTACTCATAATGTTCCAACGAATCTTCTGTATCAAACTGTGTGTATGTTTCTGTTTGTGAAGACGCCAAAGGTCTCTCCATTTCACATTTATTATGCTATTGCATTGTATCCATTAATGTGTCTTGAATCTCATGCAATTGGCCATATGTAGAATTTCCTGACCCTTCCACTGATGTATGTTTCATCACCGTATGTTAATCATGTCTCTTGATATCGCCATCTGTTTGTCTGCCGACAAACACAGATGTCTGAACCTTTTATGTCCGTTTTACCTGTCTGTGTGTAGACGCTACATTACCGCTCGCACGCGTCAATAACATCTTCCAAGATTCTGTACATTTATCTCAGTAAGGAACAACCAATAAACCAGTTAACACCCAGCCAGTATGTCGCTCATAACCCAGTCCTTACATTCTGAGGAAATGGTCAGCGAGATATATATGATTTTTGACTCACATCGGGATCGAATCCAGGTCTCTCACTTGAAAGGCAAGAACGCTACCAACCAAACCACACAGTTTATAGAAGATGTTGGATAGCCCTTGCCTTTTAGTTGAGAGACCTGGGTTCGATCCCGATGTTAGTCAAAAATCTATTTCTGTTCCACACACGATTGTGTATTGATTACTTTATATATATATATATATATATATATATATATATATATATATATATATATATATATATATATATATATATATATATATATATATATATATATATATATATATATATATATATATATATATATATATATATGCTATATGAAAGGAAAGTGACACGACGGAGTGGTGCTAGGCCTTTCGATTTACTGTCCTTTACTTAGCAGACGTCGTGGCATTGCCTCTGTATATTTTATATACATACATATACATACATATATATATATATATATATATATATAAAATTGTGTGTGCGTGTGGTTTAAGAGGGATTACTCTTGCTCAGATACCAACGTATTGAAAGCAAGATTGATGGTAGAGATTAAGGTGAGGAATTAAGTGAATTTTTGTTGCATCATTAACAAATGAAGTCTTCCACAAGTCGTGCGTCAGTATGTCTGACGTTCTTTACTACATTTGAAATTGCATTTGTAATCGTAATCTTCATATGCATCCCTTTCTCGGCACTTTATATATAACCTTATTCCCACCATTACAGGTAATGTATACGAGCGTCAAACTTGAATCCTTAATTGTAGTCTTTATATTTATCAATTCTCGCTATTGTTCGTATTTTTGACAGTCTCATTCTCATAGTTACTGTGGCCATTACTTTCTGCACGACTCGTCGATGTTGTATTTGAATTGATATGAAATGGGTTTCTATTTTTATGTACTGTTAACCCAGACATTAGAAAAAAGAACGTTTGTAAAAACGTTCAAAACATGCAGAAGTAAAAATTACATAACGTAAAGCTCAAGCCCATGCGTTACTACAATAACGAAAGTTTAAACATCCGTAAGTTGTGAAAAAAAGGAAAACCTCCTTGTAGATTTTTTTATTCTACCATCCCACAGACTTGGGTAGGAATCCTTGTCAGGATAGTGACATGCTTCTGTGAACTTTGGAAAACGATTATACCCTTACTAAATTTTTCTTTAGATGTCAAATAGCTTCTTTATCTTTCCATCTGACTCGGATAGCTCCCATTGCGGCAGTGATCTTGACAAGGTTAATATTCTATGTTCAGTAGATTTGATATTACAACTTTTAACTATGGGTTCCTTAGTAAATGTTCACACACGTATCGGTTAGAAAATACACGTGCATGACCCTTGTTATGAGAATTACGGATAGTAAATAACATGCGATAGGGTTATTTGGGCGATATATAATTTATTTTCGGGAGAGTCATCGCGTGGTTGCCCATATTTCCTTTCTATTTTCGTCGCACAGTTTTATGGAATTTTATAAAATAAAATGACGTGATCTCTCTCTCTCTCTCTCTCTCTCTCTCTCTCTCTCTCTCTCTCTCTCTCTCTCTCTCTCTCTCTCTCTCTCTCTCTCTCTCTCTCTCTCTCCTCTTATGCAATCGATGATAATCTTTGGGTTTTTTCTAATATTCGTGAGAGCCCCTTCTCAGATCCGACGTGACCTGTCATCGAAGGTGTCAGTAAATGATGATTAACTTGAGAGCCAATCATACAACCGCTTTAAAAGTCACGCTTCCTCTGTCAGGCCATTCGAGCTGGTGTCATGTCACTTTTTGTACGCCTCAGATTGTTTTTCTATTTATATTTGCCAGAGGATAAGATTTTATGACCTTGCTTCCTATAACATTTCTTCTTCTATATGTGGCAACCATATATCCATGTTTTCAGACCTTGAAATAGCCATAGCTTCTGCACATTGACCTTTCACAGGATTGGGTCTGATTTCCTTGCTTAAGAGTATGCTCAAGACACATTATGATAATGTATCTTCTTTAATTTTGTTTAGCTTGTATTGATTTATCAGTCATTAATTACACAGCCACAACACACACACACACACTCATGAAAAGAGAGTGGAGATCAAAGTCAGTGAAAGCAAAAAGGGTTGAAGCTTCCAAAATGAATTGTGCGCATTATATGTAACAAGAGAATCGAAAGGATAATTAAGGTTTTCGAGATACTGTGGTTATTTGGGAAGATTGGACGACGATAAATGGATGAAGATTGCATAATTCGGAGGAGGAGACCTAGAAAAGAGATAGTGGAAAGGAAGGACCTTAATATCCTAGAAATGAAACAGAGAAGATAAAATAGAGGTCCATTGTGTGTAAGAGAGTTTGGTGTGCTACGGATGAGCCTTCTGTCTAGGTGTATGACTCGGCTAATATTTTGGAAGTCTCTTTAGGGGGTTCATCCATGATTTTCCAATTAAACAATGATTGTGGCTAGAACCATTGTCGTGTTTTTCCTGTAGAGCCATCCCTGTTAGAAGAAATGGCTTAATGCTTCACACAAACACACATACACACACACACACACATAAATGACGGTGAGAGAGAGAGAGAGAGAGAGAGAGAGAGAGAGAGAGAGAGAGAGAGAGAGAGAGAGGAGTTCCTGCCACACAGCCCAAATACTGTTGGTCCTTTGTCTGTGAAGTTAAGCTAGTTTGGTATGATCAGTCTGGGTAGGTGACACTAAGCTATTTCTGATGCCAGGACACAAGACATGGCAGTAGCATCCTCATCTCTGAATATTACCCAAGAGTTTATATATATATATATATATATATATATATATATATATATATATATATATATATATATATATATATATATATATATATATATATATATATATATATACATATACAGACAGACAGACAGACAGACAGACAGACAGACAGACAGACAGACAGACAGACAGACAGACAGACAGACAGACAGACAGACAGACAGACAGACAGACAGACAGACAGACAGACAGACAGACACCATGCTATGCTTTTTTTTTTTTCATTTTTGGACATTTATTGTTGAAGCAATCCAATGTACACTTTATCCAGTCTACCACGTTTTTATGACTATATTTGCAAAGATTTAAAATTAAATGAAAAATATATATCTAAGTATCGACCAAATTGCAGTTCATTTTCATGTAGCATTGTGTAACTAATGTCTTATCCTCATTCATTGTAAAAGGGACTATAATTTTTCAAGAATATATTCTGTTACTCTTATGAATGTCATAAGAAAATTTTTCATAAGAGAAATTGTAATATAGTCATCTAGTGACTTTATTTTATATGATGTTTTTATTCTTTACCTGTTTCTCATATCTTTTAATATACTATTCATAAGAGCTTTAAGTAACCTTTTGGACTTCATGCTTGATCCTCTTTCCATTTTCTCCAACTTATATCTTTGTTGTAAAATGTTTGAATTTTTGTATGTTACTTTCAGCTAATTAGTATTACAATTCCTTTCAGTTTTGGCATAAACCATGGTGGTCGTGTGATGATTGCTGATGATATGGGTCTAGGAAAGACTATTCAAGCATTGGGCATTGCTGCCTACTACAGGAGGGAATGGCCCTTGCTCATTGTCACACCTTCTTCTGTCAGGTCAGTAATATTAGATTTCATTGAAGTTTTGTTGCAGATTTAAGTAATTGGCTTTATTTTCATTTACAGTAGCTTGAAAATTTTAAAGGGTTTTTTCTTCTCAATATTTATAACCAACTTCCTCTGAGGATTTCAAATTGATAGAGACCTTCTTTAGAATTAAGTTTTAAAATGGATGTGCATATTCTTTGTTATTGAACTTTAGTTGGCTTTTGAATTGCCAGAGAGCCATATGCAATTGTATTTTTCTAATGTCTAGCTCTTGTTTTCAGACTTTAAGCCATAACAAATTACTGTACTTGGTAGCTAAACAACTAGTTACTGAATTCTTTAAAAAAATGTGTTGTGCATACATTGTTGTGACTCGCACACACACACACACACACACAATCCTAATTGGTATTACTGCTAATGAAGTTGGGAATGGTTTATTTTTTGTCCACATTCATGCAAGTGAGTAAAGAACATGAGTCAATGCATTCTTTAGCCTTCAACTGCTGAATTGATGAACCACTATGTAGAAAACTTGCAAAGCACTAACTACTTCATATGTCCGTGAGCAGTAGATGAATCCCAACACACAACTGCATCTCTAACCCCTATCTTGCAGGGAATCTTTTGCTTCCTGGATATTGAGGCATTCTGTACCAACACCTCCCCGGCACTAAATTTTAGCCCAGCCTCCCATGTTTCCTACCCCTCAAAACTTCCCATTTACAGTACTGTATTACAGTGTCACCATCATATTGTCCTTCAACTCATCCAACGCATGTACAGAGGTAATTTTTCAGATCAGACAAATTTAGATTCTTTTTGCAGGTATTCTTGGGTAAGCTCGATTGAACGATGGATATCTTCAGTAGAGAGGTATGAAATTACCGTCCTCAATACAGGTAAAGATCACATAGATGATGCCCAGGTGGTCATCACCAGTTACGACCTTCTGTCTCGTAGGAAACAGGAATTACTTGATCGTAATTTCCAAGTTGTTGTCATGGTAAGATGCAGTTGATTTTTAATTATTTTACTCATAATTGCATAAAAAATTTTTGTAGGTTGCCTGCATTATTATTTAATATGTATGTACTATTTGGATATTTTTATGAAAAGAAAAATAGAAGCAAACATGGATTTGTTTAAACACTTTATTATTTGCATTTACAGTACATAGTACAAAGGAAGGGGTTATTTGCAAGGCTGTATTGGAAAACAGACTAAACTGTTTCTTTTTATATCAGACACTGAATTTTAGAACCCTTTCAGGTATTGTTTGTTTAAGTTTCTGCTAAGATTTGTGCTTGCAAATTTACAAGCAAAGACAGTTAACATTATGCCTTATGCACAAGGTCAGTGACTTGTCCATTTTTTTTAGCCCTTTGTTGGTCGAGTTGGTTGAGCTTCAGACCGTCATTCGATGGGCCGGAGTTCGATTCCCGCCGCCGGCTGATGAAGAGTTAGAGGAATTTATTTCTGGTGATAGAAATTCATTTCTCGCTATACTGTGGTTCGGATCCCACAATAAGCTGTAGGTCCCGTTGCTAAGTAACCAATTGGTTCTTAGCCACGTAAAATAAGTCTAATCCTTCGGGCCAGCCCTAGGAGAGCTGTTAATCAGCTCAGTGGTCTGGTAAAACTAAGCTATACTTACTTTACTTTTGTCCATTGTTTTAGCATAATGCTCAGTAGCATACATTGTTCAGCACAGATAAAAATGGTGTCAGGTAGATGTTCTTCAGTGAATAATAATGAGGAACATGTTTGTAACTCTGTAAAATACTCTGTTTACGGAATATATTTCTGTGTATCTTTATGTTGATTTATTTGCTACTATTGTGAATTTTCAACCAAGCTGAATGAAAAATAATCAGTTTGTCTCCTTAGTTGTACTGTTTGCAAAGCAGCTTAACCATAAATTTTTGTCCTCCAATATTTTGTGAACTATTCTGATGCAAATTCCATGAACTATTCTGATGCATTTTTGACAGTTGTAATGAAAATATTCAGTGTGTATATTCTCAATAGGCTGGAGAAAGATATTGATAAAAAGTTTAGAACAAGCTGATTTTGAAAAAGGCAGTTGTACAGATCAAGTATTTGTGGTAAGACATATTGTGTAGCAGTGTATTGAATAAAAAAATTCCTTTATGATGGCTCTTGTTTGTTGCAAGAAGGCACTTGACATCATCCACAGACCCAATACATGTAGTATGAAAATTCTTGCGTCACTGTGTCATTCCTCTTAAATGTGTGCTGTTTGTTCACACAATAGCCAAAGCACCAAAGGAAGTGGAGGATCTAGTTAGTCTTAATAGGCACATTTACGTTTTAAAAAATATATAAATTGTATGTATACACATGGTTAATTGACATAACCTAAATAAACTCTAGATATTTAGTGCAAATTACTTCTGAATTGTTGTCTCATTTTCTTTAATAGTATAAGTATTTCTCCAGATCTTTCATGGATCCTGCTTTGAAAACTAACTTTATTCTTTATTGTAGCTTAGTGAAGGATATATTATATATATTTTAGATTGTATATAATCTTTTTATCACAGAAGTTATTTTTTCGAGGTTTTTATCTGCCTTTTTCTAGGATGAATCTCATATGTTGAAGAGCTTCAAGACAGCGAGATACAAAGCAGCTGCACCTATAATGAAACAGTGTAAACGTCTCATTTTGTTGAGTGGTACACCAGCACTTTCAAGGCCATCAGAACTTTACACTCAGATTAATGGCATAGACCCAAGTGTTTTTCCTCGGTAATTGAAGTGTGTTGTTTTTTGTTGATGTGTTAATTTTATATATTAAATTTAAGGATTGTCAGTGTTACTTGCCATTACAGTTGGTTAGCATTTGTATGTTTAGGAAATATGGAAATAAAAGGTTTTGTGTCTTGACTTAATTAGCTCTGATACCTGTGGGCTAATTTTACTACTGTTATTATTCAGAAGCAAAATTCCCCCATTATTGCTTGGTTCTCTTTAAAGTAAAGCAAAATTTTATTGCATAGAAACCCCAATTTTTTTTTTTTTTTTTTTTCCCCCAACAGAAAACCATGTTTTTCCACAAACCCGTTAATCATAAACAGCTTTACTCTAGGTGAAATGGAGCCAGTCACACTAACTTGAAAGAGCTTGACAGGAGAAAAGCCCAAATTCACAGGTGTGAACTAATCTCCACCATCCTGCATGGTGACATCACTTTCATTTGAGCTAATTCCATCAGGAAGAGAGGGGAAAAGAGGAGGCCATTGAGGATTATGATTGATAAGCTATAGAAAAAGTATATGGTAAAACAAAGTTTGTTCTTATGGTTTTTGATAAATGTGCTTGAAAATTACAATATGTTGATCATAAATATCCTGAATCAAGAAGTCTTATCCCTGTAGACAACAGACAGCGGAGCTAGCTGTAATCTCTGATTGTTGGAGCTTTCATAAGTACTAGTTGTAGTGGAAGACAACCCAAGGTGGTATACTAACCAAACACAAGGGGAAACACATGCCTCTAAGGTTAGCATGAGGGATGAAATCATGAAGAGGATGAGGACGAATGACCCAGGTCCCTCCAGACTGATGGTGTATAACCCTTCATGACTGTAGTCCCAATAAATTAACATCAAGAGATGTGTGGGTCACATAAAATTGATAAAATCTTACAAAAGTACTCTGACATGCTAAAGTGCCTGTTGTAAGGTTGTATTTAAAATCTATGGATGAGAAGAGCTCTTAGACTTCCTTGGCCTTGATCTTAATATGTGAGAGATTCCTCTGAAATATCTAAATAAGCCTGGGAAATAAGCTGCTGCAGCATATAGGAAAAAAAAATTCTTAAACACAGGATGATTCTGGCAACTCATGAAGTCTCTTTGTAATTGAAAAAGAGGAGGAAGTTCATCTCTTTGTCCTTCTCCCAGACAAAGTGCCAAAGTATCAGTTTCCAATAGATATGGTTTGGCCTAGATTTGGGGACAAATGAAAGAACCACTGATGATCAACAGCTGGAATTAGACCCTTTTCCCGAAAGGTCGTGAAATTCACTTACATGCTTAGAGGAGGCCAAGGAAATCAGGAACACTGTCTTGAGGGTCAAATCATTAAGAATGCATCTAGTAGGGGTTCATAACGAGACCTAGTGGAGCTGTGTAGCAAAAAGTCAAGTTCCAACATGGAGGTTTAACAGAAACTACAAAATAGACCAACTGAAATGACAAAATGGTCAGAAATTTGTACATTTTTCCCAAGTCTAATCCATACTGGAAGAAGACCGGAGAAGGCCTGGAGCGATCACTTTTAATGGTCAAGGGAGAGAGCTTCTCAACATTCCCCAGGTATGTGTAGAACTCTGGTATGAGAGGAACAAAGGCCTTAAGTGGATGGAAACCCCATTGTAAATTGTAACACCAAACCACAAATTTGGCATAGTTTTCATGGTACAAGGAAGTGGTATAGGAATTTCATTTTGTGCCAACAGCTTCAGCAGCGGCATCCAAAAAGCCACTCTCTCAGGCTACCCTCAGTAATTGTTGCTTGTTGAAATGCAGCAGCTCTGGATGACTATGAAACTGGCGGAAGTAGGGTTGCTCCAGAAGAAGTCAGGAAAAATCCATGATGAGATCCAGGATATCTTGGAACCTCTTTTGCTGCAGCAAAGTTGTAAAATAGAAACCCCAGACATGAGTTACATTATGGAATTACTTGAATTTTGATACTGTATTACTAAAAACTGAAAAAGCAAGTACTCACAGCAACAACATGAAATTACTGAACTTAAGGCAAAGGAGTTACAGAAGCAAAACTTGTAAAAAAAAGCAAAGAAAATGAATAATAAAAGATGATGGAAAATATATGGCACTGCACAAAAATTCATAAAAACACTGCATTAATCCTTGGAAGCACAGCAGCACCTCTAACTCCAACAGTCACATGGGAATAAGAAGGGTCACCTTCTGGGACAGTGAAGTCTGGCTCACCTGTGGGCGGTTGGGCTTTTCTTTTGCAAGATCTTTCCAGTTGGTGTGAATGGGTGTCTTTCACATGGAGTTTGTAAGAACAATATTGAAAAAGAAACAGTATTTTTGATTGTTGCACCAGAAATTCAGTACTTAAAAAACACTTTCAAAGATATTGAGAACAATAACTCCTGTATTACATGCTGTGCAAGTGATGTTTTAAAAGCTGGACAACCTGAGCTGTCTTGACCTGGGGTTAAAAGCCACATGAGTTCTGGATTTCACAGCATTGCATCATAATGACTGTTATATAAAACAATGTCCCTAGACCACTGAATCAGATTTGCTGACTTAAAGAGCTTGCTAAGGCTTTCTCAGATTTCCCACGAAGATTAGTTCATTTCACAGTGCTGAATCAAACATCACTCCTGAAGATATTGATATATAAGCTCCGTGAGCATTTACTATGTTCATTAAGTTTTGAGAATACAAACTGTTGAACCTGGATATTTTTTTAAAGTTAGAATTTTTTACCAGGAGGTTTGGTTCAGCTGCCCCATATAATATTGTAGAAATTTACATGCACCAGTAACTTGTAATGGTGACAAGAAGACTGCACAGTGAGGGGCATTCTGGTTGTCTGTTAATGATGTGTACTGGATTCTCCTTCTGTCCTAGCTTTGTGCCTTTTATTTTTCGTGTATTCCCATTGATTTCTCCCACTTACTGTTTACCAAATCTTGCTACAGATTTCAACAGTTCTAGCTAGCTCCTTTTTAGTCTAGAAATATGACTTAGCAGTTTGATTAAATGTTTGAACTTCATATTAATACTAAGCATAATATGTGTACTATACCTAAGTATTTTTAATTACAGAAGAGATTCATTCATGTTCCATTGTGTTATTAATCATCCAGGTTTCAAGACTTTGGCATTCGTTATTGTAACGGAAAACAGCAGCCGTGGGGGTGGGATTTCAATGGCTCAAGCAACATGGAAGAATTGCAGATTATTTTGCAAGCCAGGCTTATGATCCGCAGACTCAAATCAGAAGTTTTAAGTCAACTTCCTTCCAAACAAAGGTAATTTTTTATTTTTATATATTTTTAGGGTATATTTTCTGTTTGTCATTACTGTGTAAATACATAGTATTACAGTCCACTCAATATAGAAAAGTGAAAAAACTTCAAGTGAGGGAAGAGTAGAATAATCTAGATATCAAAGTTGTGTTGTTGGTTTTTATCAGTGGACAGAAGAGTTTAGGCCATATTTTCTAAATCAAGGGTTGCGACCACAAATGCGGTCATCAGACATTATCCTGGGGTTGCCAAACCCTCAAAATATTAAATATGAGTGTTCTCTATTATTGTTGAAAATAAAAATCCTCCCATACTTCTGACTTCTAATCCACACTTGATTCTATGTATCACCAACAATTATTTTAACTCAAACTGTATGGTCGTAAACTAGACTTTATACTTATTTACATGTGTGTATAACTGAATCACGAAAATATGGAACGTGATGAATATATAAATAAAGATAAAATCCATGAAGGAAACGGAAACACTGGAGTGCTGCGAGACCTTTCGACACTAGTCCTTTACTTAGCAGACTAAGGTTCTGCTAAGTAAAGGACTAGTGTCGAAAGGCCTCGCAGCACTCCAGCGTTTCCATTTCCTTCGTGGATTTTATCTTTATTTACATGTGTACGTATATATTTATACAAAATTATAATAAATGCTTATTTAATTCATGTCACTAATGATTTTTTGTAACCCAATCTCTGCTATCCTAAACCAGACTAAATTCATTTGCTTATTTTTTATTTACAAGTGTATATATTAATTCAAATAATTCAAATAGAGTTAAAAATTATATTTAATGAGTACTGTACAGGTAGGTATGTGAACAGCTTCTTGTGCCAAGCAAACATAAACAAATCACATGTTGTCTGGCCATGGGAACCCACTAACTCCATTTTTATGGCTGTAATGGGAAACATATGTTGATAAATTTTTGTAATTATTGAGGCTTGTAAGGCCAAAAGGTACCACCCACCATTTTTCCAGAAAGGGTTACCAAGGAAAGAGAAGAGGATAAGGGAGGAGGAGCTATTTGGCTTGCTCCCTCCTATACTTTCATTTCATTCTTCACTCACCTGCCCTTCCTATTTTCCTCTTTCCTCTCCTCCTCCTGTTACTTTGACTTTCTCCTTTCATTCCCTATCCTTGGTTCTTGCCCTTATCATCTTTCCTTGGCATCCTCCTCTCCTGATCTTTTCTTGGTTCCCTTCCCTCCTTTTTTCTTGGCACCCCTCCCATCCTTTTTTTTTTTTGTCCTATACTTTTACAAGATACAACCAGTGATATACTAACTACAGTTAGTTCCTCGTCTTTCTGGAAGAATATATTTAATATATATATTATAAATTTTAATATTGTAATAACCGCAAGTTATTGTTCCACAGGAACAATTTTATATTTGTATCATACTTAGTTATTGTACTGTAGCATCCAAAACATTTTCATATACACAGATAAATAATTAAAGGCAAAGATAACAAAATTTGCATGATATTCCGTAATCAGATTAAAATGGCATATATGAATTCAGGGTGAATTAAATGGGTAAGTTCATCATATAATTTTAGGAAATACATTAATAAACTCCTCCATCTAGGTCACCTATGATGGATTCTGAAAACTCCTTAATAAATTTAGCTGTAAAAAATAATATTAATAGTTCTGCTATGCTTTTTATGCTGTACCTTCATTGGTACAATGATAGGTTTCTTCTCAATAGGTATTTTGTTTGTGCCTTAGGATGATGGTAATGTTGGACCCAAGTTTGATCAAAACCAACACCAGAGCCATGGAAGAAGCTGCAAAGAATCTAGGTATAAAACTTAAGGGTGTTGAAAAGCATGGTGCCTTACTCGAGTTTTTTTCTCAGTCAGCTATCGCCAAGTTGAAAGCTGTGAGGTAAGACAGACATTTATTACCAATTAAGGATTGAGATTGGTCATAAGTGGTTACTTTTTAAGTACTTTAGTTTACTTGAAAATGTATATTATATATTTACATATTAGACTGTATTTTTGACATTCTTTAATTGGAAAGGGTAATGATGCAGTGGATCTAACATGTTTATTTCCTATGTTCTACAAACACTGATACAACTCATCACAGAATATATTTCTGCTCTTTAGTTATCAAAGACAGTTCCCAACTGCAGGGTGGTTTAATATCATGGTACCTTGTACTGCTTTAATAACAATTTCAGTGTGAAATGAAAATGTACTTCATGAAATTTTTCCAATCCACAGTGAATATGTCAAAGAACTACTTGAAGGAGAAAGTAAATTTATTGTCTTTGCCCATCATCGGCCCATGTTGGACAAGCTTTGTGAAACGTGTGAAGGTGTTGGTGTGCAGTAAGTAAAATTATATTAGCCCTATGATTTCATGACCAGCATTGTTTATATATCAGACGATATTATAGGGTTTTGAATTCTACTGTGAAAAATACGAAGGTATCTGTAAAAACATTTTTGAAGCTTAAGTTTTAAATTCTTATTGTGAGAATATTACTAATCCATTTTGCCTTCACACTTAAATACTTACTTGGTTAAAGACTTATTTATAAAGGCATATTTATAACAGATAATTTTACAGGTATATACGAATTGATGGTAGAACAAGTGGTGATGCAAGACAGCAACTCGTAAATAAGTTTCAAACCAATGACAATGTTAAGGTTGCAGTTCTTTCCATCACAGCTGCAAATGCTGGAATTACATTAACAGCAGCACAGTTGGTAGTCTTTGCTGAGGTGTTTTGGAATCCTGGGGTAAGAGGCTTTTAAGTAGCATGAATTTGTAAATATATGAAAAATCAGTCTTCCTCTCTGTTAATAGGTACAGTTAAGGGAACATTAGTAGCAAACTGACTGTAAGTTGTAAAGGTGTATTCATAAGCTATGTGGTATAATAAACATTACCTCAATGCACCTCTCTCACAAGTACCATAGCCTTCAACAACAACACAGTATCCTTTAATTGTTTGCAGAGCTCAGTCATGTGCAGTTTTTTTTCCTAAAATACCTTCAGCAGCAACACAGCATATTTGAATTGCCTGGGCACTTTTTTCCAAATACTGTACAGTAATTTAGGTTGTATTGACGTAGGGCATGTCACAGAATTGAATTAGCACAAGAGAGAACTTTAATTTTTTCTTTTCCTTTGTATTTCTCCATAATTTTTTTACATAAATGTTCCATTTTTGTATTCTTTTGGATTTTTTAATGATCATGTAAAAATTTTTGCATTGTTAATGTGTATGTTTGCTAATTACACATGTAATTTTGTGTGATACTGAATATATTTTAGACATGAAAACTCTTGATTAATCAGCTTAATGGCTACATGTGTAAATTTATTATTATTAAAAGTACTGTAATCCCTCTGATAAAGAGCAAATTTTTATTTTTTGCACTTAAATATATAAAGAAACAATATACAGAAACACTTATCTTGGTATATATATATATATATATATGTTACAGATTTTAGTACAAGCAGAGGATCGAGCTCATAGAATTGGTCAACAAGATTCGGTGACTGTACAGTACTTGGTGGCAAAAGGGACAGTGGATGACCACATTTGGCCGCTAGTCCAGTCAAAGTTAGAAGTACTTAGCAAAGCTGGTTTAAGCAAGGATTCCTGTTTGTCAGGGGAAGCTACATATCAGAAGGTAATTATTAAAAAAATAATCTTCATTTTGTATATACTGTAATATCTAACTTCATGTTTGCCAGCCTGAGATTATAGATGTTTTCCTTCTCACATTATTAGAGAAAATGCCACCACTTTTGCTGTGATGATCGTCCTAAAGAGAAGAAATATGAAGTGAATTTTGCTAGGGCCCCAGGAATAGTAGTGACCCACAGAGCAACCTAAGTAAAGACCCACAGAGCAACCTAAGTAAAATTTCTTGGGAATCTTGATTGCAATAATGTTCAATTATTTAGTGCTTTTGTGCCTGTTTACAGTACTGTTATTATTTGTTTTTGTTTCAAAGATTAAAATTGCCATTTATTGAGCTTTGCTAACCAGGAGGCATAATTCCTATAATTTAAGATATTAAAAGTAAACAGAGGTATACACTAATGGTAATTCACATAATTTACAGCAATCAGTTTCTATTACAAATTGCAACTGATTATATATAATCTGAGTTATTTTGTTTATGTCAGATTTAAATAGGCATTAAGTTTAATTTGTTAAAGTACACTTCAGCATTATTGAAGTCCTTTAGAGTGTTCTTTTGTTCTGTTATAATTCTGTAGACATCAGAAGACTTCCACTATTTTTTCCAAGTGCACCATCAAATAATAGTGACGATGAAAACATCATGGAAACAGTTCTTAAATGAACAAAGCTTTGTCATTTAAAACAAGTATTGTAGCTTAGGTATAGGTGGAGTAAATTGTTTGATCATGTTTTACTTTTTCCTCGCCAGTTGGATAATCTATTTCCTTTATGCTTGTGATTGTGCAGATTATATTTGCAAAGCTTGCAAATAGATTTTGCCTTCACTCCTAACAGAGGGGTTAAGTTGGTCCATAATAAATGCATACATATAATAGATATGGTAGAGTCCAGCCTTGGTCAGTTTCCTTTCAATTAAGCGAGAAGACGGGTGGTGTTACAAACTATGGATTGGACATAATTTTTATACAACTAATTTAAAATCCAGCAGAGGGAAGTGGTGGATCTGAGTTTACTTGTTGTCATAAAGGTGCAGATTGTGGAGCATATCTTGGTGCACTGATTCATCTTTTCTATTATTGCATGACTCATCATAAAACTGAATGTCATTCTCATCCTCAGTGCCGGGGCTTTGGCCCTGAAAATCAAATGTCTATCTATCTATAGCCAACATTCATATGGTCAGGGCTGAGTGCACTTATATTCAAGGGCTTGAATAAAAACATAGCATGTATGTGACTGCTGCTGTCTGTATATAGCCTTTTGTAACAAGCACCATTCGGGCACTCCCCAGGTAATGTTGGTCTGTTTTAAGATATTTCAGCTTTTCAGTGGTAATAACAGTAATACACATTCAGCAGAAACTATTCCAAATTTTGAATTTCAATTTTTCCCAGGCAAGTCAAGTGATATGCCATATAATACTCTTTTGTGAATGGTGAACATCGAAAAGCAGCAGCACTCCTTATCTCCCAGTTTGCCTTATGGTTGCTAGTGTATAAAACCAATACTCTGTAGTTTTCTATGATGCTAATATATTTTTTGAATACCGTTGTGTATCTACGTTGTTATTAAGCATCCAGCATGTGTATGAAATGCATATCTGCTTCTCCTGGTACTGGTGGGAAAGAAAAGGGGAAGGCAATTACTCAAGAAGAAAAACTCAAGACAACCACCAAGTATGAAAGCAACATGTTTGTAATGGCCATTGCACAGGAATTTAGACTTCTGCAATAAGTGCTCTAAACCATGACTGTATTTGTCATTGGTAAAATCACTGTTGTCATGGAGAAAAGAGCTGGGCTGATCGATGAGATGGAAAAATTACTTGTTTAGTGGATGAAAGGCAAAGTATAAAAGGGTATGCCAGTTAGCCTGTAAAGGTAAGTCATACACCAGATGACAAGATTACACGGATTTATTGCCGAGATTGGAGCCACTTTCAGTAGTATGTGGGAGGAAAAGTGGTGTCTCATACTGTATGGTTCAGGTGATGTTGGTGTCATTGCCTGTTGATGATGTTGGCTAAATCTAGTGTGGCAGTGTAGTGAAATACATATGTGTGGCAGGGATCTGTTGGGGACATGGCACCAACCATGTTTTTCTTTGTGCAGTTTCCTTGCTCATCTTTTCTCTAGCTGCATCCAGGGGTGCAGTTCTTGAGCAGCTTTCTGAATTTATAATGGTGAACACGCAGTAAAGGTGTCTGGGGGCACCCCTTCTGGCAGGTTTTGTGCGGCTGCTTCTCTGGTCTGGGGATTCTGTGTTCAGTACATTGTGAGGAATTGGAGGCCTCCAGCAACCCATCTGCCATCTGCAGGAGGTCCTTCATGGGTGTACCTTTGGCACTGGGAAGGGCAACGAGGAAGTTATTTGGTTGACAGTGTAGCCAAATTCCCCTGGTGAGGTCAACCTTCCATGGCTTTTTGTCTTTATCATGCTTTGGTAGTGTGAGGAGAGACTCCAGCTCATTCCAGGCTGCCCTCGCTGATGTGCATTCATAGCATGTTGAGGAGATTGATGGCTTGTCTGGTACGGGTAGGTGGTGGCAAGGAGAACTCTGTTATTAGGAACTGGTACAGTTCTTTGTAGGTGAACCTCTTTATTTACTGTTTGAATGCAAAGAATGCTCATCAAAAATATGAAATTATTCCAGTTTTCACCAAGAGTGAGTATGAAGTCTGAAAAAAAAAAAGCCCATGTGGAGACATAAAATTTTCAGAACAAATGTTCAGGTGAACCCTGTGAGTGTCAAGAAATGTGAACTGGTAAACTAGGTCTCAATTAATTTATATTAGTTTTATAAGGTAATTTATTAAGGTATTAATAAAATTTTAGTGTCTCCCATCAGATGATTAGTGTTCATCATAAAAACAAACATTTCAAAGCCAGCCTTTTGAATAAAGATTTTTAACTCGTCCAGTACAACGTTTCCAAACAACAGTAAAAACAAACAATACAACTAATTCAGCCTTTTCTCACCTAATTTTCCAGCTAAATCAACTTTACAGTGCTCCAATTTTCACCTTTTCATTTATGTACAGTCCAACCCCTCTTAAAACCAGCACCCTTGGGACCAGGCCACTGCAGGACCACAGAAAATCCCAGATGATAGAAATCATACCTAAAAAAACCCTTATGTAAACAGATTTTCCAGCTCATTCCACATATATAGTGCTGTGTAATCAAAAGTAGAACAAAGCTTATGGATAATCACTGTCATTCATTAGGTTTAGTTCCTTAGAAAAATTCTTGCCTACATAATCATCTCTCTGGAAATGCTTGCACCTTGGCTACATCGGAGCTTAAACCTCTTTATAAGCACAGTCAAATTCTGATCTCCTCGCACCCTTCATTGTTTTTCGGCACTTCAAACTTTTCTGGTTGTTGTTTTCAGAAAAATCCTAAAAACCTGATGCTGAGAGTATTGGCCTGGTTAGGTTGTTACACAGACAGATATCCATTTGGAAAGTCAGTACAGTTGTATTAAGAATAATGATAATTTTAGTAAAACTGTTGTTTTATGTATTGTATGTAATTATATTTCATGCATTATTGCCATATAATTGTATTATAATTTATGAACATACAAAACACGTGCCATTTGCGTTCTGCTAATGTTTACATTCTTAAAATCATCAGCTGATTGCATTTCACTGACATCGTCACAACCATTAGGTGCTAAATGAGGTGCATTTCAGAGATTTATTTTATACATAAATGATTAAAGTAGAGTTTAAAAATGCAACTTATTTTATTAATAAATGCAGTAAAGTAAATGAAGTAAAGCTGTGATTTTGTTAGTATCGGATGTTGCTTTTTGGCTCCTAAAATATTTTGTGGCCTGCACATTATTCATTTCTTCTGCCACAGCTACAACCATAAATTTAGTGGCATACTTTCTTAATCCGTAATGGACGGGAATCCTCACGAGTATTAATATTACGAACCATTTGGTTTGGATGAATTTAGCGGGAAAGGTGTTCATAGCGCTTCAATGGGCCATAAATGACTTATGGCAACTATTTAGCTCAGCTCGGGAGAGACATCAATCAGTATGCCTTGAGATTTCGGAGGGGAATGTACTGCTTCCCTGCCGCTCCAGGACATCTTTTTATTTATTTGCTCAAAAATATACCCAGGGATTGCTGTTGGTTTTAGTTCTCATCTTTTATGATAGTATGTCAGCTACAATTGTAATTTTGCAAAGAAAAGTGTAAAGAAATATTAGAAAAAACATGTATACCTCACAAAAAGTTACCGCATCTCCCCATCTCAGTAAATCTCGTAAATATTTTTCAACAAATATACAGTACTCAGAATTTGTTACTGATTTCAGTTCTTATCTGTTATGATATTGTGTGAGCTGTAATTACAATTTTACAAAATGAAATAAAATAAATTATTAGAAAAAACATGCATTACTTGGTAAAATTAACATATTTTTACGAGTGTCTTGTGAAAGAGGCCCCACACAGGGTTGTAAATAATTACTTTCAACTTCTTGCGGAAGGTAGGGAAAAATGTTTAGAACTATTTTTCTTACACCATGTGCATTTGCATATCCTCTTTCTATTTATGTGTTTTTTCTTAAATTGGCCAACCTTAAAGTTTGCTCAGTCTGGAGGTGTGCTTGATATATATTTTGCCCGTCCCTTACAGGTTAACACTTTCCTCTCCATTATTTATGTAAGATACCATTGAAAATTACTGTATATACATAAAAGCAGTAATAATTCACATGAAATAAATAAAAGAATGGAATTTCACAATAAATTTAACATAATAATACAATATAAAAACAATCAAATTCAATACAGCAACAATAAAAAATCAAAAGAGAGTCTTACTTGAGTGAGTGTTTGGGACTGTGCTGAATGAGACAGTAGAGAGGAGAGGGAGGGGATGGTGGCGAGTTATTGGATGGGAGACTGGGGGTCCACTTCCCACAGACTTCCCAGCTGTACCACTGGGACCGGGCTCGGATGATTTTTCTCTTTCACTACGTTTCGCCTGTTTGCTTTCACTTACACTCAATTTGCCCGAATCACTTCTTTTTGTTATGGTAAAATACCTATTGAGTCACACTTTATGTTTTTCTAGCACTGTAAAAGTAACCCATCCCCACATCATGAAACACTCTGGCGCCATGTTCAGCTTCTGCATGCCTTGGATTGTTTGTTTAAACAACTTCCTTGTGAAAAGTTATTTGATCTCTCTTTCCTTTCCTTACTTGCATTCTTTACTTATTACTTATTTGTTTGCAAAATCCTCATGTTTACTGGATTATAATTTTAAATTCTGCCGTTTGCCAAAAGTAAGTTGATGTGTTATGGCATAATTAATCTCCTTGCACTCAAGATCCAAGTGTAAAAATCACATCGACAATCATACACACGAGGCATTGCTTTCACATTTGCCAGATGCTGCTCTCTGTCTCTATAACATACATGCACACAGACACACAGTCGGGCACACACACACCCTATCGATGCCTTTGATTATCCTTGCAAAATGTGAATAAAATTGATTTTGTTATCAACCTTTGCCTACTGCGACCATTTTGGTTTCCTTGAGGGGATCCCATCTCTCCTGCCTGAATCTCGGCTGGATGTGCACCATTTTCACCAAACAGTTCGTAAACAGAATTTTTAGCTCATACATGGAAAAAAAAATTTTCAATAATTTTACTCTGTATAACGTGCTGTTTTATTACTTTACACTCTTAATTTAACTTTTGAACACAATAATAGAAAAAATTTTAAAAGGGTGACTTTTAGGGTGGACTGGAACGAATTATCCTGATTCCCTTTATTTCTTATGGGGAAATTTGTGTCATATTTCAAACAAATCACATTTCAACCAGCCTTCTGGAACGGACTAAGTTCAAAGTCCGAGGTACTACTGTACTTGCTGTTGTGTATGCCAGTGTCTTGGACGCAATAGTAAGTGGCTGTTAATTATACGAAATAGTGATGAATTCTGAGACAAGTCACAATGTTTGTAAGCCTGATAGATTCACATTTAACCTAATGAACTTCGGCTTCTAGGTCTATTTATCAGTTAAAAGCTATCTTGGATATTATATGCATAATCAGTGGTATCTACCGAAACTGAGATAGGCATAGTGCAGTCTACTGATAATACATCTTACACTGTACACAATGTATGTGATGAAATCATGTTTTTGGACGAAATTTTAATTATCACATGATACATGAGATCGGGAGATACACGAGTATATATAGGTAAATTATGGTTCTTTTGTATCCTTTATATTTTTTGAGTTTCACAAATGTTTTGGTTTTGGTTGGAAATAAACTGTGCTTGTGTGTTTACGGAGCAAGCTTCAGTTCCGAAATCCGAGAAAATCCAAAAGCTGAACGTGTGGCGCCACCCTCATAACTGCTCAGGAACTAATGACGAATGATTTAAAAACGTCCCATATCATGGGAGTTCCTGGACCACAGAATGCCAGATTTTCGAGGCCAGATTGTATGTGGTTGTAGGTGAATCCTGTGAGTCTAAAAATGTGACTCTGTCTCCTTATTTAACTAATCCTCTCCTCTGCATTAGTGTAGTGTTACATATAGAATTCTAGGTCTTAATTTTATTATGTAATGGTGGACAAGAATCCCATTTGTCAGTGATCTGCATGTACTTGCACACATAATGAATGTTGTTCATTCCTTCAAGTCCTGCCATCTTCTTTCTTAGCCAGTGGGCACTAATAAGTGTATGTAAATCAGTGGCTTGTACTGAAGTTATTCTTAAAATTTCCAAAGTGTTTTTAAAAGTTAATCTTGTTGTTTTCCTTTACATGATTTTCATTGGGATTTTCTCCTATATAATCATCATTTAGTTATCCAACCCCTTCAGTTTAAATGTTCATGGTTTTAGTCGACATTTACCAGTTGAAATGTGCTACATAATGGATTATTCTTGTCCAGATCAATATTTCTTATAACATGGTAGTAAAACTATAGTTGCAAAGTATTATAGATGTTGTGATGTTTACAGGATAAAGAACAAGGGAGTTTGGAACGTTATCTAGTCGAGATGATAAATGATGACGAAATTCCAAGTGAACTATTAGAAAATGAAGCTCAACCTTCAGACAAAAAGGAGAAGAAAGGAGGTATTCTTCAGTATTTGTCAAAACAAGAAGGCAACAACAAGAATAATGAACCCCAAGTGAAAAAAGCTAAGTTCAGCTAATTTGTGCTTGTTTTCCCTCTTGATTAATTCCGTTCTTCATTCCTCATTACTGATTTGGTAAATGTTAATTACTGTATTAGCAGTATTATTAATGTGTTTTAATATGACCACAAAGCTTTATGAAACATACTATATGGATACTTGAATATTTTATGAACATTAAAAAGAATTTGTGAATTGGATGGTCTAAATTACAGTAGTAAAAAAATTTTTAATTCATACCCAAGGATACTAAAGATTTGTTATCAACTGACACAGTTCAAGCTGTTGTTCTGAATACAAAATCGGTAATGAGTTTCAAAGCGCTGTGATAAAGATTTAGATCAAATAAACACTTTAATAACAATTCAAAATGAAAACAGTTGCTTGAGCTCCTCTATACTGTAATGTGCTGAACATGTCAGCTACAAGGCTCTGCAGTAAATTTTTATACAAACTTTTGGCAATTCCTTCTGTGAATATGGTGCACTAATTCATGGATCAACTATACTGTGCACTTACTTGTTTCCCATGAAAATTTTGTTAATTGCTAGAAAGTTTTGAGTAAATAAATATTTTTACACCTGTTAACTGTAAACTCTTAAGGGTGGAGCAGAAAGAAGGAAAACAAGAAATGAGAAATATATTTTTTTAAAGAATCTACAAAAGTACAACGTATATTGAAATTTAAAGCATGCAGGTTAGTTATGAATACATGTAGACTAAGGAAATAAAATCTGGGATAGTGATGAACTAAAATTACTCAAATGGTATGAATGTTAATATTTACAGTTCTTTCCTCATCCAATAAAGTACCAATTTATATCAGAAGAAAAGGGTACAGTGGCTGGTGGCAGGCAAGTGCATGCTATCACTCCAAATAACCTGAAATTCCAGAAAAGATATTACACTTAGTATAGGTAAACCAGATAATTAAATATAAAGGCAAATCCATGCAAATTATTATGTGCACAAATAACATCTATTGTTAAAACAGCTCTATACACAGACTTGGTTGTCTTACCACATACAGCACCCAGTTAACTGAATATATCTGTCACAATCACGTAGTGGAATGTTTGACTATTAAAGTTAGGCTTTTATACATAATGGTATACAGTACATCAATATGTAACCACTGTAAATGATAACTAGTCAAATATTTATTTACTAAAACTTGTCCTAAGTAGCCAAGTTGGTAATCCATTATGAAATATTAACAAAGCTACAAAACTCTGAGCAGATTATTCCAAAAGTCATCTTGGTTAGTGTATTAGACAACTCAGCTGCAGGTTTGTCTTGTGAAATATTACTGAAACTTGTGGGCTACAACAAATAAACTAGTGCAGTAAGTAAGCATGAAATACCTATTCTGTATGTTTTTAATGACGAAAATTTGGTTGAGCACTACTTACAGTGAAGTGTATACAGTACTGCAGTGTTTTAAAAATATATTCAGTTGTGATTACATTTGTGCCTGTGTTTATTCTTGCCTATGTAGGCATGGTGCCTTGTGAGGAAAGGATATTAGTGTAGCTTCCACACTGTATATAGTAGTAAAATTAATAATTATTTAGGTTATTGTTCTGAATATATTTTACCATGTTTAAGCTATACAAAGTATAATGCTTCTCTTTTTTGGGGGGGCATTCACATGTGTGAGACAATTTCTCTTTTTTATATTACTATACTGAAAGGCTCGTTGTAGAATTTTAAGGATAATGTGAAAAGAGGATTATTATGCAAAAGTAATGTGTGAATAATTGCAAGATTTTTTAACCTCTTCCAAATGTGAGGATATTAAAAGTCAGGCTGAGTGGCATATTTCAAACTTGAAAATGGTATCCATCCTCATAATAAGTGACTGGAATATTTACTTGCAGACCACTTGCTACTAGTTTCTGTTTAGCATCAGTGCGCTAGTTGGTAAAGCTATATACTGTACATTATTTTCAAAAGAAAGAGAAGTGTCCTTAAATAAAAATATTTTACTTTTTATTGTTAGCTTGTCAAATGATTTTTGTCAACTGAAAGTGTTGTACTTTATTTTTACAAAATAAAAAATATCTTTACACTATGAAATATTGACCTAATATTATAATATATTAATAATATATACTACAAATTGCTCACTAAATATTAATACAAAATATTGATCTGCTGCTTTCTAAGGTCAGTAGTCCGTTGCAGAACCTGATACAGTACTAATTTTTGTGAAGGTATTTTTGTCTATGCTCAAACACAATGTTTTAACACCAAATATAGCTTCTGTAAAATTTGAGACAATAGTTATTTATTAAAAATGTTCAATGAGCAGTCAATGAACTAAGCATGTAATCAGTGCTCAAATAAGTTCACAAAGATTACCTGTACAAGGGAAGGATTGTTATCAAGTTAAAATCCCAAAAGAATATTACTGTTAACCATGAACCTAAAAACATGAGCAGCAGAGGAACTGGTTGCGGGTATACGCATTAATCAAAGTAATTTCTATTGGATAAGCAGATAGCAATGACTATGACAGTTTGATGGAGTCGTCAATGATCAGTATTTAAGGCAAGCCACTTTGGAAGCCTCCCAAAAAGATACTGTATACAGGGAAAATTATTGCAAGACCAAATATTATAATCATTCCAGGATATATTACTATTTACTTTTGAGCCCAAATGTTAATACCCCTGCCTTATTCAGTTTCTATCTAACTGAATAATATTTGGTGGTGAATCAGATTAAAAGGTAAAAGGAAAATTAAATCATTGAAGCAATGACAAGAACCGAGTTTTTTCTGCTAATTCAGGAATAACTTTCCAAGTCTCCATTAATACCATTACAAACTAAAACTGAGCCTTCAAAAAGGCTACGACTTTTGAACAGTAAAATTACCTGCACAATAAGGTTGTTCATGAAAAGGAGGAAAAAAGGAAGAGGTATAACATTCATAAGAGCCATCAATAAAAAAAAGAACATGGCAGATGTAGCAAACCAACTGGGCTTGAATGGCCAACTATTTAAGTAGTACAACAGTTAGTTTACAAGCTGTTTTAACAAGTGCTGAAGCTATTTTAACATGTGCTGAACCCTGTCAAAAACCACAGACAAGAACTAAGAGTAGGCATGGATGACCAGCTAAAATTAACAGACAAGAACTAAGAGTAGGCATGGATGACCAGCTAAAATTAACAGACAGTACAACAGTACTGTTGCACTTGCACACACAAGAAAACAGGAACTTGGAAACTATTCAAAATATATATGTAGAATCTACAGGTCACTTTTACCAGATACATATGTAATTGTAATAGCCACAATGCCCTCTTAACTTCTTGAATTCTTTATGCTTTTTTGGAAATGCTTGTCACTAATATGCCTTTAAGATCCAAGAGCAAGAAATTGTGATGTCTGGTCGCAGGAAACAAACCCATGTCACCATAATCACAAGGAGGTCACGTTGCAGACTTTACGAATAGAATCTTTTATAGCTCCAAAAATGATAAATTATTAAAATCATGTAAAATGATAAATTATTAAAATCATGAGTGAAGTTTGTATCATCACAACCCCATCACTCATACCACCTAAATTCATGGCCAATGAATGTATGTACCCCTCGACAGACAGAACAGTGGTAGTTCAATGCATGCTACACCTGGACCCTGGGCTTGTAGAGGTCACTGGATAAGACTGGCCATGTTTTCTTTGATAAGGATCCACATCTGTGTAGTAGCTACTAAAGCTAGTCGTATTCCCCCTTCCTCTCCTGTGAGTTATAAGGTTGCCTGATCAGTGATCTTGCTTCTCGTTGGGGGTAACATACAGAATGAGATGGGCCATGTCCACTAAGTCTTCAGCTTTGTTTTCCAGGTTGTAAGCATACTCTTGCTATTGCTTGGTAGCTGTGAAGGAGCCCATCTTCAATGTTGCAACTGAGTGGCCAAATGCAGCTCAGTCAAGCAGAGCCCAACCAACCAAACAGTCACTGAATGATCTCCCAGCTTCTCTGCCTGCCGAATGCATAACCTGCCTATTGATCAGCTTGCCATGTCCAATTCAAGTTGTCATTTTCATGCCCCAACTGTGACTACAGCTTCATCTGACAAATGCACTCACAGTTGGGACAGTGACTGTCCATTTAACTATTGAAGAACTGTATTAGTTTCACCAACTTTAAGATTGGCAAATGTTCAGCTGCTAAGATATTTGACAGTGGCAGTAAACTATGTGAATGTGACCAGTATGATGACCCCTCTGGGAAGGAGGCCAGATTCCCCATGTTCATCCAAACTAACACCTGCAGCAACATGGTTGACACTAATGTGCTTAGGAGTGCTAGTAGGCTCCTATCTGCAGACACTGGGACACTAACTGGACCTCTCTTCCATCTTCAGCCCAGAAGGTGCACAACAGAGATCAGCCCAGAAGGTGCACAACAGAGACCAAGTTGCTGGAAGCAGACATAACTTTACCTCAACGGCAAGCTACTGATAGTACATTTTTATACTTCAGTGACTTCCAGTTATTAGTATGGTAATGTGATCCTGGACAAGAAGCCAACTATTTTTCAGATTTCTGAAGTGATGACTAAAGCTTTCAAAACAGTTGTGAACACATAATTAGGCCAGTACAATAAAACTATCTTATGAACTAAAAACTAATCAAAGTTTAGTGGTAACTTACTCCACATCATCTAAGCTGGTGATGCCTAATTCTTCAGTGAAACTCACCAAACCCTGAGACAGTTTGGCATGTAAAGTTCCCACTCCAGACAGTAATTAGTTTTGGACTGTTATGTAAGCTCCTATAGCACATGGATTTTGACGTTCCATTATCTGAGATCTAAAGGCAAATGGTTATAACCTTGCTTACCCTTTCCCCTACCACAAAAAAATATCCATCAACTGAGTAGTACTTTATCACCAGTAATACCTTAAGAAACAAACGCACCAAATCTAAATGGTCGTAAATTTTACAATAAATGATCAATACACTACATGTCATGAACTGGCTCTTGAATAATAGTGGCACTGCAACTTAGTGGACAAAGTACATATAGCCTAAGAGATACTCTGGAGCCAACTTGCATTGCTTATAGTATACAGCAATTCATATATATGAATAAATAATAGCCTATCCTAACCAACATTTATGATTATCATTCAGTTTAAAATATTACATAATTTACCTATTCAATTTCAGAGGTATATCTAAAAGATGTGTTCCTTCTAAAAAATACAATGTACAGCGAAGCTTAACAAAAACTTAGCTGATTGCAGTAGTTCAATCTACTTATGCTTACATGTGTAAAGCACATAAAACTAAAGCAATATAAAAAAGACCATAAACTTCTTTATGTCTCTGTAATTCAGAATACAGTACCTAAGTTACAAAACACTTAAGTGTTTACTGTGCTTCTCTCTCTCTCTACATATCATGTAAGTATGCAAACATATATAGACTGAAAATATATATATATATATATATATATATATATATATATATATATATATATATATATATATATATATATATATATATATATATATATATATATATATATGTATGTATGTATATATATATATATATATATATATATATATATATATATATATATATATATATATATGTGTTACACTACATTACTGTATTAAGTCCATTTAATATATGTCAACAGAAGTACTGTACCAAAGAGAGAGAAATGGGGGAACAATGAGTGCCTACTCCAATCCTCAGATACACTCCAGGGAAGTGCACTGTGGTATCTGACCAAGTACTTCCAGCCAAGCCTCAATCACAAGCTTCCAACTACTGTTCAGCCCTACCTGACAAGCTAGCATGGGCAAAAGATACTTTCAGGATCATTTACAATAATCTCTCACTATATTATACTGAGAAGAATAAATAGTAAATGCCACAAAGTAAGCACTCCTGTTTTACCGCAAATGTAAAATCAATGGTGGGTTCACAATGACTGTGCAGAATTGACACTTTCTGTCTTTCTTTACCTACTAATATCTACCATTAGCCATTTTAATTTTCTTAATTTTTAGTTATTAGGCAGAAAATTAGTACATAAAAGCATTGCCACTTTTACATTGTGTTTTTCTATTACAGTATATTTAAAATCTGGAAGCTTTCTTAGCATTAGTCGCATTAATGCGATCTTTTTCACGTGTTGTAATTCTGCTCTGATTCCATTGTTCACACTGTATTATGTTTGATATTTTTTGTGAAGCAGTTTTACCTCACAAAACCCACCACTGACTATGAATGTTTCTTGGATTATCATCATGTGTTACATGACAGTGACTACTTTGGTTTGTGAATTACAATCCTGGTAACACACCTAAGAAATAAATGTGTATAAGACCATTCATTCATCCACAATCATTTCTGGATTAGTCACCTACAATGTATGATGGCCGTAAGTAAGCCTTGTACTATAGTAAATACAATTCTATACCTAATATTTTATCTGCATTTTATTTTTTCTGTACATTACAGTGTTCATACTTCAGGCTATGTCACAATTTTTTCAAGTACAGATTGGGCTCTATACTTGAGATGTATTCAATGCATATCCAACAGTAAATAAGGCATTACAGTAACTCTTTCTCTTAATTAAAGTATTGTATCATAACTTTCATAGCAATTAACTTGAGTTTAGAAAGGTAGTAGAGTATTTTCAAAAAAGTTAACTTAAATATCCAGACAATCACTCATTCTATTTCATTCTTCCCTTAAAAGTTCAACAAATGTTAAAAAACTATAAATTTACCTTTTCATTCTTTCCTTATATACTTGAGCTTCATCTCACTTCTTTGCTGTACTTCCTAGTATTTGAATGGCTATCAAATCATACCCAGCACTTGTTTTGTGATTGAGATTTTTTGCCCAAGCAGTGCATTCCAAATGAATGAGTATATCGCCTGCAAAAAAAGAAAAACGTGGCCTTCTAGCAATTCAGTACTCATTACTGCAATTCATTTATAATACTAAAACCATCACCTTCAATGCATATCTGCTAAACACATGATCAACATCCAATCAAGTCTATTTTCAAGTATGTTTACCAAATGTTTTAAAAAATAAGGAAATCTAACATGCCATAATGATGTTTGCTTTAACCTTACACCTAATGTCTATCAAAACAGAAATGTTTCCCCTGTGAATCAATGTTCGTATATAGCATAATAAACTACACATTGAAAAGCAGGATAACAATAACATCTGTGCTCAAGAATAATTCATTTTAGAAGGTAGAGCATCCCAAAAAAAACTTAAACAAATAACCATCTACAACAAAGCCCATAGAATTGTACACTCATTAATAACAAACAGGTTTACTAATACACTGTGACTTTGGCAGGGTGACATAAGGGGTCTTTAGCCAGAAAATTCTGCAAAGCAAAATTTGTGAATAAAAAGAATGTCATTAATGTAACTTACAGCAAGATTATACAACCTGTTGGTTATTTGTAGATGACAACAAAAAATTTTCCAAGTACAGAAGCCACTTTTAAGTTTCTAAACTACCAAAACATTTATGAATAGAAATGAAAAAGTTCTTACTTTGAGGTTTATCTAGCTGTATCTGAAGCACTGGAGTCATGTAATCAGGATTATCTTTATATGGAAAATAATATGCTGGTATGCCATGCCAATCATTCCAGGGGCTGTAGTACTTGATTACACCTAGGTTTTCCACATCAACTGGAGCCTGTCCTTCACAGTGTATCCATACCAACTAAAGAAAATAATTCAGTTTGCTCAAGGAAAAAGATACAATACATGTATAACATTAAGAACTGACCCATAAAAATATGACAAACACTAGACACTGCTTATCTAAAAACAGGACTAGATTTAAAAAACACATTTAACATCATGAGTTTACCGGTACAAACATGACACCTACCTCTGGTACTTTCCCATCATTGTTCTCTGTTACTTCTGCAATATGATTTCGGAGGTCAACTGGCATAGATTGTGGCAATTCATCTAAAGACTGATAAGTTACTGGTACCCAGTTTTCCACCTACAAATGAAACATAATTATCATGCCTATGAGAACGTTTACATGCATGTGTGGGTATGATTTATTCTATGGACCATAGGCTACTAACTACTTTTGTATCACACTTTATCAGAAAGCAATACATGACAGTGAACATTAATACATCTTTTTATGAAACTGACTTGACATATAACATAAATTACAGGATTTACATGAAGTATGTTTAGTTAGGCACCAAATTAATATCATTACCTTATTTAAAAGAAGAAAGATACAAGGATGCCTAGGATAGCCGAAGCTCATTTCTTCGTTACACGCATTATTTATCCATTCATCCTTGAAAACACAAAAGATGTCAGCAGAAGCATCTGGGTAGTTGTCAGGCCCACACTCCCGGAGGTTTGATTTGGAATGATTATGAAGGTCATAATCTATATGCAAAAAGGAACAGTCATTAAAGATTACTATATGACAAAACACTTGTAACTGCCAATTATCTAGATTCAATGAATTAACATTATTTTGCCCACATGCTAATTTTGTCTGCTGCATTCACCTTGCATCTAGCACTCACTTTGCAACAATTCACTTTGAGTAATTAGTGATTTATCATAATAGCTATTTTGATTAGAACTTCCCAAAACAAGGTGTGTATGCATAAAAATATTTTTCATAAAGTTACCAATATTTCTATAGATGATGAAGTTTTGTCACTGAAATCTCAATGATTGAGAACTGCATAAAGCAATTTTATGCCACTAAAAGCTGAAAGGGTTGATTATACAAAATACGGAATTTTGAAAAACAAAACAAACTTTTGACACAAACCCATCAATCATAATGAATCTTAATTTGCAATATCAAAGTCACCTAGGTACATAACTACTAAAGTCTTCAAGACAGATGTAGTAATTTAACAAAAAGTGACTGCTGAAGCAGGCATGTCTTTGACCCTCTGGTAGTTGGGAACCCTTGTCCTCATTCTTTCACTTGAAAGCTTGTTACACAGCTGGAACAAGGGGATAAGGAGTGGACATTTGTTTTGTGATTAAAGGATTTGTATAAAAAATAAGTTTAATTTCATAAAAGCTTCATTTTTTCATGACAAATCCATTCATTGTAATCAGCCTAACTCACTACATTGGCAGGAAGGCCAGAAGATATAGTCCCTGCAAAGGGTTGATGGGTCTAGAAGAGAACTGGGGACAGAATACTGTAAGTCAAGAACCAAGTATCCAAGGGCAAGAGTAAGTAGAGAAAATAGTACCCAAGAACAATCTCATGGGTCCAGTAAGTATATGTTAAAACCCTCCAATTAAAGTACTGTAATGGGTTTGAAATCATGTTAATTGGAGGGTTTTAACAGTGTTATTTCCCTTAAAGGTACAGACCAACTATCCATTCAAATGAGGCATGCTGTTGTAGCTTGTAACTCAAGAAGTATAAATCTCTTAAGATGAATGATGGATGAAGGTGATATGAGGAGGAGGAAGAGCAAGAATAACGTAATACTGTACTTACATCAGGTAAAGGTTGTCTAGCATATTTCTGTAACCTATAAGTGATGTTCTATCATCTCTATTGGCTAATAATGCATACAAACTGGCCACTCCAGAGATGTTTGTGCAGATTTTCCAGAGAATTTATCACTTTGATAACACCTTTGGGAATTTAGAAAACTTAATATCTCAGACAGACCCAAGACATTTCCGAACCAATTTATCTCGAGAAATTACTGTATAATCTTGATCCACACCTTCAGTTAACCTCCTTTCACCAAATTTTATTCTTTCATAAAACTGTAACTTACCTTTCACCAAATTTTATTCTTTCATAAAACTGTAACTTACCTTTCATAAAACGTTTCAGTCTATTTACTACTTGATTATCTCCTGGTCCGTGGGATGAAATGGATTCCCTGTAGTGAATGATAACATCAGGCCCAAGATCTGGTTCATACCTTAATCCTGGAAGATAAATTGGCATAAATGCTGATGAATGATGAACAAATGTACTAAAAGACAGATTAAGTAGTCTCTGAGGGGAGAGTGAGGATATCATAAAAAGGATTGATAGGGCTTCATCTCATCTGATACTTGTATTAAAATTACTCCAAAAATTTAGACAAGAAGAAGCTCCTAAAATACTCTTTAATGGAGAGAATCAGACATGATTTACTGCCCAAATCAGGTTGTTACTGCAAGTGAAGTGAGCCAACAGACTTCTATTCTAAAGCAATAACTTGTGCCCCGTCCAATAAACCATATAACGCACAGGAAGGTATGGCATTTCACATTACTATATTAAGAGTGACACTACAGGGGGCTGATCAAACTTGTTTTCCCTCAAGTCTGCAACTTCCACTGCGTATTTGTTGGTAAGGCTTAGTGTGCACTATGATGCCAAAAGAGTTAAGGCAGCATGCAACAGAACTCTCAAGAGCACTTTCCAGAGTTACACCTATAAGAGCATGGAGTTATGGTGAATCCAAGCTGGAAATACAAGAAATGGGTCATTCTCTAACATCAGCCTTAGAGTTAACTCCTCCAGGAGATGTATGAAGGTCCTCCACAGATTTAAAAACAATGCTCCATACAAAGTAGGTTATGTCCCACATAAATTTGACAAAGCTGCTAAAGGAAGCACATGCAGAAACTATAGAGTGCATAAGACTGCAAGCAAACATCCCTGCACTCTACTTTACCTGATGTAGCTGGTTTTGCTTGCAACACTACACAGGCAGCTGCTGCAAACAGTGTTTCATTTTCTAGTATAAGGTTTAATAGTATATACCACTCAGTTTGCTAAGTTTTATTTTGGTTAAAACTAAATTGTTTAAATGAGGAGCAAATTCATTACTGCTTTTTGCTGGCTGAAGTCTCCTGAATTCAGGCACATTAGTTTCATTTTCTATTCCCTTTATTTATTTATCATCTTTTCCAATAGAGCAAATTAATTTCTGCTGTCTGCTACTGTCTCCTGAATTTAGACATTCTATTCCCTCATATTCATTGAATTATTACCTTTATCTATAAAGTAAATAAGAAAGAAACCAGCAAAATGACTAGGACAAGAGTAGTACCTTCGAAATAGAGATGTAACGCCATCAACTCTGATGAGATGGACAAGTCAAATATTGTAAAGACATAACACCATCAAGTTGGGCAAGATGGATAAGCCAAATATGGCAACTTTTTTTTTTTCTTCTTTTTTTTTTAGGTTTTCATAAAAGAGAAGATGAAACTTTTTGTAAAGGATAAAGCTGGTTTGTTACATCTCTCTAAAAGATGAGGTATTAGTTTCAAGGAGTTACTTCAGAGTAACACTTCAAGTAGGCTTAGAATGCTCTCTTTATAGTCAGAATAGCCAGAGCAAAGTTTGAAGAATGATGACTTTAACAGAAAATGAGATGAATACTTTGGCAGTGATACAGGTTAACACAGGGTTAGGCCCTTGGGAGCAAAAGAAGTTGTTTAAACTCTCAAAAATGCCAAAAAGGATAGAAATGAAGCAACTTCTAGGGTAATATATATGTTGAAATGTTAATTTATTTACAATATTTTTACCAGTAATTATTACTTGTTTGAAAAATTAAATTACTTTTATGTATAAAATAATTTGGGAAAATGCATGAAACACAGGTGATAACTAATAAATTGTATGGCATTATACAAAGCAATCTAGTTCTCTACATTTACTGCAGCTTTATATTATCAAGCACTTAAATAATCAATTTTATCTTGTCTTGTACTTGTTATTAATAGGCTTAAAAAGATCTATAGGTATTTTATTTTTCCACAGAATAGGTTTGCAAAGCTTTACAAAATTAAACATTACCATGGATGAAAGAACACAAGAAGTAATTTATAACTATTATCTTACGTGCAATGAAAATAAGCTTGAGGAGTAATAAAAAAATAAATAAATTATCAATAAGCATAGGATAATAGACCAATTATGCTGCAACACTTTGACAGTGTTGTATCCATAAAAAGTATACCTATTTTACTGAGAAATTATTAGTGTTCTTTCCAGACCACAGAAGTGTTTTATTTACCAGAAACCATTATTGTCAGCTCAATCTCAATTTGAATCTGTCCATTTGGGAGACTGCAGCTACTGAAACTAAAGCACTGTCAAAATATATTGAAAGTTCCTGAGCAGAGGCTGGACATTTTTAAAGGACTTAAATAATTGATTGCCTGCACTGTAATAAATAAATCTAATGTTCTAAGTGACACAGATCTACTACTACTGCAAATACACTGATGTAACATACCTGGCTCAGCGGATTCGTGGGCACCATCTTTAATACTAGCTACACAGGAAATCAACACAATAAATGCGATGCACACCAGTCCCAATTTTACTGAAACATGAAATTTGTGAGATTTTCAAGACTTGAACAGGATAAAAAAAATACACAAGTATGTTAGTCACTGCCACCCCCAACTCTCTCTCTCTCTAAAAATAAATATGTATAGCCATCTCTCTCTCTCAATACCACTCAAAGATTTGCAAGAGGTGTTTGTAGCCAGTATTCCTCTCTTGGATATTGCAACCCTTTCTTGTTCATTTAGCTGGACAAAGCTAGATTTGGGATTATATCATTTTATTGGTAAAATTTTATAGAGAAGCATAAAACTGCAGATCAGCATGATTTTTTTTTTGTCCGATTATACTGGATTAGCTTTATCTAAATTACCTTTCAACAAGTTATGTTTTGGAAGTTCGTTTTCTACTAAATCAGTCCCACGTCAGTCGAACATGTCCTGTATCTGACAAAAAAAAAAAAAAAAAAAAAAAAAAAAAGCCAGACCAACAGTATGCAACCATTATGTCTTATCTGTGTAAAATGTTACTTATGAGATAAAATTATAGCCCTGTCAAAGGAAAAAGAAAAGGCAATTTCCAGATGGATGGAGTTTTCAATACCAGCAAAGAATATTGGGATTTTTACAGTCTATAGCAGAGACCGGCATGTATAATTTCAGAAACAAGAGAAGAATACCTGCTCCAAGCACCCCTTGAAAATTTTGCAGTTATACTGAGAGAGAGAGAGAGAGAGAGAGAGAGCTCTGACCTCCCAACTTCACAAAGTCAGTCAAAACTTAAAGCAAAATGGTCAAATTACTGTCTTCATACTTATGATAGAAATAATAAATTATTTCTTACAAACCTGCAAAGCCCATCGGAAACAAACACAACACTATACAATAGACACGATAATCTAAAAGTTTGGGAGAAGGTTACAGAATGACAAATTCAAAAGCTTGGGAATTACAAATCTTGGTGAATTAATTACAAACCTAAGGCAAATTCAAAATTTGGGAAAAAACTACAGTTGGTAAATTCAAAAGCTAGGGAGAGAGAATTAGAAAGCCAGGCAAAATCAAAATCTTGGGAAATAATTATATTGCAAATTCAAAACCCTTGGTGAGAATTGCACAGTTGACAAATTCAAAGCTGAGGATGGAATTACAAAAGTTGGTGAATTCATAAGCTTGAGACAATGACAAAGGTGGTAAATTCAAGAGCGCAGGGGAGAGTGAAAAATTTAGGAAAATGCAAAAGCCTGGGAGAAAATTATAATGTTGATGAATTCATATGCTTGAGAATGACAAAATTTTCAAATTCCAAAGCTTGGGGAAAAAAAAAAAAAGCAATGCAAAATCAAAAGCCTGAGAGTACTACAAAAACTGGGGCACTCTAAAAGCTTCAGAGATAGGAGAAATTCATAATCTTGGCAGAGAAACTAAAAGTTTGGCAAATTTAAAAGCTTGTGGATGACACGTACAACTGGATAATTCAGAAGTTTTAGAGAATTACACATTTGAAAAATTCAAAGGATTAGATTTTTCATGAATTTAAGACTTTGAGAGAGAGTTTGATAACTTCAAAAGACTGGGAGAATGGAAAAGTTAGCGAATTCAAATTACTGAGAGAAAATTACAAAGTGGTGAATTCAAAAGCTTGAGAGAAAATTGCAAAGCTGGTAAATTCAAAAGCTTAAGAGAGAATTACAGCTTGGGAGATAACTACACATTCAAAGGCTTGGGTGACTGACAAAGCTGACGATTTAAAAAGCTTTGGCAAGAAAGTAGGTAAATTCAATAGCTTTGGAGAAATCGAGAAAGCTTGGCATATTTACAAACTTGTTAAAGAATTACAAACTGACAAATTCAAAAGACAGAGAGAGAATTACAAGGCTTGGCGAACCCAAACGCTTGGTAGCGAACTGCACAACTTGGTGAATTATGATGTTTGGAGAGAATGACTGATTTTGGTGAATTCTAAGGCTTGGGAGGGAATGATGAGGCTTGGCAAGATTCAAAAGCTTGGAGAAAATTACAAAGTTAAGAAATGCAAAACCACATCATATAATTTTGGAACCAGTTTTCATTCCATAGAATATATAATTTAGGCCAAAGGCCAAGCGCTGGGACCTATGAAGTCATTCAGCGCTGAAACAGAAATGGACAGTAAAAAGGTTTGGAAGGTGTAACAGGAGGAAAACCTCGCAGCTGCGCTATAAATCAGTTGTTAAGAGCGGGTGGAAAGTAAGATGGAAAATAAATATGAACGGACATACAGTAAAAGGAATTAAATGGGCTGTAACTAGGGCAGAAGGGATGCTACAAAGAACTTTTAAGTAATGCCTATAGTGTACTGTGAAGTGCATTAACGGCACTAACCTCCTACAGGGGATTTAATTCCATCTACTCGAATAGAAAATGTTAATTTAACAACTTTCAGCATCCAAACACAAGTAACGAAATAGGTGATACCAGACCAATAATAGCACCCAAAGTTAAATACAAATAATTTGTAAACTTTCCTCAAAAAAGTCTGAAAAATAAAATTACAATGTGTAAATATTACAAGACTAGTATATGAAATTCAGCAAAGATATATATATATATATATATATATATATATATATATATATATATATATATATATATATGAGAAAGAGAGAGGGCTGTGGCTTCCCAATGAAGCAGGAGTCAATCGAAGTTAAAGCAGAAACAGTGCAATTACCGCCATCATAATAAATTGTTGGAAATAATGTATCATTACTTGCCAACTGTGAAGCCCATTAAAAAAAATAACGTGAGTTGCTTTCATGAATAAGAACACAGTGATCTAAATGAAAAAAGCCAATAACTAAATCCAAAACCATATGACTGCTTTAAAGACAGAGGAATCTCGGTTAAAACTATGTAATATCCATATAATATTCATATATTCAAATACCTTTCAAAATGATAAAAATTTCAGACTCGGCGAAACACACATACACACGCATATCAACAACCTTAAATGATCTTTAACGGAAGTTGTCACAAATGACTGCATTTCTTATCTATTAAACTGAAAGAGTAGAGGAAGCTTTCTACGGAAAGCAGGAACAATATATGAAAGTCTGGGCTATTTAAATCGAAGATAAATTAATTACAGATAATAAAAGAAGCACATTCTATGCTGTTACATAGCTACTTAGGCAACTCTGTCTGAAACGGACAAAGTCTAAGAGAATGAGCGCAAATACAGTGACTTGTCCCAAGTACATGACACAGGCCTTTTTAGTGTGTATCCCACTCCACGTTAGATAAGTGATCACAAACACGTGTGTACAGATTCAAATCAAACTTTCAATCCGAAAAGTGTATTCTAGTTAAATTATCACAACTCGAAGGCAGAATTTATGCTATGTAATGATTTATCCACGACCTTCCACACCTGTTGTTGTTAAAAGTGGTCTTACGTCAGCAATGGGCTTTTGCTTGGGCAGGCAAGAAGTCCACACTAAATCGCATAAAATACAAATGTACCGACGTAACACGACACTGAATCATTGAACCCTCTTTTTTTAATCATTATTTTTTTAACGAGGCCGACAAGACGGGATTTATAGTCCTTTAAAGGGCAACTTCAAAATCGTAACAAGTTGGGTGTATTGTTTGAAACCCCACCCGCTCCCACCCCAACCCACAAAAGAAAAAGTCGCAGGGCGGGAGATACTAAAAACCTGAAAGATTGGAAGAAACAGGTTTGGCTAACCTGTGAGTGGAATACACCACTCAGACAGGTGTTCGGCTTCCGCCCAAATTGAGGTGGGTAATGTATTGATGACTACCTGCTAAAACCAATTCCAATTCAATATATATATAATCATTATTATACTTCTGGGTACACTTCATGAACCTGATACAATTACCTAGCATGTTGCTCGGTCAAACACCCTTAAAGAGGGGGGTGGGGAAGTGTGTGGGGGAGGATCATTATAATTGAGGAAATATAACGGGAAACATTTCTTTTCTCTTAAGGGAGACAACTGTGTGCGAAGGTTATGGAGCAAAGTCATATCCATCGACAAAAGCTAAACGTTTCTTTTTCTTTCAAATCATAAAGATATGGAGGCTGGCAGGTTGCTTAGTACGAGTGCTGTTCAATAAAGTTATCGCTGGCATTATCACTTCCGGTCCGAAATATGTTTGCTATTTAGATGACATCACGGTCATCTTTCTAGACCGCGGATGACATACACTGGAGGATGGAGCGGTTGTGAGACGGAATGCACATCGAGAGAGAGAGAGAGAGAGAGAGAGAGAGAGAGAGAGAGAGAGAGAGAGAGAGAGAGAGAGAGAGAGAGAGAGAGAGAGAGAGTAATAAAGACGATTATACACTCCTCATGACATCGTCAAGGGGTAAGAAATTAGCAACCCGTTCGCGTCACCTATTTCAGGCAGGCGCATACGTATATTAACAATGAGCATAAATTTTGCTAATAATCTATTAAAATACGCGGCTTGGCACGGATAATGAGTGATATTTTTCTTTCTTTCTTTTTCAGTGTTACTTTATGCTCAACACCGGAGATATAGACCAATGAGGAAAGCATATGAACACAAGAAGTTTGATAGACAAAAAAGGCAAAGATAACATAGAATGCGTATTAACCTCGTCAGAATTAAACAAAGTAGTTTACATCTAAACAGCAAACAATATAAATGAAAGAGTAAGCAGTAAAAAACCGTTGCTGATTGTTGATCACCTATAGCCTATATGACAGGTCAAACATTATGTAGTGAAAATATTATACTATCACCCAAGAAATGCATTCATTTGAGAGAAATGCTCAAAGCTGAAAGCGTTAAAAACTCGTGTGCACGACCATGCAATCACAGGAATAAACTACTGTAACAGTATTTGTAACGGTTATCCAACTTAGGTGTTATGGTGTACATCGCGATAAAGATTGCAAAACCAAACTAATTTATGTAAAAGGCAACCTGCATTATAATAACAGAAAGTATACGCACACTCAGGAGACCGGATATATAAAGGTTTATGGATCCATGATGCAACGGTACACGAAAAGGAACATTTGAATGTAATGCACCTATATTATTCAGACAATTTTCCCATGTGAAAAGATGAAACTGCAGACAAGTTTATTCAAAAAGTTACAATAAGGAAAAATAGGTTTTTCATGAATATTATTAAATATATATATAATGTTCTCCAAAAATAAACACAAGTTAATGATGAGAAATATAAAGCGAATGACGCCATGGTAACGAGAGAGAGAGAGAGAGAGAGAGAGAGAGAGAGAGAGAGAGAGAGAGAGAGAGAGAGAGAGAGAACAATGGGTTCAGGATCCTTCGAAATAAGGCAATCGCAGGCATAAGCTGTCCTTGAGGGCTGCACATGCGCAGAAAACAGATGGAAGAGTGGTTATGTGAACAATTCAATTCAAAGGAAAAAATCGGCCATAAACCTAGTCACTTTCCCTCTCTAGTGGAAGTCTGTAAAGTCTGTCAGGTTTACAACGTTTGATAGCTTGTCTTTCGTAGAGTAAAATTCCGTTCCCAAATAAAAATTTTAAAGAGTTAAACGCTATTCACGACACTAAGCACTTTTACAAAAGTCTCTAGAATTGATGAGTGAAACAAAATATTCGTTACACAATTAAGTATACCTTAGTTTAACCAGACCAAAAATCCAAACATGACGCACTTTATCGGAGACAAAATTAGACTGCCTCCGCTCAGACACTAAAACTATTGGCGTGAAATTATATGCACGTTAACAGCAGAAATAAAACCGATACAGAGCAATACACTATTATTAAAAAAAGTTTCAATCAAAATTTCATCTTATAACCACTTCTCACTTACAAACAGTCCAGCCTCGAAGACCGCACACCGTCTTATCTAAGATGCCCATCTTGTGTTCGAAAAATACCTGTCACTTGTTTTGGCTCATCCAAAGTTTCAAGACACTGGTAGTCCTCACAATAGGCTGACTCCGCAGGCTCTAAGCCTAAACGTACCGTACACTAAGATGAGAAGGAGACGCAAAACTTGAAACATCTCTAATGGACATCACGTGTAGTCAGTTGACACTTCGTGTAAACTGAGCTGGCATTTGCTTCATAAGAATTAGTTTATACTTTAGAAACATTCTGAAATGTCAAACGCCATAACAATATACTACTGTCGTGAACTTCGCAAATTTCACGCAACGAGAACAAGTCCCATATAGACTGTATATAGCAACTCAAAACCAGGGCAGTTGGCAACATGTCTGATGAAAATTAAAATCGTGCATTAGTGGACATCACACCAATGTTGAAACTTAACAACTAACACGTTTTTATACTCATATCTTGTCAAGTAATTTATTATCTTCTCCAATATCAACAGGCATACGCTGCACGCATTATCACGCGATAAGACTAAGGTTTTTCCGTTAAAAAAACATACCTGGCAACTCCAAAACCTGTATCTCAAAACTGTCCTTGGGGCGGTGTCAGTGCGTACTTAACGTTGGTATGAACCCTTATACTCTTACTTTCTGTAACATGCGACTTTCTTGTGATTGGAATTCAGTCAATTTATTGAAGAGTTCAGTGGCCACAAAAAATTGACTGCCATGTAACTTCACATATACCAAGCTGTTTTAATCTTTGGCCCCAAAACACTCCAACCTCAGCCTCATACAGTAGCATACAATTCCCGTGCAGCTTCACAATGGACAGGTGAAGTAACTAGTTTTATTACTAACATTACTTGGTGCTGTTTCTTTTTAACAGGGGTTTGCTGAATAAGCTATCTGAAACTGTCAAGTAACAAAAAAATATGCTTTTAGAAAATTGTTAAAAAACAAGTTCCCGAAACAGCTCTTTCTTCCAGCACTTTAAAAAAATCCCGACCTGAAATTTTATCACCGTCATCATGATGTTTATGTTTCCAAGGCCCTAATTCCCTGAATTACTAAAGCTTATGCTTCATAAATTTTTTTAATTGGAGGTCTTTAATTTCTTAATTATTTACCCTGTTTCATCTTGCCTTTTTTTATTATATATATATATATATATATATATATATATATATATATATATATATATATATATATATATATATATATATATATATATATATATATATATATATATATATATATATAAAATTATACAGTATACATATTGCCAAAAATAAAATGCTGCAAAAGGGCAAAATTAAAAATAAACACTTGTACGACAGCCCACTGGGACACCTGGCAGAAACCAATAACTCGAAGTAGAATCAAGCAAATGAATATGCTTAAATGGCCAATAATTTCCAAATTACAAATACCTGACAAAAGGAACCCTGAAAATAAATAATTAAGCAAAGGAACCAAGCTTAGGATAATAAGACCATTACATTATAAAGTAAAACATAAGAAAAATAAACAACTACCTGCATGCAGAGAATTCCAACACCTTTTACCGAAACTCAACAAAATTAATAGGCTAGACAGCAAATAATATTACTAACACATTTAAGTGACTCGGATAAGTAAGAACATCTGCGAGTCATTACTTCGGCGAAATTCCCGTCAGATTCCCCAGTGACGTGGATGGCATGTATTATATATCTTAGACGCCAATAAGGTGCTGGTAAATGGTTAAGCCAGGTAAGGAGGTATTGCAAAATGATGGTCGTAATGCGAGGTGAAAGGCATATCGTGATAAAAGTTGTGTATTTGTTCTCCTTCTTTTGAAAAATACAGGAGTTATGTTGAACCTACATGTAATTTTTCCTTTACTGGAGAAATGCAATACTGTACTCAGAATAACATATGCACATTTTCCCCATATATATATAACAGGTATATTCTAGAGATATAATTTGAGATATAGATTTGAGGTTTGCCTTTTGCTATTATACACATACATACACACACACACTATATATATATATATATATATATATATATATATATATATATATATAAAATACACATAATCTCAAGAAACAAATAAAATTTCCTTATTCTTCTTAGACTTAAAATCCTATTTCTCTGTTATACGAAAATAAAAAGATAAAATCTGTTACTATCGATATTGAAAGTTGTATGACAAAAATAACATCACTAAGATTAGGAATATATCTACATGAAACACAGGCATCAAAGAAGTACAACGTTGAATAGCGATAGACAATGACCTTGCTACATGCATGACCAATGCTCCACACTGATTTAATCTCGCTCCGCGGAAGAAGAAAGAACAAGCAATCTGATACGCTTTAGATGGTACTGATTCATGTCAAGATTTGCTGTGTTTTGGTAAAAGAAAACATGAATTTGTATTTCAGCGCACGTTTATGCAAAATTAGCCACCTTCTACAATGTGCCGTTTCCTCAGCTTTCTTGTCAGTCACCGTAAGCCACGATTTACTTAAGTTGATTTTGTCCTCTACCCTCCAATCCACTCTTCTATTTTTTTTTAACAATTCTACTGCCTAACTCTCTACTCCTGCATATATAGCAGACACTGTCTCTATTTTAGATCTTGTGTTATGGAACAGTAACATCACCAACCTAAGGAGCCTTCGCAATGTCCATTATAATAATTCATCTGCAACTGACTGCTCTGGAATGAAGCCATATTAGCCCATTTTCATCTTTTACATGCTGCGTTCCTTTCACATCTTTTCTCATTCTAACTTGTCTCCAATTCCCTTTGCTGAGCCGAGTTTCTGTTACCTATCTTCCCCAAACCTTTCTTACGCTAGCCATCAGCCTTTTAGCATCCCATCGTTTCTTCCTGCATATGTCTGTATCCTCTTCCCTATTTTTCCTCAGCCAGAGGGCACGGCGTCCCTTGAACATCGTGATTCCATTACCCGTTTTTTCCTATGCATTTCCTTTTCCTGATATCTCACTAAGAACTCTTGCTGCCTTTAGTAAGCCTTCTTTCACATTTTGAATCTACACTTGCTGACACTTTCCTTTTCTAATTCTACGATCCCTTTCTTCATCTTCATTCATTCCCTCGCTGTCAATACAGCTTGCAGCAGTCTATGTTGTATTAGGCAAGGATCGCCTGGCTTATCGTTGCCACCTTTGTCTCTGATCCTATCTATATTTCTCTAAAAAAAAAAAAAAAAAAAAAAAAAAAAAATCAAACTATTTCGACTTCTCCACTGGGTCTGGCATCCCAAAACTAACTTTCCAAAGCTACATTTTCCTGTGCCCCACCCCTTCTTGATGTGTTTGTGAATAGAAGCACCTCTAGCGGTGGAAAGTTCAAAAGAACTTCCACTGGGAGGTTCCTGTTTTCCAGCCACCAAGCAAGGTCCTCCCTCACTCTTTGCTCAAAGGCACAAGGCATGAGGTAGGGTTGCTTGAGCCAACCATGCCATTTAGTTGCCACTAAAGTGAGTGCTGGTTGAAGTGCAAGACAAGATGGCAGATGACCGAGAATGGGCTGCCAAAGCTGTGCTGGTTGTTTCTGTTGTAAGAAAACCTACGCTGTCACCTCCCTGAGCTTGTTGAAATGAAAGCCTTACCAAATACCTGCTGCTGCCGTGTCTATTAGTATGCCCCATATCTGCCTGCTGCTTGAGCACAATAACCAACTTCTCGCGAGTTTACTGAAACCCTTAGCTTGTGGCAACAGAACACTGGAACCAGCCAGTTGTCAAGATAATGCAAATGACGTCCTATGCAAGGGCCCAAGCTGAGGAGCTGCTACCACTCCAAGACACTGAACAGTGAACTGGTAAGCAGTCCCTTTGCACAGAAAATGGAAGTACTTTCTGTAGGTTTGATGGATGAGTATCTAAAAATATGAATCCTTCAGCCATTGAAATCATGAAGCCACTCAATCTCAAGGAATCCAAAACAGAAGGAAATGTTTCCATCTTGATTCGAGTCCACAGCACAAAACTCATTCAATGGAGAGGGATCAATAACCCACTTCAAACCCCAATTGCCTGCTCACCAGGAAAGCCAGCTGTGTAAGGCCAGGGAAAGGTCGTCTGTAACTTCTAGTGTATTCTTTTCCAGCACTGTCCTCACGCTTGCTGACATGGCCAGAACTTGAGATGTGGACGGTAGGCCAGCAACAGAATCGGCATCCAAGAGAGGTGAAGTCAGTGGTCCTTGAAAAGTACAGTCGTTGTAACCATCCTGAAGGACAATGGCTATCCCTGCTCATGGTAGTTAGATAAGGGAACATTCTCCTTGACGTCCCTCTCCCTTCTTCTTCCCCTTACCCACCCTTCTGCCTAGCTCCCTGTTGCGATTTTGAAGAGGTTTGAGCCCTCCCAATACTGGAAGCAGAAGGCACAGCCACTCCTAAAGGCTTGGCAGTAGTACCCTTTGACACCTTCAGGGCTTGAAGGAGACTGCACAGTGGATCAAGGTGTCCAGCTATCATATCACCTCCTCTCCACCAGTCCCTCAAATCATCTTTTTGGAAAATGTACAGAGGAACCAAATACCATTCCATTCTGCTTAGCGGGATAATTCTCAGCTGAAACTTGTTGGGGGGAGAGTGTAGACATAAAGAAATGTTTGCCCAGAATTTCATCCTTTCATCTACACGAGAACCCAGTGATGATAAAGTCAGCAAGTGCATTTAATTAAACATCAAACCACAGTGCTGCTTGGAAGAGGCCAAGGCAACTGGTTCCATAACCAAGAAGCAAGGAGGATGAACCTTACTGTCAGAGTTTCACCAGGGGGAAGTTGTTTCTCAGTCTGCAGACTAATGAATCAACTTGAAGGAGAGTCGTCTATGCATCCTCTGGCATTTAGAACTTCATGGGGAATGTAGCTTGCTTGATCAGCTGAACAACAGGCAATCCTCTGACCCACAGATCAGACTGTTAGCCTGATCCTAAACACCACATGAAAGCAACCACCACAGCAAACAGAACAGCTGTTCCAACACTGTCTGATGGGATGGAGTTTAAAAGTGGACACAAACGATTAGACTTGGTGGTGGCAATCACTGAATGACAAGCCACGGCTGAGAAGTGACTGCTCAAAATGGTGCTCCACATTCCAGTAGACTTTCATAAGATCAGCCAAAACCAAACTGGCAGGGGCTACAAATGAGTGCTCAATTGCACCAACACACATAAAAATGAGGTGTCTTGGCCAAACAGGAGCACCATAGATAGTCTGCATGTTCATGTGCGTACAGACTGCCACAATACCTGGTGGTATTGTTATGTGGCAACCTTTTGTGTGTGGACCTTTCAGCTGCCATGAATACAATCTGGAATCTTGCAAGCATACTCAGGAGTTCTTGATGAACCAGGCACCATCCAAGGGTCCTCACTAACAAACACATACCTCTTGTCATGATAACAAGCAGTATAATACAATGGTAACCTGTTGTGCCTGAACCTTCTGTCTGCATAAACACAACTGGGGGATTTTGCATGTGCTGACTCTTCTCTGCATAGGCTACCCCAGCAGAAGTATGAACAGGGAAAAAGTCCAAGGCAGTTCTCATGTCTAAGAAGGAAACAAGAAGACACTGATTCAGGAGCACACCCCTGGTGTCAACCCTACTTGAGGAAGACATCCCACCCGCAGGTGAGCAAGTGCCATCACCAAACCCCGAAGGAGGCTCTCATTAAAAGTCCAATTGGACTTCTTAAGAGTGGGCTTCTGAGACCTCTTTCTTTTTCTTCCTACAGAAGGAAGATGGGGCACAAAATGATGAGGGGGAAGAGTTCGATGACAACAAGGAGGAGGCAGAAGAAGATATGTGCTTGCATTTCTTCACAGTGCCACAGGGGTAACTCAACAAACAAAATGGCTGCCACTGGAGCTCAAGAGTGTTAAGTCCCTTAGTGGGACCAGCAGCAAAAGATGGGTTGCTAGGAGTACTGAGGGATGGAAATATCTGCCAATACTCCTGTGAAGCCGCCAACAGTGTAGGGGGTAAGAAGTGGTGAATCATGAACATGTGCTACGGTCTCACCTTAGGAGAGCTCTGCATTTGCCCCTGGGATAGCACTGCCTGACAGCAAGCGTCGTCTAACCTCATGTATGTGCCCACCTTGATGAGTCTGGGGAGAACAAACTAAAGGAGAGAGAGAGAGAGAGAGGGGGGGCATTCCAAGAGGCAAAAAGATTTGGCAGTACGGTATTGAAGGTCAGTATTTGAATCTCCACTGTGAAGGCCAGCCAGCACACTCTTTGCAGGACCTGCCCTTGCAGAATAACAAAGCAGGTTACACTAACATTTGAGAACACACATCAGCAAAACATCTGCTTTCTTCCTTCACAACTTTTATTGCTGGACTGCAAAGAAGATGAAATCAGTTTCAACTTGGTCAGTATGAGTGCAGCAAGATATTTTAAAATGACCCAGCTAAAAATTACTAATGTGAGGTTAAAGCAGTACTGACTTTGACAATATAATTTTTTGGCCTGTACAGATTGGCATACAGTAATCAGGTGCATGCACATTTTGGACCTCCATATGCTTCTTTGTACAGTTTATTTTTGTAACTATGGATGATGAACAAGTAATTAGCATAAACTCATTATTATAAAATGCTTTCATATGGATGAAGTCGAGAATTTTTTGTTCAATTAGATCAAACAGTTTCTATAATTTACTAGACATATATAATGTCTGGATGATGATTCCAATGGTACTGTATGATTAGTTAGCGTTTACATGAAAAAATTAGCACATGGTCATTAAGAAGATTTATCTTAAATTCCCTACATTCACGGTAACAATGTGGATATCTTTTTAAGAAGAAGAAGCTAAGTTCACTAGATGGTGATGAAAAGCATTGTTTTTCATATTGTTTTACACTCATTAAAAATCCAAGCATTATTATAAGGGGAAGTATGTGTAAAAGGCAACACACTGTACTGTGGTTTTAACTGTGCATTTGCTTTATTACTGTATGCCAAATTTTTCTGTACGTGTACAGGTAAAAATTATTCTCTCAAAGTCAGCATACAAACGTTTCCTTGAACTGTGTGCTTTAGTACCTCACAGCAACTTACAGCAGGGAATTGGGAGGTTCCCCCCCAACCCCCTCACCTACCTATCTCTAATTAACAACCCCTTTTACCAAGCTTCAATGACAGCTTCTTGCTCATGCTCAGGAATACCACTATGTAAAATACAACAATTTGTATTCCATTCGAAACAAATCCAATTATTATAAAGTTTCAGTTAAATTATTATAGTCTGGTGTTTAGAGAAACTGTGTTGATACGTAGGCTACTGGATGTAATATTTAATCTGGTATTTTATCTAGTAAAACCAAAAAACCTGTTGAATAATGATCAGAAATATCGACTAAAAGAAAAGGGTTAAATGCTCAGGAATTGAAGCTGAGTACCGTATGCTAGATGGACTCAGAAGAATTTCAATCTAGGCATACTCCATGTACAAATACAGCCATAACTAAGACACTTTTTATCCAATCCAGGTCACTTTTGAGAATATAAATATCTAAAAAACTGTATCAAAGATATTAATATGGAAATGAACATGTTCTTATGAGTATTTAGGAATGGATGACATTTAAACATCTAAAACTGAAAGAATATACAGTAAACAGAAAGCTGTCTCTTGGAGCTTAAATAAATAATGTATTGATTGTGGATATCAGCCTAAAAATGCCTCTTTTGTTGAAAAGTACTTTAACATAGGTTCTATTATGACTCAACTAACCATACCATTAACCTTTAATGGATGGGCATCATCATATGACTATCTATAACAGGTTTTGAGTATTAATATTACATGCCATACGATTTGGATGAATTTAGGAAGAAAGATGTTCACAGCACTTCAATGGTCGATAAATGACTTATGGCAACTGTGTAATTCAGCGCAGGACAGAGGGGGGATTAGTGTGACTTGAGACTTGCAGGGGTAATGTATAGTCCCCTCTCTATCCCATGATGTCCTCTTATTTATTTGCTCATAAATATACCCAGGGATTGCTGTTGGTTTTAGTTCTTACCCTTTATTATAGTATATCAGCTATAATTGTAATTTTGCAATGAAAAGTGCGAAGAAATATTTTTAAAAATGTATGCCTCACAAAAGTTACTGCTAGAATAACCTTTAAAATATATTTTGTCTCATCAAAATATCAAATCTGCATGTCCAAAGTATTCAGGAGACTTTCAGCACACCATGCAACCTACAAATGACCCCAACATTAAATAATGGTGGAAGGTTACAAGTTACAAGAAACAAAGACAATTTGATTGTTGGTTCTAGAACCTTCAAATCTGTTGCCCCAAGACAGTAAATAACCCAAGCTACCAATTAATGCTGCAAGGGCTGAAGTTATTAAAATTGTCTGTAAGACACTGAACTCTTTCTTATTCTCTGCATTATACAGGGGATTTGACATCTTGTCTAACCAGAAATATGGCATGAGATTCTTGGAATGTTTGCAAATATGAGTAGATGATAAAAAGTGGCAAACCTTGGGATTACGTTTAAAGTTAGGCTGTATTCCTTTGATCTTCCGTAGATAAAGTTAGCAGTGTCTTTTTTGTAAATAGTAATTGCTAAACATATAAACTGTACCCTAATTATCAATTTTCACTGCTTTTCTTGAGTTTTGGGTGTTTTTCTTTACTACTCTAGTCGCTATTCATTAGCTTTTACCTAACCTAACCCCGGTGAAGGAAACGCCACTTTTTACCAAAAGTTCCCCTATGACACTGCGCATGCGCGATGGCATTCCAGGATGGCCAGCATACAATAACATATCAGTTCTAAGGTTAATTTCGGGTTAATTACTGTCGGCCACCACAATATAATGGTAAATTCTTGATAAGCAACCAAAATATTATAGCTTAGAAAAACTCAATTTCCAAGGTTATAAGCCGTGCTGAGTTATACTATAGTTCTACCATGTTTTGTTCCAGAGATTATGGTTATATGTAAGCAAAGCACAAGATATGCAACCCAAAAAAATAAAACATATTCATGTTTTTGAAAAGAATGTAGCCTACAGTAGCTTAGTGTCCTAGACCCAGATAACAATGAAGCTCAAAATATTTTTACTTATGGCGGGCCACTAAAATTAAACAAGGATAAATCTCACGTACACACTTCAGTTATTAAAACGCACTTTTTACGATTTTTCATTTTACCCAGTTTTGGGTAGATTCTAAATCTTACCTGGAAATTTTAAAACAGACGTCAATGACCAACGAATTACGAGGCATTACTTCTTTGCAGTTTGCACCGATAAACAATACATCATCTTCTACCCACTGTAGTTGTTTCTTTTTCCTAATATGTTTCTATAATTTCCCCTTTCTATGATGTTACAAGGATAATTTCATATGTAACCTGAATCACATATATATAAAGATGTATAAGTTTAAATAATTACTTGCAAGGTACAATTAAACAATGCTAACGTTGGCTTCGAGTTTTTTTTTTCAGAGTATTTTCCCTTCTTTAATCTTAACTTGAAATGTAAATTTAGATATAAATATTTTTCGTATAAGTTATTCTCTTTATATTTTATATAATACCTATCTAAAATATCATTCTACTGCCATTTGAAAATTAGAGATATTACTAGACTACTGCAAGGTACAGGAGTTCATATTCAATTCAGTAGAATTATGACTCAACATTGTTTACAGTCTAAGTGGAGCTAGGAGGAAGTCGACCGCTCTACTGAAAGCCGATTCCGAGCTCTTTGGCTCGGCAGTTTTTCACTCTGTAGTGAATTATCGACGATGAACTAATCAGACGAGGCAAAAGGTAGGTAACAGTCAGTTACTGATAATTGTGATGCTGTCCTTTTGTTGTTTAATAGTTACATGGTTGAAAACGTACGTGAGTTATGCTGTTTGTGATGTTCATCTAGGTAGAGTAGGGTACTCCAGGCAAGATAGACCTATTCCCGTCCGAATCCAGGAAAATTCTAGGCTAGACTGATCAGTCTGGATAAATTGTCGGGTAGTATACAGGGTAGAGAGACTGGTGTAGGCTAGTCGTTGGTAATTTGAACTTGCCTACTGTCATAAAGGGGTAGCCAAGGCCAGTCCATGTGCACAATGTTAATTATTTGCTGGGAGGGGGTGTCCAGGGTGGACGGAGCCCCCTCCCCCCCGGCCAGGTCAGGGCACGGCGCCCTAAGTCAGGTTAGGAAGGTAGCTCAAGTTCTGGTTAGGTCAGAGCATGACGCTCTAGTGAAGGGTAGATTACAGTCATTTTGGTTAGGTCGTAGCCAACACCAGACCACATGTCTGAATGGAAATTTAGTCCCACTGATATTCAGTGTTACTTTGGATGATCCAGAGGGGGCAAAACCCCTATGGCCAGGTCAGGGCATGGCTCCCTAAGGCTAGGTCTGGTTAGGCCAGGACACAGCATTATAGGAAAGTTTAGGGTTGGCCAGTTTTCATGGTCTTATTTCTCACCCTTAGCCATCTCCACACTCTGTTTACGGCCCAGAGTATGACAGGCTATAACCCATGCATACCATTTTAAAAGAGAATAAGAATCTGGGATTCCAATAGTGGTTTTCAGCAGAGGAGGCTGTTTATGTGTTTTCATAAGCTGTAACCTATGTCATGTAGGCTACCCAGTTGGACTTAAGCCTTGGTTTGCCTATGCCTTTCTTTGTGTAGAAGTAAATTTGTATCCTAACAATCCCAGTGTGCTGCTGGCCTGTAACTGAATAGCCTAGTAGGCTAGTCTAGGTTTATGCTAGAATACTACCTAGCCTAAGCTACTTTGATAAACAGTGATACTTAAGGTTAGCACTTGGACAAATACATTGTAAGTCGGGCGAGAGAGCATTTGTACACTGCGCAGCAAGACAATACAACAAAATACTGCCAGAAGTGAAGATCATACAAGAAGAAACAAAATTTAAAAAAAAACTAGACTCTCCTATTCTGCAGGAGCTACGATACTGACGAGAAAACACTAAAAGTATATGTAACACCTATTTGTTTTTCTTATTAGACAACCTTCTCTATTGGAACCCTTGAGTCTTTTAGTATCCTAGTTTTCCACCTGTGGTTGCAGTTTGTTGTAACATTGATAATGATGCTTTATAGCTGTCGTGTCTAGCCTAAACCATATGCTTTTTCAGTTGACGTTATGCAGGTTTAGGTTATATGTACCAAGTTGATGATAAGGGAGCTTTGGTATGTTGCTAGTGGTTAATGTTAGATAGTTCAGGAATTTTCTGAAATCATACTTTAATTTAAGCTCATTTCAGACAGTATAGTACCTCATGATAATTTATATTATTCCAGTTTAATCCACACAGTACTAATAACTGCTTACATAAGGAGTATATATAACCCTGTGGGCTATCTGTAGTGTTAAAGGTCACATGCTTGTTTTAACTTCTCATTATCTAGGTTTTTTGGAGCCATAACTAAGAAATGATATTGAAGGTGAACCTTCATGTAGTGTGTTGTATTGACAGATGAATAGTGTTGTTAAAGAATATTTTACTTGTTGTAATTATATTGCTGAAAGATAGTGACCATTACATGCACGGTAATTCTGTTGATGAAAGATATCTTTTCAGAATTGCTAGAGAGAATTCCTGCTTCATCATATTGGCAGGTTTTTGGTACATGAGTGAGATTTGACCACACTTTCAAAGCAAGTAAGTATACTGTAAGATATTTTTTATTTATATTCTTTAACTTGGAAAGGTCTGTACATAGCTCCCCCATTTTTAGGCGGGAATAGGTTCTAGAACCTACCGCGGAAATGCAAAATTCCCCTCTAAAAATGCTTATAACTGACGTAACTGCCAAATATCCTGTACCTTCTTAAACTAAAATGCTTTTAACTGCCTATTTTAGTAACTGCCAAATACCTTGACCTTCTTAAACTAAAATGCTTTTAACTGCCTACAGGCAGTCCCCGGTTAACAGCGGGCTCGGTTAACAGCGATTCGGTTTTATGGCGCTTGTGTAGCGATGAAAATCGGCAGTTTTCGGCTCCAAAAATCGCCGATTTCCACTTATCGGTGCCGATAATTGGGTATTGGCGCCAATACATACCTAACAGAGGCGCCGATAACCCCCAAAAATCGCCGAATAAGTGCTGAAGTCACCGATTTTCAGTTAACGACGATTTTCAGTTATCATCACACCCTCAGAAACGGAACCCCGCCGATAACCGGGGACTACCTGTATTTTAACATTTCACTGCTCAATTTGATAGTTCAAACAAAAATATACCTTAAATTATCATACTAAAACAATTTAATACCACTTCAAACAAAAATACACCCCAAGTCGTCATCCAAAAACACCCAAAGCAAACTTACATTACAGTACTTTCCTACTAATGTTACCCTTAAGTAGGCTATATACACCCCTAAAATGCTTATAACTGCCTATTTTAAAAATTCATCACCAAACTGGACAGTTCAAACAAAAATATACCTCAGACTGTCATCCCAAAACACCCTAATATCATTTCAAAGTCATATTGCAAAATTAAGTTCAAGCCTACAACTGTTGCTCTCAAGTATCCCCATCATTCAGACGCGCACGTTTTCTTTGGCCTATGGAACTTTGCGCATCGTTCTGCTCATGCTGTATGTAATGCACTGTGCGAATATTTTACGTACAGTATATTTTCCCGTATTGTAAGATAATTTTCAAATGATATTTACTGCACAGGTACATATTTTAGGGTAGGACTACTGTTGAGAGCATATCTAAAATACATTGGTAGTTTAGATCGACGGGACACGTACATACCTCCAAACAGAATGCTAGTTTGTTAATTACATCATGTTAGTATAATTGTGATTATGTAAAAGGCATTCATGATAAAAAAATTATTTACTATAGTAAGTTGTTATTAATCTTTAAAATGATATTATTAATATCATTTCAAAGTCACCTTAAACATTTTACCCTTAAAAATATACAGTATGCGTACGAGAGAGAGAGAGAGAGAATCTTTAAGTATCATTTGTAGCCATTTAACCACCAAATGGGCAACATAATAATGATAATAATAATCTGTAATTAGAAAATTTATGCATTTCTCTAGTAAATTATATGAAATTTTAAACAAACAAATACATGTTCCCAATCGTTTCCAAAGCTGTGAAGTGGAGGGAAAGTTGGACCTGTCATATATGTCAAATATCTGACTGCGACCCTTCGCCAGATATTTGACATATTTGACGGGTTCAACCTTAACCCCTCACTTCAGAGCTTTGGAAAAGATTGGGAATATGTATTTGTTTAAAATTTCACATAATTTACTATAGAAATGTATATTTTTTATTACATATTATTATTATTATTATTATTATTATTATTATTATATTAACCCTTAAACGCCGAGCCTCTATTTACAAAAACGTCTCCCGTATGCCAGCGGCATTCGGGAGTTAGCGCCGAAGCAGAAAAAAAGTTTTTTTTTTTTAAATCACAGCACGCTTAGTTTTTAAGATTAAGAGTTCATTTTTTGCTCCTTTTTTTGTCATTGCCTGAAGTTTAGTATGCAACCATCAGAAATGAAAAAAATATCATTATCATATATAAATATTGAAATATATGACAGCGCAAAAAAATTTTTCATATATAATTTTATACAAATCGCGCTGTGAGCAAAATGGTTAAAGCTAACGGGTTACTTTGTTTTTCTTTGTATTGTACACTAAATTGCGATGATTTTGGTATATAACAAATTGTAAAACGATCAAAGCAACACAGAGAAAATATTATCACAAAATGATGCATGAATTCGTAACGCGTGGACGTAAAAAAAATTTTTTTTAAAAAATTCACCATAAATCGAAATATTGTGCTAGAGACTTCCCGTTTGTTGAAAAATGAAGCTAATTGATTGAATATTAGTAGACTGTAAGTGTTTTAGCTTACAATTGCAGTTTTTGACCATTTTGGTCGAGTTAAATTTGACCGAAAGTCAAATTTTTTCTATTTATCGTGATTTATATGAAAATATTTCAAAACAGATAAAAGTTACAACCATGAGTTATTTTCTGTTGTATTGTACATGAAATTTCGCACATTTTCATATATAAAACTTTATGTAACGACTAATATAAAACGGTGCAAATATTATGACAACGTGACGAAAGAATTTCTGAGATGTTCGGCCGAGTTACCGCGTGGACGTAAGGAAAATGTTTTTTTTTTTAAATTCACCATAAATCGAAATATTGTGCTAGAGACTTCCAATTTATTGCAAAATGAAGGTAAATGATTGAATATTACTAGAATGTAAGAGTTTTAGCTTACAATTGCGTTTTTGACCATTTCGGTTAGAGTTAAAGTTGACCGAAGGTTGAAATTTTGGCAGTTATCGTGATTTATGTGAAAATATTTCAAAACTGATAAAAGCTACAACCATGAGCTATTTGCTGTTGTATTCTACATGAAATTGCGCACATTTTCATATATAAAAGTTTATGTAACGACTAATGTAAAACGCTGCAAACATTACGACAACGTGTGAAAGAATTTCTGAGATGTTGGCCGAGTTACAGCGCGCGAGAGGCGCACGGAAGTTTTTTTTTTTTTTTCAGAAATTCACCATAAATGGAAATATTGTGCTAGAGACTTCCAATTTGTTGCAAAATGAAGGTAAATGATTGAATATTACTAGAATGTAAGAGTTTTAGCTTAAAATTGTGTTTTTTGACCATTTCGGTCGAGTCAAAGTTGACCGAAGGTTGGAATTTTGGCAGTTATCGTGGTTTATATGAAAATATTTCCAAACTGTTAAAAGCTACAACCATGGGTTGTATTTTGCTGTATTTTACATGAAATTGCGCACATTTTCATATAAAACTTTATGTAACGGCTAATATAAAACAGTGCAAAAATTACGACAAAACGACGAAAGAATTTCTGAAATTTTCGGCCGAGTTACTGCGCGGGCGTAAGGAAAAAGTTTTTTTCAAAAATTCACCATAAATGGAAATATTGTGCTAGAGACTTCCAATTTGTTGCAAAATGAAGGTACATGATTGAATATTACTAGAATGTAAGAGTTTTAGCTTACAATTGCGTTTTTCAACCATTTCGGTCGAGTCATAGTTGACCGAAGGTTGAAATTTTTTGTAGTCGACGTACGGTACATCCACTTGGCACCCAACAGACAATTTTAGTCGACGTATGATACGTCCAGTAGGCGTTTAAGGGTTAATAGTTAAAAATTATTACTTATTATTAGGTAAATAATTTATTTTTCAAACAAACGTGGTTAGTCCTCACCATCTCCCATAAATTTATTAAAAAATTCTTGTACCACCATTCTCTCTCTGTCAGTATACATAGTGTATATTTTAATTAAAAAATACAGTAATTAGTGAATGCACAGTGTTGCTCTACAGAAAAAAAGCGAATTGGTGATCATTTTAGAGATACGGCCCAAAGAAAAATCTGCAAATTAGTGAAATTTCCCCCGTGGACAAGTGAGTGATGTGTTCCACAAAAATCTGCAACAAAATGAAATGCGGAAATGTGACACGCGTGAAAGCGGGGGGCACTGTACAGTGATTTTTATTTCAAAGTGACTGCATCCAGCCACTAAGCAAGTATGTTATATGCCCGAATGCATATGTATTAAGTACATTATTAATATACATACAGGACTGTTCCTTGCACTAACATATCTGTATACCATACAGTGAATAAGTGACACATGGACAAACTCCTACTGTTACAGGAATCTGTGAACATGTAGCACAGTAAAATTATAGCGTATATAGTAGATTGTATGTTATGGGATCATGGATGTTTGTGAATTGCCTAAGTAGTATATTGATACATATCTGTACTGCTGACTGAAATGTCCCCAAACAAGCACATTACAGTGGAATTGCAAATACTATACTGTAATATTATCCTTATTACTAAATAATACAAAATCACAAAAACACCATAACAGCAATATTCCACCCAAAGGGGAATAATTTACATGTAACCCACAAGTCAAGTTACCCAATGGTTGGTTAAATAAAACAGAGTCAAGCTTATTTGCTTAATATTTAGTGTAGTAAACATGCTGTCAATCTTATTCACCCTGTCATTCTTATTAAAGTATTTTCTTCCTTAGGTACATAACCAGTAATTCTAGTAAACAAGAATTTAATGTAGTTGTGTAATTTCATGCACCATGAAAACGCTGGATTCAAAATTTGTTGGGAAGTTGTAATTTCCTTATTGAGCACATTGCATAACCCAAGACTTTAATAATTTTTTTTCAGTGCATAATGTATTACTTAATTTTAAGATTTCCATAAATGGGTATCATATGATTTCTCTGAATTACCTAATTTATAGGTTTCTACAAATTGGTATCAGCTGATTTCTAGACAATTTAACCTGTTGTTTAATTCCATATCTCTGATCATTTCAGTTGTGATCGCAGGTAAAGTTTTGTTGGAATAGTCAGCTAATTTTTACCTCATAATTTTTTGCTGTGTTGGTGTTGCTAGATTTGTGTAAAGATTGTACAGTATGTTAAGACATGGACACAGTTGTAAAATGCACAGGAATGCAACTAAAGTGATGTAGCATTACATCATTTGTATCACTTACGTTTTTGTCCTCAAATACCACGTCTTGTCTTTTTAAAAAACTCTTAACCTTAGGTCCAAAGCTTTCTTGTTTTTGGATAATACATTTACTTGATATGCAAATGCAAACCTTTGTATCTTCATCAAGAGCTATAAAAAATCTTGATTTTGAGTCATCTTCATCGCTACCAGTGCCATACAAGGCAGATGTTCTCTGTGAAAGTCTGACACTTGTGCCTTTTATATGCTTTTACTTCTATTTACCTCCTGCTTTCCAACTCTTGGTTCTCGTTGAATTAGGATCTTGTTTTCCACCTCCTCTGGTGTCTTCAGGAGTTCTGTTGTGTGCTGAGGACATATCAAGGCCATCAACTCTTTAATATTCTCCTGAAGGCTTTATGTTCAAATAAACAAAACTTGAAATATAGTTTTATATAAGTAACTTACCCAGTAATTACTTAGCTAAGAGTTTGTACTTGAATGGCATCTCAAATTTTGAAATTCGCGGCAGTGATTCTTTTGTTTTTTTTAGGTGACAAGACCCTGCCCACTGTCAGGGTAAGAGAGAGGAACAACTAAGCCAATAGATCAGTTTGTTTCTGCCGCTGGTATCATCCACACGTGTTGACTAAGCAGCTTGGTTTTGACAATTGTTTTTTCTTCCCATCCAGTGAAGTATTCTTTGTATAGTAGCCTTTCGTCATTGTTTTTTCTTGATTAGATTTTTGTTACTGATTATGACTTTTTAGATAATTAGTATGTCAGACACTAGCTCTTCCAGTTTCCGGTATTGCTGCCTTTGCTGCAATACCCTTTTCATGGAAATTACCTATGACTCTCAGACCCTGTGCACAAATTGCAAAGGGCAAGTTTGTACTATTGATTTGACATACAACGAATGCAGGGATTGGGACGAACGTAAATGGAAGACTTTGACTTCTCATTTGAATAAATTAGAGAGAGATTGCAAGAGGAAGGCAGTCACTAAAGCTGGTGAGAAATTAGCTAGTGAGACGACTCCTAAATCTAACGATATAGTTAATCTTGCTGTATCTCCTCCTATCGTTCCTGTTTCCCTTGTGTTAGTAAATACTCTTAGACCACCTGCTCTTGCTTCTGATTTTCACACTTCCGAGTCTGATCACTTCGCCAGCATGGAAAATAAATTTGAACAGAGAATTAATATGGTGGTAGGTATAGTGGCCCAGTTAGGGGCATCAATGCATGTCCTTATGGATAAGTTTGATGAGAAAAGTGAAAGTGAAGTGTTAGTGGAGGAGGTGGCTGTTCGTCCCGCTGATTCTCCTAGGCATCGGTCACTGCCATACTCCCCTGAACCAGGGAGGAGGCCCAAGGGAGGTCAGTGGGGTCTGCCCACAGGCAGTCACCCCCCTCAGGCTAGCCTGCTGCATCCCAGGTTGCCTCAAGAGACAGCCACTTGAAAGGCAGACGTGCATCAGCTCTCATCTAGTTCGGGAGATTCTTCTCCATACCGTAGGCGCCAATGGTGCTTTCCCGACGAGTCATGTCCCTTGAAGAGACATTCTTCTTCCAAGGATCTAGTGCCTTGACTTCCAGCAAAAAGTTGTGGGAGCCTCCTCTTAACCCTCAACCCACTTGCAGTAAGTGGTACACCCCTGAACGTTTCTCCTCTCCTGTATGCCAGGAACGAGCTTATAGTCACTCTTCTTCGTCTAAGAAGCGTCTTCTTTCTGATTCCAAGCACCCCGCTTCTAGCCTATAACAAAGTTCTTTGTCTAAGCTCCTGGATTCGAACGAGCACCCAGTAGTGGCCAAGAACCGGATATTACCTGAACGCCTGCCTTCAATTAATCTCCCTGAATCAGCTAAGCTCCCTGTAGCGCTCAAGCTTCCTGAAGCACCCGAGCGCCCTGTAGCACCCGATATCCCTGACACTTCCACTCGCTTTAGAGCTCCGACTCTTAGTGCATCGTCTCCTCTGCCTGCCGCCAGTGCCTCGGGGGAACCAACCAGTGTTTTGACGCCAGCTTCATCCAGTTCGGCGACTAATTGTCAGTCTGCTTCAAATTTGGATCCAGCTTTAGCTCCACTTCTGCGCAAGTTGGATAACATTCTGCACCTTCTTCACGGACCATCCACTGCTAAGGCACCTCCATCGGATGCTCCCTTGTCTCCGGTTTCATCTGAAGAGGATTTCGATCAAGATTCTCCAGCGACTCCATACGCGTCACTTCTGAAGTTTTTACTCGAGAATTTCTCAGGATTCTTCTCACCTGCAACTCCTTCACCCCCGGCTTCGTCTTTGATGATGAGTAGTCAGCCTTCGGACACTGCTGGACTACCCAAGTTGGTTCTCTCGTCCCCATCCAAGAAGGGCCTTAATGAAGTGGAGAATGGCTTTCCGAGAAGAGGGAACAGGGGAAGGCTTACTTTAGTGTACCCCCTCCTCATCTTTCTAGGTCTTGCTACTTGTCTTATGCTACTGGGGAAGCTCCTTCCCTGGTAGTGGCAGCCTTCTCCCAGGGGGACTTCTCTGGTCTCATTGACGCATACCGTAGATCCGCACTACAACAATCAGCAAAGGTCTTCTTTTCAGCACAAGAGATGAACCATTTCCAGAAAAGTCTTTTTAAGACTTGAAGTTTTAAGTTTCATGGACTGGTGTTTAGGCGCTCTCGCCAAGAAAGTTCGAGAGCCATTGCTTCCACATGATTACTCCTCAGAACTTCTGGGTTTTCTCTCCTGCGCTGACAAAGCAGTCAGGGACAGTTCACAGGAGATTGCTTTGCTATACACAATGGGTGTGCTCAAGAAGAGGGAACTTTGCGTTTCCCCTACGTCTAAAGGTGTTACAGTGAACCTCCCGTATTCGCGTTGTCAACGTTCGCGGACTCACGCATTCGCGGGTTTCTCTGTGGAACACATCTAGCCATTACTCGCGGAAAATTCGCCGATTCGCGGTATTTTTCACTGAGAAATATTCACCAATTACTGTATTTTCATATAATTTTCATGAATAAATGCACTTTTTGTGATAAAACTATTAAAATATTCAGGTATAAGCATTTTTACAGGGTTTTTCTGTGTTTAAGCTATCAAAATGGGCAGTTCTAAGTGTTTTTAGAGGGGTTTTAAGCATTCGCGGGTTTGACCCATTCGCGGGGGGCTGTGGGACGCATCCCCCACGAATACGGGGTGTTCACTGTACTTCGTCCCAGAAGTCAGCTCTTTTATTTTCCCTGCTGGACAAACATCATCTTTTCCCACAGACAACCGTTAGTGAGATTGTTTCTAGCCTTCATAAGAAGCCTACCCAGGATCTTCTAACACAGTTGATGAAGCGAGAGAGAGATTGGTCCGCAGTACCCACCATGACTTCCTCTCCTCTGTTGTCTAGGCCTATCGGGGGTCAGACAGAGATCTCAATCTAGGCCCAGAGGATCAGTTAGGTTCACACCCTGAGCCATCAAGAAGTCATCAACTAAACCTTCAACCCTCAAGTGAGACTCCAGTGGGTGTGAGGCTCTTTCTCTTCTGGGAGAGATGGAGTTCGAGAGGGGCGGACCAGTGGGTAGTCAAAGTACTCAAGGAGGGTTATTCTATCCCCTTCAGGGAGAGGCCTCCCGTGACCAACACTCCCGTCGCTTTGATGGCTTACTCAGAAGGATCAGAGAGGTATTCAGCCATCTCAGAGGAGGTTTCCTCTCATCAGCAAGAAGGCCATAGAATTAGTCAAGAACTCCAAGTTGATGGGATTTTACAATCAACTCATCGTAGTGCCCAAGTCTTCAGGGGGATGGAGACCAGTGCTAGATGTGAGTACTTTGAATGCCTTCATAGAGAAGGCAAAATTCAAAATGGCAACAACACAATCAGTTCTTGCTTCCATCTGTCAGGGGAACTGGATGATCTCCCTAGACATGCAAGACCCATATTTTCATATCCCTATTCACGAGGATTCAAGGAAATACCTCAGGTTTGTCTTCAGGACCCAAGTTTATCAATTCAGAGCCCTTTGTTTCGGACTCTTGACTGCCCTACAAAGTTTTACGAGAGTACTCGCTCCCCTAGCAGGTTGGCTACGTCTAGCAGGGGTAAAGATCGCACTTTATTTAGACGACTGGCTACTTCACTCTCCCACAAAGGATCAATGCATGGAGGACTTACAGAAGACGATTTGCATGACTCAAGATTTAGGACTTTTATTGAATCTCTAGAAATCTCAACTAATCCTCACTCAGAGAATTCTCTATTTGGGGATTCTGATAAACTTTCGGAGTTTTCAGGCTTCGCCGTCCCCCAAGAGGGTGGAGGACTGTTCAAGGAAGGTGGACTTGTTTCTCGCCCTTCATTCGTGCGCAGCAACTCAGTGGATGAGTCTTTTAAGTGCACTAGCCTCATTGGAGCAGTTTGTAAGACTGGGGAGACTGCACATGAGGCCACTACAGCTTTACCCGAGAGCCTGTTGGGATCGGAAGGTACTTCAAGATCTTCACTCCTTTCCTATCACGGCAGAAATAAAGGAGGACTTGTGTTGGTGGAAGTCAGAAGAAAGATTGACGAAAGTTCTTAAGAAGTTCCACTCTCACAGCAATGTAAGGATGACTCCGGTGGCCCCCTTTTGGCAACAGAAGGAATGGTTCCCAGACCTTCTGGATCATCTTATAGACTTTCCAAGGCTCCTCCCTGCTATTCCAAGTCTTCTCAGAAAACCACACTGCAGGATTTTCCATCAAGGCCTGTCCACTCTGACCCTGACAGGCTTTCGACTGTCAGTAGACTTGTCTGAGCGAAAGGTTTTTTGCTATCGGCAGCGGAGGCCATTGTCAAATGTAGATGTGCCTCTTCCAACAAGCTCTACCAGGTAAAGTGGAAGTATTTTAGGACCTGGTGCAGAAAGACAGAGTTTCATCCTATCAGACATCTATCCCTCAAATAGCGGATTTCCTTCTTTTCTTGAGGACTTCTTTAGGAAGGTCTTCTTCCACCATAAAAGGCTACAGAGCAATGCTCAGCTCTGTTTTCCGTCACAGAGGCCTCAGCATTTCTGCTGTTCAGGATATTTCAGACCTAATTAAGTCATTCAACACCACCAGATCTAGAAAGGAGGAGAATTTTACTTGGAATCTAGATGTGGTGTTTAAGTGGTTATCAAGTGAGCGCTTTGAACCCATGCACTCTTCCTCTTTGGGGGATTTAACTGAGAAGGCTATTTTTCTCGTAGGGCTGGCCACTGCAAAGAGAGTAAGTGAAATTGAAGTGATTGGCAGAAGGATTGGCTTTTCAAACAGAGACGCAGTCTGTTCCTATCAAGTTTTTTGGCAAAGAACGAGAACCCTTCACACCCTTGGCCTCGCTCCTTCACCATGAAGAGCCTCTCTGAAATTTTAGGCAAGGAAGAGGAAGAAAGAGTGCTTTGCCCAGTGAGAGTCCTCAGGTACTACCTGCACTGAACTGAGAAAATTAGAGGGCAGTTTTCTAATTTGTGGTGCTCAGTCAAAAATCCCTCTAGACCCTTATCTAAGAATGCCGTTTCCTTCTTTTTGAGGAATCATATTGTCAAATTCACTCCCAAGTGGAGGAAAATGACTTGCAAGTCATGAAAGTTAAAGCTCATGAGGTTAGGGCAGTTGCTACATCAGTAGCTTTCAAGCACAATCTTTCCTTATCCTCCACTCTTCAAGCAACGTATTGGAGAAGCAAGTAGGTGCTTGCAATGCACTATCTGTGGGATGTGAAACTATTTATGAAAACTGCAGTACCCTAGGAATGATGTCTGTGGCTGGCGTAGTGATGGGTGAGGAAGTGTAAGAAGTAACCTTTCATATGTGTTTAGCTCTTCTCCTTGTTCATAGTGTCGAGTTCTGGGGAAGCCTAGAGGGTACAACAGTGGAGTGCCCACCAATGTTTTAGTGTTGGGTAGTGGTCATGTCAATTTTTATGGTGTATTTTTTGGTGTAGGTGATTCTATTACCAGTTTTTTGTTGTTTTTTGGTACTGTGCCTGGGCAGGGGCAATGATATGAACTTTGTTGATTTTCGGTATTCTCCTTCATCACAAAGTTCCTGCTGTATGTTCTGTCGGCCTTCAGAGCACTCCTTCGCTGCAGAATGTCCCATTTCCATAGAGACAACTCTGACTATACCATCACATCTCTACAGGTCGAGATAAGAGGCAGTAATTATCTGCGCAGCTCTCTCACCAGGTAAGGAAACAACAGACGTTGTCTCAATGTTAGCCTTGTTTAAGTCATTAACTTTTCATATGTAATTTGTTATTTTACTGTCCACGATTCCCCACCTCCTTTCAATGTGGAATTAGCTAAGTAATTACTGGGTAAGTTACTTTCTATACAATGGTATTTTTATGGTAAAATAAAGTTTTATATATATATTTACCCAGTAATTATTGATGGAGCCCACCCTTCTCCCCGGGCATGGACTTTTTTGCATAAACAAATTGATCTATATCTTACCCCGAAAGTGGGCGGGGTCTTGTCACCTACACAAAACAAAAGAATCGCTACCATGAATTTCGAAATTTGAGCTGCCGTTCGAGTAGAAACTCTTAGTTACAGTAAGTAATTACTGGGTAAGTATACTGTATATAAAACTTTATTTTATCATAAAAATATCATGTTGCCAGAAAATGTAGTAACCATCATTGTCATTGATGTATTGGAGGACTAGGCCCAGAGTTGCAAAAATCTCCCCAACTTTTCTATGAAAGTTTGAAGTTATTAATCCATTTTCAGTGATAAGCAGACAAGGACTTGCTAGCTTCTTATAAGTGTTCTGCCAGGTTTTCTGCACTTTTTATCGAAATTTGGCCATCTCTGATTTGTGTGTGTTTGATTTAATATTTCTGTTTATATCTTCTGTGATTTTTAATTAAATTGACTTATCTGTGCATTTTTGTGTTTTGTTGTTTGTTGAGATGCCTCATGTTTGATGTGTGTGGATTACTGGTACTTTTTTTTTTGTTTTCTTAAATTTGGATATTTTGTATTAATTGTTGTTTTACAGTCACATCATGATCTGATGCCCATAATTGGTGTTTGTAGTATTTTGCTTTTCAGTAGTATAAGTGCATTTTCTGTAACTCTGCTTATCAGATTTTTTAAGGTTTTCCTGGTGGGGCCTAGTGTTTCTTCAGTGCTTTGCTGAAAATGGACCCTTGCTTGCTGTATTACACTTGTGTGGAGGCCAACGCTGCTTTCCTGGTCTTATATGTGAGACTTTCTGTGACTGGACTGCTGACCAACAGGCTCACTACAAGAACATTAAGATATATACTGTCATCGAAGCTTTTGTTTTGTCTGCTTCAGACTTTTCGGTTCCATAGTCAGCCTTTGGATCTTCTACTTTCATGATTGAGGCTGATGTGCACCAGTCTACGAGCATTGTGCTACTTCCCAGGACTCAGCCTATCTACTCACATGGCCACTTGTTCCATACCTGGTTTTCCTGGTGGGGCCTAGTGTTTCTTCACTGTTTTGTTGAAAATGGAACCTTGCTTGCTGTATTACACTTATGTGGAGTCCAACGCTGCTTCCCTCGTCTTATATGTGACACTTATTGTGACTGGACTGCTGACCAGCAGGCTCACTACAAGAACATTAAGATATATACTGTCATTGAAGCTTTTGTTTTGTCTGCTTCAGACTTTTCGGTTCCATAGTCAGCCTCTGGGTCTTCTGTTTTCATGATTGAGATTGATGTGCACCAGTCTACAAGCAATGTGCTGTTTCCCAGGACTCAGCCTATCTACTCACATGTCCACTTGTTCCATACCTGGTCTTCATGCGCTGCTCAGTGGCTGGACCACTTGGTACTGTGTTCTGTCAACCAGGTTTCTGATTCTTTGATGCTTAGGTGGCAGTGATGGATTATGCCCATGCTCAACTGTAGGAGGACATATGGTAGTCGTTTTGATGTCTGGTTATCTTTGCCAAGTTATTGCTTCATCATTGTGTACACTGCAACCTGCTGGTTTTCCTGCTACTGCTTTATCTTTGATGTTTGTTCCTGGTGTGTTTACTACACCAGTTGTGGTTCAAGCTGTTACTGTTGTTTCAATTTGGCCTCCTGCTTTTGTTATGCCAACCGTTTCATCCATATTAGCTTCTCCTGTGTCACTGGATGTTCCCTCTGGGATTTCAACACCCCGTGGCTAGTTGTGTCAATTATACTTGCAGCAACACCCCTGCTATGTCTGTGGTGCTTTCATGCTGTCTGCTCCTGCTTTTCCTATTCTGATATGCATCACCTGCTTACTGCTGCTATTCCTGCTATGCTGCACATGTCTGCATCTGCTGCACCAGTCATGCCTACATCTCACCTTTGTGCAGTACCACTGCATCAAGTGTACCTGTTTTACCTACCTCTCCTCCTCTGATTGATGTCATCGTTCTTGCTACAGTTCCACATTCTGCTGTTGACCTATCTTGCTTCTTCCTACAGATCATTTTAAGGGGGTATGCCAGGAAGACAAAACAACCTCGAGAGCCTCAGCATTTGAAAGCAGGTTTTGCCTTCAGAGTGGTTTCCTGGATCTGGGAGTTTGTAAGTCTCTTGTTGGCTGGCTGTGGACCATGTTGCAGTGAGCTTTAACCATAAGCTTTGTAGGTATTCTTCAATAAGGTTGTACAACCTCAATGCTTATGCTTTCCTTCATTCAGTCTGACCAGGAAAGTGCTAACCACACCAAGGTGAAAAGATAGCTCCAGTGTGACACAAGATTAGTATCTGGACCTACTTCAGTTGTTAGTGTACTGTTTGAGGATCCTGCCAACTTCGAAGAGACTCATGAAGCAACTGTACTTCCTCAGGATCCCTGAAAACCCAGGGTTATTGCACCTTCATTCTATAGACATTGCATGGTCTTGCTGACCCTTGACCATGAAACTTTTCTTTGCAAATTGGGGAAATTTATGCATCCCTAAAAGAAGCTGTTGCTCTCTGTTGTCACAGGCTACAGAACAGTCTTTTCAGAAGTGCTGGAGCTTTTGGGCATTAAGCAACTGCATCTGATGACCCCAGAAGACTTTCCACCACTTCACTACGTCAAGAAAGGCGGGACTTCTAGTACTCGGAAGCCTCACCAGGGCTTTGTAAAAGTTGATATGAGATTCATCCTTACACAGTCTAACTATGAAAACCATCTTGCTGCTAGCCTTTGTATGCTTTAAATCATGTAGGCAAACTGCATACTCAGTCCGGCAGATTCTTGCCTTTATTTCATAATATCGATGATCCTTTGAATCAGATCTTCCCAGTCTAAGTCATCCACCATGTAGTTCTAGATATGCCATTAATTCTAGTACATAGTCTTGCTTTTTATTCTGTAAGTTTCAGTACTGCACTGATTTTAAGTTGTATTCCTGCTGTAACCAAGTTTTGGAACAATCTCTGTAATCCTGTAGTTGAATTGTTAGATCTCCAGAATTTCAAACTTGGTGCAAGTATTTGTTGTTTAACTGGCTGCGATGAGTCTCACTTCATGTTTGTTATTTTTTCCACTTCTTTACTTTATTATTTACCTAATTTGTTTTCTTTGTTTTTTCTTTTTCATAGTTTATTTCTTTCAATTTATTTTTCTGTACTGTGCTGCTTTCTTTGTTGAGTCATGTGGCCTTAAAGCATTTTGATTTTCTAGTTACAGTTGTAGCTTCGCACGTAATAATAATATCAGAAGACAGTCATTGGTTTGTTTGTCTTTGCTTTTGATTTCTTTGCCAAGAGTCAGACTGCTGCTATTCCAGCCTTGGTGTTCTTTCCCCAGTGCGAGCCATCTATTACTTCCTCAGGAGGACTATACATTTGAAAGGCGATGACCCTAGACTTTTCTGACCCACACATCAGCTGAGACAACATGCCTCCAAGAATGCCTTGTCCTGCTGGCAGAGGCAGGTCGTCCATCAAGTGTATGGGGAGGTTTTGGAAGACAAGACTAGCCAAGCAGATGTACACTGAGATTGCAGTTGTCATAAATACAGAGATGTCATTCATCCTCTGCCAGTTTTTTCCCTAATGATCTTAGACACATGGGGATGAGGTTGTACTCCGAGATTGTTGTTATCAGCAGTGGAAGATGTACTGCATTATTTTCCTTTAGGAGGTCAGGGATTCTATACCTGCCTACCAAGAACACTGGAAGAACATTTCATTTACAGTAATGTGTATGGGTCTCCCTCACCTAAACAGTATGTTGCTCTTTGCAGTTTTTTGGGGTATATATCACTTGTACCAACTTCTCTTACTCTAAATGTGCTCAGCTGATTATACAGTATCCCATAAGGCCACCTTGGAGACTTGTTTCCTTATGTGCTCTGTCCCCAAGTACTTCACTGATTTCATCAAACTTTAACAAAGAATAGGAGTCTTGGTTGCAGGACTTCCCACTTCACTTGTAATTCAGGCTCTGTATGGTTGAAGGGTATTTGATGAAACAGATGGTTTCTATAACACATTTTTCCTTACAAACCCACCAATCATATAAAAAGTGCCACCTCTCATCCCTTGTTTTCACTGTATCACATCCTTTTTACCTTAGATGGTGAGAAGGATAGTTACAACTTACTGAAGGATCATAGGCACACATGTGAACTATTGCTTTTTTTTTTTTTACCACATACTCTGCTTCTTCTGTCCTAAGACAAGAGTAAATGTGCCTTAAGAAAATTTGTATTATATAATAAATTGGTTTGTATGAAAACATTTTTTATGTTATACAATTTTTATTCTGCTGTATATATTGGTTCCAGTTGTCCCAATTTTAAACTTAAAAGAATTTCATTTCTGTCCAGGTATCAGGATGTCTTCTATCAGTGAAACATCAGTATGGCTCAAGTTCTTCACTGAGGCTGGGATACCTCCAAGTGATGCCACCACGTATGCCATCACATTTACTGACAATCGAATCAAGCAAGAAATGATACTTGATCTAAATAAAGAGTATTTGCGGGATATGGGAATTACAGTCATGGGAGATGTCATTGCAATACTGAAGCATGCAAAAGTTTACTGTGCACAAAAGTCAAGACAAAAAGTTATGCAGTCCTCTACTCCTTCATCTGAAACTGATACATCAAATTCTACTGGGAGCAAGAAAAACACACCTGCTTCAAGGATGTTAGAACACTATGTACGCAAAGAGACCGTCCCACCCAGATCAAATACTCCTCCTTCACGAAAGCGGCCATTGGATGAAGAAGAGGCTATCTCTAACAAGCGAAACTCAGTTTTTAATAGATTAGGTGACAACAGTGTGTCAAGCACAACTTCTGATAATCCAAAGATAACTGTGACTATGCATGGGAGAGATCTGTTTCGTTCACCAGCAAGTGACAGTAGTAGGAAGTCTCCAGTTTTTCAGAGGCTGTGTAAGGACGATCTTGTAAATGGAGGCTCAGAAGATTCAGAATTTAGCTTTGGAAAGACAAAACCTTTGGAATATCAAGGAATACTGAAGTATTCTACAAAAGAGGCTTTTGAGAGATCCATATCTGCTAAGAAGAACATAGCTACAATGAAGGCTGATACAACCACTGGAATCAAGAGCAGATTAGGAGTGAAGAGTGTGTCTGCCAGCGACTCTACAACAAGTGCTGGGATTTTTGCCAAAGAAGTGGACTCGTTCCTCAAAGTAAAAACTCCAAGTAAAGCTTCTGCTAGGCCTGCAACCTCATCTACTGTCAAGTCAGGCACTTTGTCCAAAATGAAGTCAGGGACCACCCCCTTGAAGATTACAACTTCTACTACTAGAAACACAGGATCTCCAGAGCGTACAGTGCGAGTAGTTGCTGCAACTTCCTCCTCTTCATCTGCTGCTAGAGATGAAAGGATTATTAAATCAGCAAAGAGCAGAGCACTTGAAGTCCTGGGTGAGGGGAGGTCCTCTCTTAAAAATGAAGTGAGATCTACTACTAAAACTGGTGTTTTCAGTAGACTAGGCCTTGGTAAGTGATTTTTTAGTTTTATCTTATGGAGCTTTCCTTTCATTATATTGAAATTAGTAGAACAAACGAGCAACATTATTTGTAAATGTTGCTATTTCATCACTGCCTATCTTATTACATTTATGCTGTAAGGCATGAGTGTTGCATTTGGCTCTATATGTAATGTATATTAGCCTGAACTGAAAGATTTTAAAAAGGGTGAAGATAAATTTGTTTTGTATTGTTAGAAGAATTGTGACTACTCTGTGTCTATATTTAAATATTTATACAAAAATACTTTTATTTGTGTACTATATGATAAAAACATATTGAAAGTTAAAAGTTTATTTTATTGTAGTAAGTCACTATTATTACACATTGAATAACTAATTACATGTGTTAACTGGACACATTATGTAAATAGAATACCCAGTATCTTCTAAACTAAGACTTATTAATCCCCTTATGGCACCCCAGTTAAGGATATCTTTTTCCTCAGTCATTTCTCTAGCTTTTTTTTTTTTTAAATCGGGTAGCTGTTGCATTCGTATAGTTTAAGTTTTTAGTCTCGATAGATAAACCTTTCCCAGATATCAATATGCATATTTATTATTTATGGTCTTGTGTGTGTTTCTGTCTGTGTACGTTAGAGTATATAGACTATTTTATGATAATTAGCATATCTTCATAAAAGTTTGGTGTTGGAATTCACTGAGTTATGTATTGACCCAATGATTTTAAGCTCATAGTGGTTGGTTATCAATAACTTGTCCCTTTCTAGTGTTTGTTTAAGTTTCAAGCATTTGGCTCTAACTTATGGCCTAGATGATTATAGTGGGTAGTTGTGAAACGCATTTGGTAATTCTTCAATAAAAACATTTTACCTTTGATTTCTTTAGGTCTTTCTTGACTTTGTTTTGGATCAATAGGACCAGAAGTCTTCGGTATGAACTGAGTTACTAAATATGAAAATTTTCCATAGTGCTTTCCTGTGATAAGAGTAAAGTTCATGGGGTGGTTTTGATGGACTTTGTGCTGCAAATACTAATGAATTTAGCCTTATGTTATGTCTCTGTTAGTTTTAATGATATCATAAAGATCACTACATGTCAGAAAAGAGCTGATAAGGTATGCTTCCCTATTGTATGGCTATGATACGTTGTTTTAGGTAAGTTAATGTACACGATAGATAAACTCGTAATAGGAAAAGGTAGTTTTTATTAGGACTAACTCTAATTACTGTTCCAACATTTGATCTTGTGGAACAGTTTTAGTGCAATACTTGGATTGTTTTTGGTTAACAAAAACCTTATATTGTGTTGAATTTGACTTACAGTTAGGATAATCAGTAAATGCTGCATGATTCACATAGTTCTTTGCAGCTTGCTAGATAGTTCCCATATGAATGGCAGAATCTTAGGTGCCTCTGGCTTGTGCATAAATTTTCTGAAATTTGTTTAACACAGTATATTGTAGGAGAATACTTTAGGATGTATTTTTCCTCAATCAGTCATTTTGTTGGCCCTTTGCAGATTGTTGTTTTCCTTTGTGTGTTACAAAAACATTTGTATATTTTTTATTTGGTGGAAGAGGAACATCCTGGGGATTAAGATTTAAACCTTTTACCTTAAACTAGGTTGTACTTTGACTGAGAATGCTGAGGACAGGAAAGCTGATTTACATTATACTTTATATTGTAGTTTGATTTATCTTACATGTTTGTATCATGTAAAAGAAAACTGATAAAAGTTGACATTGCCAGTGTAAACATGTTTAAAGTTTTTTATATAACTAACCTCAAGTTTAAAGAAATGAAGACAAAAATTTTCATTTCACTGAACATTTATCACAAGTACTGTATTATCATTGTTTAACTGTATTTTTATAACATTTAAAGTGCTGTATTGCCTTTTACAAATGACTAAACAAGCCATCTTTGGTATGTTATATTACTAGATGTAATGTAAATTATGAACCCCCAATTTTCACAATACTCATTAAACTTAGGGTACTATGACTCCAAATTTTTTGGTGAACAAACCACCCTGTGTACAAAACATTATTTATTGAGGCGAGCACAACAATATCTCTGCGTCCTATACTTTTTCATTTACTTATGTGACTCAGTACTCAGATTTTTTTTTTATTAAACTTATCCATTCTGTCTACTGCCTGTCTTGGGAATGATCTCCCTGATTCCTTTAATCTTCAGTCTTTTAAGAAATGAGTCCTTCCCTGTTTCTTTTGGCTTCCACTATACCTTGGCTAGAGAAAGGTTTAGGGTTTCCCATCCAGTCAGCCTTTTGCCTAAAAGATCTTGTGTGCTAATGAAGAGTCCATTTTTTTTTTTTTTTTTGCCAAATTCTTTTAAAGCTAAGTTTGCTGTTGCCATGGTCTGTCCCATGAAATATATAAATTTATAGTATGGTTGTTTGAATTTGTGTTAATTTCCAATTTAAGAAAAGGGATATCTACATAACATTAATAGATAAAGCTACAAATTTCCAATTTAAGAAAAGGGATATCTACATAACATTAATAGATAAATTTACAGAATTTTATTTTCATCCAACATCACTGTTAACACCACAGTTGTATATGCTCTCTACTTCATGACAAGTTCCAACAAGAGGGACAGAAATGAAAAGATCAATTTACCACTTTCAGTATTAATTTAAGGTAGTTTAACCAGACCACTGAGTTTACATTTCTAGTTAGTCACATGGCTGGACTGAAGGCTCTGCTGATGATTCGAAGTGAAAGCTGAATCAGAAGCAAGTTAAAGAATACTAAAAAATAGTGGCAGCTGTTTGATCAGTACATGACGCTTCAGGTGGCATATGCATTGTGCTGAAACTGATCTTCTGTCTGTTGGATAAAAGAATGTAGTGTCCAGGAACATTTGAAGACACTAATGTTGGCATATATGTTTGATGGGTTTAGGAATGTTTAAATTGTATTTTAAAAAAAAATTGTCAAGTTTGTCTTTTAAGTTCTTTTCTCTGTAGGTAGCTAAGAATTGATACATCTCTTTTGACATATCAAATTTTATCTACGAAAGTGGCATTTATTGTGATATGTCATTTAATATTTCTGGATTGCTTAGTTTTATGTAATTCTTAAAATATTTGTGTTTTGCAGATACAGCTTACAGTTTAGATTTACAATGGATTATCATTTGTAAATAGAGAAAATAAAAGATTTAAATTTTGTTATTTTTAATTGTGAGGGCTTACATTTTATTTTCTCGAATGAATCAAGAATGGTGCTCTTAGTAAATAAGCATACATAAGGTATAGATGAGCAGAGAAAGTTTACTGGACCTAAAATTTTGGGGGAGGAATATATTTGTAACAAAGCATACAAACCTTTATCTTTATACAGTATAGGAGTATTTCTGGATAAAAGTTGGTAAGGTAATTAACAAGGTAGTAAAGATGTGCATGGTGAGTGAAAGGGGGTCCCAGTCACTCATCTGGCTTAACTCACTTTTTCTTTTGAGAAATGTCAAGGGATGACATTGTTTCTCCACAATAGTGGAACTTGACTTGGTTGTTGGAAGCTTTCACCTTCAGTGCTATAACACTTAACAGTGACACTGGAAGTAAAGGGCAGAATTGGTAGCTCAATAAATGTGAGTGTATGAATCATTACAGATTATTTCATGTATATAAGTGACTTCACATTTGCCAAGGAAAGTACCAAAATTCATACTTATATCTTATAAACAGTTTAATGGCCATGTCTGTCTCAGACCTGGTGGAAGCCAGTAAATGAAGGAAAAAAAGAAATAAGTAATAAGCATGTTTTTTGAAGTTTGGAAGATTGTTGATTTCAGAGAAAATGGAATAAGGAAAGAAAGAATAACTTTGGTGAAGGTTTCCGATTTGCACTGAACAAATGTGGGAAGTACTACTAACTAGTGTTATGAGCTTTAAACACTATATTACAGTATATAAGATAAACAACAAGGCCCCCCTACCAGCTTGGAGAAAAAACAATCTAGAGAAGAGGCAAGGATGAGGTCACTAATTAGACAAATAGCTGGCAATTCAGTTTTATCATCAGGGAAAACAAAAGATGTGCTATCCAATATGTGAAAGTAATTTTGCGTACAGTAAAAGATGGGACCACCGTGAGGCATTAATAACAAGAATGAAGAAAACAAATTATTGCATCTAAACAAAGCACCTATGGTTCCAACTGAACTATTTGAGCTGTCAGCAATAAGATTGAACAAATCTGAGAACACCAAATGTTAATAGAAGAGAAAATAAATAAAAATGCCAGTGCAGAACAAAATCAAGTTGCAGGATCTCCATTCAGAAACACCCCCAAGATCAGGTTTGATAGATAATGAAAGACATTCTGAGATTTAGTATTGTTGACAGAAAAGGATTGACAGTATAGGAGAAATAAACATGGGTGGTTGAATTATTTGTTAATGTATGCATGGAAGAGTCATATAGAAAAAGGTCATTTGTGATATTAAATAAAAAAAAGTTTAAGTAAGAACATGACTGAAAAGATTAATGCAACAGATATTGCATTGTCAGGAAAAGAAGAAAAATGAGTAGCTTCTCAACTTAAGGATTTCTTTTGTTACTCTATTATAATTGTTTTTACTCTATTATAATTGTTTTTGCTGAGCTACCTTTATAAAGATAATGAGTTGAATTCAGAATAAAAATCTCAAAAACTGAATTGGCTTTTTATCGTATATCAGATTTTGCCACTTATCTTAAGGCCAGACCCATGTAGCTTCTGTTAAGTTGAGAGGACACTAGCTAAAGTTAGTTCACAGAACGAAGCAAAACTATAAGCAGGAAATGTAGCTAATTGAGAAAAATGACTAAAACTTTTCGGAAGTTCTACAAAGTAAGTATAGCTTAGTTTTACCAGACCACTGAGCAAATGTGATGCCATAGTAGTAGCAAAGTAAGGAAGGAGGTCTGTTGTGATCTTACCTAATGGAAGAGAGTTGATTCAAGGATTTTCAGAAAGTGAGAGTGGAGTCGAGTACAAATGCTTCCAGTGTCTGTAGAAGGTGAAACACTAGGTCAGTAGTTTGACTGTTGTAATTTGATATACTGTATAACTTTTCTTTGGGATGTAATGAATTGGTGCATGTTTCCAAGAGTAAAGGTTAATTTAGGAATTGAGTATAGGAAAGAGAGATGGTAAAGTTCATAAGGCACTTTTTCCACAAAATTCTGAAGGAACTATGCAGGTATATGATCTTGAAGAGATTATTTGTTGGGTGCTTTATTCCATACTTTTAATAAAGCTCTTGCATTTGTAGGACCAGTATGGTTTATCACAACAGAAGCATCTGGATGTGGTTTACCAGGGTTTCCTGTGTGGTACTTTCATATCTTAGCCCCATCTGACTTTGCTAAATGCTAGTGCACACTGATTACTGGTCCCAGAAAGCTGTGACATTACCCTGGGAATGGGCCTGTGTCATTTCTGAAGAAAATTTATAGATTTTTAGGGCTAAAGTTGAGGCGAATGTGTTACAGTGTTTTAGTGTGATGAAAGTGTTATATCTATATAGTATATATTTTGGCAATTATCTAATTGTGGTTTGAAAATATAACAAGAATGACTTTGCAGTTTCCTTCTGAAAAGTTTTGTAATATATCTTTTACATTGCAGGTTAGGAAGAATTAATTTTGCCAAGAAGTTTTTTTTTTGAGGAAAACTATTTTAGAATGGAAGGCTAAATTTGTGGTCATAAGTACTGTCTAGAATATTTGGATTTGATGTTCTTACAGAGTCTAAGCAGGTGAGCATGTTCATTCCCCTGGTAATATTTCTTGGTTTGTACAATACAGTACAGTATGCTGTATCAGCTTTCTTTCTGTTAGTTACTTTGAAGTTCTCTCTTTGTGGAGTATTTATTTTTTTGTGTCCAGTAACAATAATTTACTCTATTAAAGTATCTGATCTTTTCATTTTATTTTAATTTCATTTTATTTCATTATTAAAGTATCTGATCTTTTCATTTTATTTTATTTTCATTTTATTTTACTCTAAGTACAGTATCTGATCTTTTCATTTGATTTCATTAGTCATCTGCTGACTGTTTTTCACGTCTTATTTCAAGAGATTGTACCTTGAAGTTCTCTCAGAAAGATGACCTGAGTGATTTTTCTTAAAATATCTGTAGTGTTTTTGGAATGGAAAAAATGTCGAGTATTTTTTTACCATATCTGTAGTGTATCTGGTTGTGAAAATTAGCACAATTAGAGCTGTATGTTCTCAGATTTGTAGCAGCTTCCTAGCGTCTTTGTTCCAGGGAGTATGTCTGTATAGTTTTGATTTCTTGAAGCTGCAGTATTTCCTGTACTGTACCTCTTCATTCTTTGTGTTTTCCTTGCTGTTTGTCCAGGTATATTTTGAATCTCTTTTATTCAGATATCTCTTACCTCATCTCAGTAAGTAGTCTTGTTGGTAATTTTTCTCATCTGGCATTAGACTGACTTGCGTATCTTTTACATGGTGGTTTTGTGGCCTTACGGATGGGATTTATGTTGTAGGTTGTTATACAGTAGCACTTCAGCTTATCGAATCCATGCCTATTGGAATTCATTATTGATAATTTCTGAATGGACAAATGTCCAGAAAATATGAAGGGATTTCATAAACAGAAAAATCATCTGTGTCTGCAAGGCATGTCAAAAGCTGAACCATGTCTGCTCAAGTATCTACAGCATTATACTGTACACACACACACACACACTATCTCTCTCTCTCTCTCTCTCTCTCTCTCTCTCTCTCTCTCTCTCAAATATTTTTTTTTAACATCTTTTATGTTTTGATTTTAATTTCCTCTCTTAATTGAGTAGATTTGCACATGCAGTATTTTTTAGACTTCTTTAGGTTTGAGACTGAATTTTTTAAAATCCTATATTGTTAACTAATGCATTATCTTTACTTTTAGTGTGAATTTAGATGAATTACATTTCATCTAGTAATTTTGGGGAGAATGGTGGGCTTCCTGTTCTGAATCATTTTTCATTAATATTTGTACTTTCTTGCCCTGTGAAAGGAATAGTGAATTGTATGCTGTACTGTTACTACTGTATTATAAGTGCTGTACTGTACAGGCTTAATTGGAAAGTATTGTGGTCTGTGTATTATATTGTATAAGATATTATTAATAGTATGCTGTACCAGTGGACTTTACCTAAGTTTTTTTAATTTATTATAATTGTATATCTATCATTTGGTCAGTATATGTCTATTATTTGGATAGTACTGTATATTTATTAAACCATTAAAGACAACTTGTACCATGGACTCCACCTACTACACTCATACAGTGGTAATATGACTCAGAAGCAACAGGAAGGGGTACCACTATACGTATTACAACAAAGTTTGGAAATAAAAAAGGGAAGCTCACTTAACTTTTTTTTCAGTTTGAATGCTATATGTACATTTCTGAGTCCAGTCCCGTGTCAGCCGGTGAAATTCCATTACAGCACGAATTTCTAGGTATAACCTTGCTAGATATACCAGAGAAAAAGAGCTTTCAGGAAAGCTGGGGTTACTACCCCCAGTCGAGCGTCTTCTTGGAAGGCGTCGGTATAAGAAGGGGTGAGTGAATTACCACTACCACGGAAACCTACTCGAAAGATCGCTCCTTATCAAAATCCCCGGAACAGAGCGGTGAGCCGTTACAGCCCCCACACCAAACACCCGCCAGGACGGCGACACCAGCGCCACCTACCTCAGTGACAAACCTGCTGTTAAAAGCGAAGTTAAAAGACATAAACAGAGTGTGGCGGAGTCGAGCCAATGTCAAGCTCAGAGACAAGGTCTCCTCTATCCCTCAAATCTTAAAGACAAGATTGCGGCCGTGGGCCTCGGTCAAAGGCTTGTCCAATACAGTTCGCTTCAATTTCCCCTCCGGCACTAGTAGTTCACACAGACGCTTCCTTAAGCGGCTGGGGGATATTCTCCAAAACAAAAGTACAAGGAACGTGGTCCACAATGTTTCAGCAGTTCCATATAAACACCCTGGAAGCTATGGCGGTATTTCTAACTCTGAAGAAAATCCGCCCCCAACCGATTCATATCAGGTTGGTATTGGACAGCGCAGTGGTAGTTCATTGCATCAACAGGGGCGGCTCCAAATCAGGCCGAGTAAACCAAGTAATGGTTGCTATCTTCTCCCCTAGCGAACAAGCACGGCTGGCACCTGTCAGCCACCCACCTAGCGGGTGCGGGCGTGGTGGCGGATTCCCTGTCCAGGAATGCTCCGTTGGAGACGGGTGGTCTCTGGACATGGAATCTTTCAAGTGGATTTGCCGCCGGGTTCCGGGCCTCCAAGTGGATCTGTTCGCAACGGAGAGCAACTTCAAGCTCCCCTGTTATGTGGCCCCCAACCTGGACCCTCAGGCGTTCGCCATAGACGCAATGACAGTAGATTGGAACAGTTGGGAGAAGATTTATCTTTTCCCCCCAATAAACTTACTGCTGAAAGTTTTACACAAACTCAGGACATTCAAAGGTCAATTAGCCCTAGTAGCTCCCTATTGGCCGAAGAGCAATTGGTTCCCTCTTCTTCAGGAACTGGGACTACGGAGTCTTCGGATCCCCAAGCCCATTCTGACTCAGACAGTACAAACCAAGACTGTGTCAGCTTCCTCAAGAATTCAGAATGCCCTAGTTTTATGGACTTTGTAAAGTTCGCAGCACAAAAAGGAGCGAACATTGACCCCGTCAACACTCTGTTTTTAGAATCAGATAAAAGAGATTCTACTATTAGACAGTATGACTCAGCAGTCAAAAAATTAGCCTCCTTTCTAAAAGCATCTGAAGCCAAAATCATGACAGCTAATTTAGGAGTTTCCTTCTTTAGATCATTGTTTCAGAAAGGCCTAGCTCCGGCCACTATTACCACAATCAAGTCAGCATTAAAGAAAGTATTTCTTTACGGCTTTAAAATCGACCTTACAGATTCCTACTTTTCATCTATCCCCAGAGCATGCGCTCGTCTGAGACCAGTATCACGCCCACAGTCGGTTACGTGGTTTCTCAATGACGTCCTTAAGTTAGCATCAGAGCTGGATAACTTTCATTGCTCTTATCAGGATCTGTTAAGGAAGACCTTATTTTTGATTAGCTTGGCTTCAGGTGCTAGAATCTCAGAGCTGTCGGCTCTCACTAGAGGTGATAATTATGTGAACTTCCTCCCGTCTGGAGAGGTCCTCCTTTCCCTGATCCGAGATTTTTAGCTAAGAACGAAGACCCACAGGACAGGTGGTCCCCTTGGAAGGTGGTGCCCCTTCCTCAAGACCAGTCTTTATGTCCAGTTTATACACTTAAATCTTACCTTTCAAGAACTCCACAGAGTAAGTCGGGTCCTCTTTTTATCAGGGAGAAAGGTGGTACTCTTTCACTAAATGCTATAAGACAACAAATTTTATATTTTATTAAACAGGCCAACCCAGATTCAGTCCCTAAGGTTCATGATATTCGAGCAGTTGCTACTTCCATTAATTACTTTCATAATATGGACTTTTCGGAGTTATCTAAATTTACGGGTTGGAAATCACCTCTAGTGTTTAAACGCCACTATTTAAAAACGCTCGAAGCCCTGAAATTTTCTACAATAGCTGTGGGAAGTGTCATCTCCCCACCTTAATTAATCATATCCTTGTCCTTTCCTTTCCCCCGCCCGCCTGCCTCATTTACTTTTCTGCTTATTCTCCTGGTTGATTATACCTCACTGCCTGGCTCCTCATATAGTTGTTTCTTGTACCTGTTAATGGAAAAAGCGTAATCTGATATGCCATTATTGCTCCTTTGTGGGGTACTGGACAGTTTTATTTGGCTCCATGTACCCCAGATGGATGTATATATTAATGTTAATTGATTTTGTCTCTTACGTGTTTAGCCTAAGTTTACGTGTATAGTATTAAGGTTATATTTAGAGTTATTTTGTACACATTTCATGTTTCACCTTGCTTTAAGTAATTTTAAGGTTTTTTGGGGCTTTTTTCTCCGTCGTGCCGGGAATCGGCCCTTGTTTCATAGTATTAAGTTTTTCAATGTGCCTTAGATTTAATATAACTTAGTTTTAGAGTTCTTGCTACACGAAAGAGATTGCTTAATTAAAATTATTTTGGTAAAACTTTTGCCTTTTCTTCAGATTACCCTTTATTTCTTTTTCCTGGTTGTTGCAGCCTTGGCATGATTCTCTATCACGATTTCACCGGCTGACACGGGACTGGACTCAGAAAAGGGATTTTGACAGAGGAAAAATCTATTTCTGAGGAAGGTCCCGTGTCACCCGGTGACCCTCCCTGTATCACCTAGTACTCTCCCCCTCCCTCTTGCACATGCCAAGTCTGGGGTTAGTGCTAGCATGGAATGAGGTAGGTGGCGCTGGTGTCGCCGTCCTGGCGGGTGTTTGGTGTGGGGGCTGTAACGGCTCACCGCTCTGTTCCGGGGATTTTGATAAGGAGCGATCTTTCGAGTAGGTTTCCGTGGTAGTGGTAATTCACTCACCCCTTCTTATACCGACGCCTTCCAAGAAGGCGGCTCGACTGGGGGTAGTAACCCCAGCTTTCCTGAAAGCTCTTTTTCTCTGGTATATCTAGCAAGGTTATACCTAGAAATTCGTGCTGTAATGGAATTTCACCGGGTGACACGGGACCTTCCTCAGAAATAGATTTTTCCTCTGTCAAAATCCCTTTTTTGTTTGCTTTTATAGGCTATTGTGTCATGAGATGGTAACATCTTTTACTACTCTAACAGCCAGAATGCTTGCTTTAGGGCTTGGAAACACTTTCGTAAGTTTTTTCTTGGAAACATAAAACAGTTTATACTATACTCACAGTTACCTTTTTGAACATTTACATTCTTGTCCCTGTATGAAAGCAGCTGCATTCCCATTAACCATCCAGGAAAATCTTAGGTTTAACATTTGATACACAGTTTAACTTGAAAGCACACATGTACTGTGTTGAACCTGAGGAAACCTATTTCATGTACTGTACTTGGGACCTGGCAGATTAGCTGTGATGTTATTGTATAAAGAAAATATAATATCTATTTTAGATTATATGAGGCAAACACTACATACAGCTCATTGTCAAAAACAGCATTAAAAAGCTCTGAGCCATTTCATATTGAAAGGCTCAGAACCTTTGATCAAGGAGATATCTGTAAACAATCATCTTATCTTGACTGCCTGTGAGGTATGGTCACTTGCCAAGTCAGTCTGTTTTCATTGCAACCTAAGCATTGTTCAAATAATATATGTTAGTTGTTGGTAATATCAGCTAATTATTATTATTTTTTTAGTAATAGTTGTAACAATTGTGTAACAAGACCATAGAGTTTAATTTCTTGACTTATACAACTAACACAAAAGATTTTTTCATAAATGGTAAAAATTGGAGCAGTGCCAAGTTGAAGAAGTTTGCAAATAATGGAGGAGTTGAAAATGAATTAATGAACAGTAAAAGGTAGAAAGAGGTGTAGTTGGGGGTACAAGGAACACTGCCTTGACTGGGAAAGTCTTTCCAATTGTTGGTCTTCCACTGAGATCTCATTTGCTCTTAAATATATTGCAAAAGCTGGTCTTTTGGAACAATTAAAGTTTATAATGTACTACCATTTTATCACCCTATATTTGGTTATGATGCAGAGGCAGACGCACTGTATATGTACATAAGTATGTAGCTTTTTAATGATAGAGTTAATATTTCCATGACCTTAGTAGTAAATAAGAACTGTCTTGACATATTAAAAAATGTTTTTCATACAAACCAGTTTGTAATCATAAATAACATTACTTACACATAAATGGCTTTCAAGTCACAAAAACCTGTTAGATCTTGAAAGACACAGATCCAATTTCTCTTGCCCAGACCATGGTCCAGCTTCCTGCTAGGATCATTCTTTGGTGCCATCCTCTTGAATGAATGAATAAATGCAAGATCAATTATAAGTTGTCTGGCATGCCACAGAATGAATAATTGATCTGTGTGAGTTGCAATTTAGGAGGGAGGTTATTATTAAGTAATTTAGCCAGACTGCTGAACCAATTTATTTATCTGTCACGGGTTAGCATGAAGGGTTTGTCTTTTTTATTAAGAAAGATTAGATTTTATATATTTAATTACATCTTTTTAAAAATTTTTGTAATTGGTTGAATTAAAAATGATGGAGATTTTGACAAAATTTCTTGAATTGATTTTGAGGATAAGAGATAAGGGGGCAAAGCGAAAAGAAGACTGCAGGATTGAAAGTTTAGTTCCTCTCCAGACGGTCTGATTGGTGCTAAGATGTTGAGTACAAATTTTATCTTCTATGACAGATTGGGGTTCTCTGTAAAGCAGTTGTCTGGACCTCCAGAAATGTATCACTCACAAATCGTATGAGGGGTAAAGATAGTTACCCCTGAAATATATCTCAAATTTTTTCTAGAAGCATAAAGGAAGAGAATAATGGGAGATGTGGATGAAATATCTACATCACTTCCAACAGATAAAACACATCCTTCCACAGTGATCAGTCCCAAGTATGCATCAGAAGACTTATGCATCACAACATGCAGATAAGTTCTTAAAAGATGTTGTATTCTGACATCACCAAGTACCTGTTCATAGAATGGCAGAGCATTCCCAGTTTGAACTAAAGGTCAACAGTGAGGAAAAAGAACAGTACTGTTGAGCTTTTATCCTGAACTAGGTGAGGTCCTCCTGTGAAATGTTCAAGTATGGGAGAACACATGATGGAGCCAGTGTAAAATTGTATACTTGAGTGCATAAGATGCCTGCCAGAGTGTAGAAATATGTGAGAAGGAGATGGACAGAAGCCTTATGTCTGCTGAAGATAGGTCTTGATGGACCTTACCAAACAAAGCAAAATGGCCTCATCAGAAGAAAGTAAAGCAGGAATAGCAAAAGGATACACAGCTGAGTCACTCTTCCCTCAAGACTTAAGACTTGGCTACAAAATCTGGAGGAAATGAGATCTCAACGGAAGACCAACAAATGGAAAACTTTCATAGTCAAGACATGACACTCACTAACATATTTAACAGAGAAAAGCTAATAAAATCACTGTCTGGAGTGTCAGAACACATAAGGGAGCATCATACTGGTTGTCAGTGAGGTTTGGTGAAGGTTTGCAAAACCAAAGCCGAGTCATAGACATAGGAATCAGTGGGCAAAGTGAAAAAACAGTTCCATGTCATCTGAAGGGAAAGCTTAGAGATAATAGCTTCGTAACCTTTTACAAGTAAGAGAGAGAGCTTCTTGACATTCTTCAAAAAAAAAAATCCAAATGAATTGGAATAGAGAGGACGATTACCCCATTTATTACACCAGATAATAAACCTTACCCACTTTCCCTGTAAGGGGTGACAATAGCTGATGCAGTAACCTCTGAAAAACCTCTCTCTAGGAGACTGCATTCATTAGCCTTCACACATGAAGATGAAGTGAAAGTGGGGTTGCTTCCCAAAGCTGCTCAAAGTGGCGAGAACTTTGAAATGTCTACTACAAGGTTTAGGAGGTCTAGAAATCACACCTCTTGTGGCCAAAAGGCAGCAGTGAGTGTTATCCAGAAGTGCGATGAAGCCTGAAACTTCACTAATACCCGATGCAGTAGGCCAAATGAGGGAAAGGGATAAACATTTAGGCTGTTCCTAGCTTACTGCATTGCATCCATGACTCAAGCCTCTGGATCCACTTGCAGAGAACAGAGTAATGATAGTCTGGATCCAACAATGGGGTAAATAGATCCAGCTAGAGGATTTCCCTCATCTGCGAGAGGATCCGGCAGCAGATTTCTAAGGAAAGAGACCAATTTGAGGGAAGGTCCTGTGGGTCAAATTGTAGTGTGATAGTGTTGTTGCGTTCGTCGGCCTAAGCACATCTTCATTATCAGTAGACAGAGACTAAGCTTGTCCATTCTTGATTTTGTAGATAACCAGTGACAGTAATGAGGAACTGTAAGCACTGCATATCCTTCTAGTAATTGTATTCCATCTCTAGCCCTGGTTTTAATTTTTGTAATCTAATATTTTCTTGATGTACAAACTGACAAAATACAGTGAATATACTGTATGTGGAAGGGAAGGTTGAGCACTTGCAAAATTTAAATTCTAACCCACTGCCTAGTGTGAAGCCCAAGTCATCATGTATTTATGATTTACTTGTCTACTTTTATTTTCTTATATTTGAGAAAAGGTTGCAGATTGTTTAAAAAGAATATTTCTTATTTCTTGTTTCTTCTCTTTTTGCATTAGCCACATTAGTTTACACTAGATTTTTATGTTTGATGTGAAAAACAACATTGTGTCTAGGGTACAGTATTATAGTCTATTTTTTTGCTTTATTGTAGTCTCTTCACTTTTGTCTACTTGATGTCCCAGTTCACAGTGGCTAGTACTGAATAATATTGCTGTGTTTATTTTTTTGTACCAGAAAATAGTATGAAATAGAGTTATTCAAGTAAATTTCATATCACACTGGAGTTGCAGTGGTTCAGAAAAGGCATAGGAAAAAAAACTTAACAATTATATAATTTGTAAGGTTGACTTGTGATGGAATATGTATGTGAATGAAAAACATTGGATGATCTGAGTTGAATCTTTTCAACAAATTTCTTTAGTATATTTAAAGCTTATTTTGCAAGTAGTACGGTACTTAAATTCATATTCAAAGGGTTATTCATGCTTTGCGTGGGTATGAATTTGCTGTGTTGGTAAGGAACCCTCTGCTGAAGTTGAAGATCTGCATTTGAGTATTGTTGGTATTTTTTAACCTATTAATGAGGTAACAAAAAACATTGTAATTTTAATTTTTTTAATTAAAAGAAGTAAATTATTTTGAGTTCAGGATTTTCTTCATCATTTGAGACATCACAGTAACTGACTTCTGTAATTCATTAAGTTGTTCCTGCATGTTTTCTAAAGTTGTACTTTGTATTTCATTTGCTGTGTCTGTGTCTTCGGCTTCGTCCTCCCCATCATCTGTTACTAGATCTGCTTCACTTTCCCTATTGTGGAGACCATTTTCAATTAACAGCCTTGTGTTTCTTATAATCCAGTCAGGTAATGTGTAGCTTGTTGGAATAAGCTTGGTAACATTGCTGAAATAAACCTTGCCAGGTTTCGTTGGATCATAGGGACGGATGAAAATGTTGTAGTGCTCCATTGGGCCTCGTTGTTGTGACCCTGTTGAGTAAATGCGATAATTGTACAGTGATTAATTGTAATTTTTAAAGAAGATATAGTGCAATACATTTTCTTATCACAAGGCAGTATTTGGTCATGAGTAAAAAACAATTAATTGGTCTCTGAAATAATTTCATGACTGTTGCTCATAAGTAGGTTATTGGATTCATTTGGCGTATACTGTTTAACAAATATAAGTTAAGAATAAATGAGAAAATTCAGGTTGCAGTTCAACTTATTTAAAATTAACTTTATGGTAAAGCCAGGAAACCATTGTTGCTCAGTGACATTTTATGATATGCTCAAAAGTGAATCCCAGCTGATCAGGAAAATCAAAGGAGGTCAGTAACACATACATATTTGATACATCTTTGTTTCCATAATAATGAGATTTCCTTCAGACTTACTAGTTCCTTGTCTGATCCACCAGTCTACGGAAGCATCAGAATCTGATATTTGGTTGCAAGCATTTGGGACATGGAGACTCCTTTGAGGTAAATGATGTAATAATGAGCACTTGTTTCTCAACCATGTATGCAGTTGATATGGCATAATCCAGCTGACAAGCCGAGATGATAGCATTATGTCCACAGATGTTTCCTGTTCAACAGTGAGTGCAAGACGGCTTACACCAGCTTCTTTTTGAAGCATCTGGATATCCTGTAAGTGAAGTGATTGAATTTGAAGGAATGTTTAAGACAGTTCTAAAAATGAAGTAAGGCATTTTATAATAAACACTGCATTTGCTTATTGTTATGTTTGTTGCGTTACAAAGTTATCGATGCTGATTTTTCAAGAAGCGACCAAGGGAAAGATGTTCTTAATCATTTGTACATTACTTTCCTTCTCACAAATTCTGTAGTGATGAATGCTTAATAGGAAAAAAACTTGTATAATTTAAAACCAAGGAAAAATTATTTGACTTTAACATATAACAGTATTTTTAATGTTCACTAGAATTCTGTTTTATCCTTGGATTTTATCTTGTAGATGTATAACAAAAGCACAGACTTACTTGTACAGCAAGACCTACGAGTAGGTTAGTGATTACTATTGTCATCAGTAACACAAAGAGGACAAATATAACATGTGCAGTTCCTGAAAGAAAAAAAATATATTGTGGATTATACCTTTATTTTTGAAACTGGATAATTTTCGTGAATGAAAAATGTGTTAAATGTAGCTGAAGTAGAATAGATATATTATTATTGATGAAAAGCATTGATAGTTGAGTAACTTCCATTTACTGATTTTGCATTTATTAGTATTAGAAATAAGGAAAGACATGCTGTCCAGAGGCCAGAAAATAGACTTAAGAGTTCAAAGACTAAAATTGTTTGGGCATGTGATAAGGAGAGATGAGAAGCAATTAGCCATAAAAGTAGTAGACTCGGAAGTAGCAGATGACCAGTAGGAAGGCCCAGAAGGTTCTAGAGAAATGGCAGAAATGAAGACATGGATCAGCTGGGAATTCAGACAGAAGAGATTGGAAAGAACTCATTTCAAGTTTAACCCTGTAAGGAAAATATTAGAATTTATTATATAGTAGGGGAGAGTTACGTTTTACTATTTCCTGAGTGTCATGTCATTTTGAGGAAAACTGTATTAACTCACCTGGAAGAGTTTGCTCTGTATCTTTCCCTAGAATGCTTGCAACTTCCAGCTCTCCCACCATCATGGCCAGTGTTTTGAGAACTGACATCCAAATAGTGCTGAAAACTTCTCCCTCAAAAACGAGGTAGAAGCTCACAGAAAACCCGATGAAGAGTGATGAATAAACACAGGCAAAAGTAAGCATCCTTACTGATACCTGAAAATATATAGTACAGTGTATAAGTTTTTTTTAGCTCTCTCTCTCTCTCTCTCTCTCTCTCTCTCTCTCTCTCTCTCTCTCTCTCTCTCTCTCTCTCTCTCTCTCTCTCTCTCTCTCTCTCTCTCTCATTGTCATAATATTTTGCTTAAATGTTGTCAGTTTGAATATTTTATATTGAGGCCTGTAGACCAGCCTCTACAAAGGTAACTACTAAAGATTTTGTGAATAATTAAGAAGTTCTTTCAAATTTGTAAGTACATAATGTTTATCTAAAAATATTTTTCCATTTTACAGAATGTTTCAGCTGTTTAAGTGATTAGAGTAAATTGTTAACCAGCTAGGTTAGTGTTTTCAGGATTCTAAAAAAAATATCTTTGTGACTCCTGAAACGTGACTTGCTAGTCAAGATACCTGCCAACAGAAATTCCAGGTCTACACTTCTTGCACCACAGATCATCTTTTAGTTTATAAAATCTAACAAAATATTGGAAGCAACATTGTTCTGTGTGAGATTCTGAGGTTAAAGAAATAGGTAATTCATCATCATTTAGGTTCTGTGTTGCCAATAGTGTTCCAGTGGATGTATATGAATTGTTATTTCTTATGGCAAGTTTTAACAAGCCAACACTCAACCAGTTCCTGTTACATCATCAACTGTGCAAAAGTCTTGTACAGTATTTTCAAAGATTTGTGAATTGAATTACTATAACAATGTTTTTTCATTCTCTTGTTTCTTATTGAGGTTTGTTCCTTATTTTCAGTGACAAGTAGTGCTTAAGAACCACTGCTAAATTATTATGAAAAGGTCTTCAGTCAACAGATTAAGTTTTCATTTTATTCTTAATTTTGGATCATGCAGATCAGTAATCAGTGACTTGCAAGAATGGTTTTTAGGATTTATAAAACATAATTATAATTCTGCCTAACCACAGAAAACATAATACTGTACAGAACTGTGCATTTGCATTTTCATTTGTGAGACAAACTACTGTCCAGTTTTCAGAAAGCCTCATTCCATCCCTACCAGATTGTTGATGGAACTTCCCAGGCCAATTGTTTTAATCAGAAGAACAAAGCAGTTTCAAGTTAGGGGTTCCTGATATTTTCAGTAAGTACATATGACAATAATTCTTTGTGCAGCAGTTGACGCATTTTTTTATTGTTTCTTAGATAGATTTTGGCCATCTCTCACATATAAGTGTTTGGGCTAGTTTCTTGTCAAGTTTTGAGATTGGCTGTGAGGTTCAGCTACAAAAAGATATGAGAATTGTACTAATTTCAAGAATTATTTGTCTCATCACAACCCCATCAATTTAACTTATGCCTAATACAGTGCATATTCATATTCTGAATGTTCCCAGGCACAATCTTTTGTCTCTCATACATAGGCACTTTTCTTCACATGCACCACCTGAAGACAGTCATTGAACTTGATAACAACTAGTGGTTATGGGGGAATAACCTTCACTCACCTGAGTCACTAAGCACCATTTCTTGAGCTGTCACCTGGTGTAGTGGTATTGCTTTGTTCTATAGCAATACCACTACACCAGTGGTATTACTTTTCAGGGTTGTTGAACTTGAGTATTCTGTTTTCGTGTATAATTGCTGGTTTAGTTTCTCTAATGGAGAAAAAACAAGTACAAAGACATTGCGAGAGGTGTGAGCATCTGTGAGAGCGCTTCATGTCCCCTTTTGAAACTTATCCCTATAGATATTGTGTTACCTGTAGGGGCAAGGCATGTTCTTTCCCTGTATGGAGTGCATTGGTTGGTCTCCCAGTCAGTTGAAGAGGTTTACTAGGAGGAAGAATAAGGATAGAAAGCATTCACCGGCCTTCTCAGGAAGGAATACTCCTCGGAACTGTTCAAACACTTTTCTTCCCATCCCTGCAGTTCCTCTTCACCTGCCACCTGTATGCATCGCTCTCCCTCAGTTTGGGGCAGCCCGTTTATGGAAGGAAGGAAGGCTGCCGACCATACTCTTGTCAGTTCTGTCTATGTCTACTGATTAATTTGAGGTTCCAGGTATGCAATTGTCTTTGGCTGAGTACTTGATGAAGATGTGGCCTTCTTTGGTCATCCTGGCAAGTCCATCTGTTGCTGTGTCCCACTTAGCCTTAGCTAAGAAGAGGCTTCTGCCGTTGCTGTTACTTCTGTAACTGTCACTGCTAAGGAGGTTGACCCTCCAGTAGTGGTCATACTTCCAGTCCGGTATGCTCCTTCTTCAGCTGTAGGCTTGAAGATGTTTCCTCCCTCAACCTGTTACCAGCATTCTAGGAGAGCAAGACCTGAGCTAGAAAGAAGAAGCGCAAGCACTGTTCTTCTCCTCCTCCTCTTCCATGTCATTGAGCTCCTCCTCCTCTTCCCACAGGAAGGAGAAGGGGAAGTCTAAGAAGGAAGTCCAAAAAGCCCTCTTTTGAGAGGTTTCATGAGACTTTGAGTACCCTTCTCATCTTTAGGGGGCTATGGTTTTCAGATACCTGGAGGTGACTTAGTAATGACTGGCTAGGCTGGCAGGGATCTTAATGTGCATGTTCAGTATCCCATCTTGGACTGCTCCATCTTGAACACATGGACTACTCCTAGCTCTTCCAACTGTGTTTCATCAGCAACACACCTGATCAAGCCATCACCTCCAGCCTGTTTGAGCCCCAATCCACAGACCAGGACCACTCACCCAGCAAGTTCACTTGCAACAGGTCTTCTTTTGGTATGAGCCAGTGCTTGGTCAACCCACTGTCTTGTGATCACGCTGCTCCATGCTTGGCCCCACGGTTGCATGTGCTCACTTACCTGTACCCTTTTCTAGACCAATTACTGCCAATTGTAGGGAGCTGTTGTGCTGAAATTGTGGCAGAGATACATCTTTTGAAATGCCCTTTGGAGTTTTAAGGAAGAAAAATGATTATGACTGTTTTTGTATGAATAGTGACTATGACAGTCATCAATGATCACATTCTTAAGCTAATGTGGCTATGGTCCAGTATGCCATTCCAAGTACAGGTCTTCTCCATTTCTAGGTGGTTACCCTAATACTCCTAGTACCAGTTGCACACCATGACCTTGGTAGTGGGCACAGGAGCAGATGTGTGTGTCTGCCTCTCAGGAGAAGTAATCAAGCAGTTATACAGTTCATCCTGTGAAGAGGATGGTTTTCCAGTCTAGGCGAGAGCTCATGAAGACCTAAATACATTCAGGAGTTATTCAGTCTCAAAAAATATACAATCCTGTTGGAATATGCCTAAAATATGTTCAAGGAAGTGTTCCTGCAAATTGCATTAGTATTACTTAAACTCGGCTCAGTTACACTTTATTTGAGGACAGCGAATGAGTTGTAATGCCGTTCAGTGACTTCCACTTATGTGTTAAGCTTTTACACTGATCAGTCCAGTCCCTAGTGGGTTAATCCTACCACCAGCTGCTGCCACATAGGTTATTGAAGTCAATTTGGTCTGAGGTTGAGGAGACAGGAAACCAGCATGGAATATGTTACTCATATGACTTATCTTCATTTCTTTTTCTGCCTGTCCAGGTTTTCCAAAAAGGTAAAGTAGGTAAAGAAGCTGATCCCAGCTTTTAATTCCATATTTCTGGTCACCTTCAAAATTTTTGCTACTGTGACCAATACTGTATGGATGGTTTGAAGTGGAAGGTCTTGGTGACAAGCGCCCTCCATGTACTTCAGGGGTTGTAAAATATTGTCCTTCCTGCTCAGGTGTTGTCCATGAGACATCAGGCAGCTGGCTTTAACGATATTCAGGGGTGCAGTTCTGGCTAAGAGCAGTTGATTATTCTCCTTGCATTAGCAGTCTAATACTGATGGGAGAAGCCATGAGCAGAATTTGTCTTCTGGCTAGATATGCGCACACGGAAGAATACTAGGCTCTTCTTGTTGTATTCAGCAGCCATTGGAATGGGAGACTAAGGTGAATTGAGTCACTTGGAGGGTGTTGTGTTATTTCATCCCTGATGTACCCAGATGTGTTCATCAGTGTATCTTTTGTCCTCAACAACTGAAGATTCTCATTCTTTGGCAGTCCCTGAATATGATGATGGGCCTGACAGTTCAGCAGGGATGCACCATTCATCTTAATGATGGTCTAATTTGTGTCCCCCCAACATGGAACAAAGTCTGAAGTAGCAATATATCTTCAGGTTTCACCCCTTACTCAGTTGTGATGATTTTTGTGCTAATGATGGCATCCTCATAATGACTTAATAATTTTCTTATGCTGTATTGTCACTGTCTGCTTAAGTGGTCTTTAGTAGAAAAGTCAGATATACATGACACTGGAGAAAAAATTTAGTACATTACCATGACACCTTTTGACTTAAGGCACCCTACAGACACAGTCTATTAAAAGAAAAAACTAACTTTACTATATGTAATCAGATCTGTAAGTTTCCTATACAGGTTAATTTTAGGTAATGGACATGTTTTCCTCTAATCAAATTTATTAATGTATTTCATGGAAAACCTGAGGGGAAAGGTATTAGAGTGTCATCTCAATTTAACAGACAGCTCGGGGATATGCTCCCTTCCAGTAAGTAATAAAATCCTTAAAGTAACAAAGACTATCATATAATCTGTATGATGGATACCCTGGGGCCAACTTGCATGGCTTATAGTATATTGTAATTTTCATTCAATTTGAAATGCTGATTTGCTTAACATTCAAATGCAGAGATACAGCTGGAGAATTAATTGCTTACAGAAATATACAGTATATATGTACCTGTACCTACTTATGGTTACAAGATATGTAAAACATTGATGCAAAACCCATATAATATAAAAGACATAAACATTGTTTCATTTTAAACATAAGCAACTCCAAATTCTTCATAAAACGAGAGGCACAGCCAGGCTTGAGTACATTCATTCGTTTTTTCACCAACCACCATCAGGTACAAACAAGAAAGCCTCAGTCACGTGCCACACGTGAAACTATGAAAAGCTTATGATGGAATCAATAAAGAGGTAGTGTAGAGGGTTTTCAGGATGTATAGTATGAATGATAAGTTAGTGAAAACAATTAAAATTTTTAACAATGGAATTGAAGTGTGTGTTAGAATATGTAGGTGGAAGAGTGATTGGTTTGATGTATAAGTGGTTCTGAGACATAGCCGCAATTTGTCTCCATGGATGTCCAGTACCTTTATTGTTGGAATAATGTTAGAAGTCAGAGATAGGACAGTAATTGTAGGGGGAAAAGTTGTGAGTTATAAAATATATTGTGAATAGAGTATGGAGTGGTTGATGTTTGCTGATGATGTAGTGCTGATTGAGGACAGTTTAGGAAAACTGCGTAAATTAGCAAAAGAGTTTTGAAGTGTTTTTAGGAGGAAAAAAGTTGAGAGTAAATGTGAGCTAGGTTAAAGTTATGTGGATAGCTTGAAATCAGGAAAGAGGGGCATTGCAGGCGGGTATGGGTGCTGGTAGATAGGAAGCTGTTGATTTATATAAGCAATTTATTTGGGAATAAATTAAGTGGGTGTTGTAGAATAAGAGGAGAGGTGAGTCACATAATAGGTAAAGCAAGAAAGACAGTGGGGTGTATAAAAATGATTGGGAGAGTATATGTAATACCTGTAGAAGCCAAGGTGGGAATGTATGAATGAATTGTTGAGCCAGCTCTACTTTATGGAAGAGAAGTGTGAATGTTGAATGCAAATGAAAAAAGTGTTGAATCTGTTGAGATAAAGTGTTGTGCAATATAGGTAATGTAAGAAGAATTAATAGGATGACAGTTATGGAGAAACATAAAAGGTGTCATGAGAAGGTTAGTGTAAGTGAAATGGTGGATGTGAGTGGATGGATATGAATCCTTAATGTAGTCTGGTCATGTAGAAAGTATGGAAGATGATAGCTGGTAAAAGAACTGTATAATTTAGGTATGGTAAAAGGAAGGTTGAGAAAAAGACCTAGAAATGTTTGATAAAATAGATTGAAAGAGGAAACTCGAAAGGAATCCTTAATTTCCAAGAAGCGTGAGAATGTGTGTGATGAAGCAATGAATGGGAGCAATGTGTAGCAGGGTTCGACGTGCAGTCTGGTGAGCATTCTGTGAAAGTATATAAAGTTACTAATGTTGCAAAAGTAAAGTTTTCTTGCACAGGAGATTCATACACGATACAGCAGTTGATTTATGAAAATTGAAGTACCCTGTGTTGTAAGAATGTCTTAAAGTTAATATATACCATAGTGTCCACATGCATATACTTTTATAGTCCTAAGTACGCCATGCTAAGAGAATTGGTCTGAATCATGATACAGGTGTAACAGTTCCCGGTGATCTTGTCATGACTAGAGGCAATAAACCCGCCCTTACAAAAACTTACCTCCATTTTACATATTGCATAAATCTCTCTCTCTCTCTCTCTCTCTCTCTCTCTCTCTCTCTCTCTCTCTCTCTCTCTCTCCACCTGTATCTTTGTGTTTGTGTATGTATGACACTATACTGTATACATATACCATGTTTTGGTTATGTGCATGGTTTTTATAGTCGTAGTTTGGTACTTCTTGATATATATATATATATATATATATATATATATATATATATATATATATATATATATATATATATATATATATATATATATATATATATATATATATATACAGTATATATATGTATATATGTATGTATATATATATTATGGGCAGATGTGTGCAATGGTAGCATTCCCGCCTACCGAGCAAGCAAAGTCAGAGTCGACCCTTGAGCGAGATCGGATGAATGCCATCATTAAAAACTCACTATGTTCCTGTGTTTACCTAATCACTGCATTATGTACCTAGACGCTTGTGGTACTATTACTACCTCATCCCAAACTACTTCCTGAGAACTGGAAGGTGAAACTTTCTGTTACAATCTCCGGGAAATAGGAAAAGGTGCGAGTACACACACACACACACACACACATATATATATATATATATATATATATATATATATATATATATATATATATATATATATATATATATATATAATGCGCATTTGTCCGTCCCTCAAACAAAAATAATACAATTATTACTTTGCGTGATGTGCAGAATTAAACGAACACCAAGTTTTGAAAATGAAATACCTTTAGATCTTCTTAATGAAAGGCGGTTGATATACGGAGGAGTTTAACACAAGAAAATAACAACATTGCAAGAGTAATTTTCCAAATTCCGGCGCCAGTTGAACTGCACACTGAAATTCATGGACTATGCGTTTGAACAAATGTAATCACCTTCACCTTCCCTCAGTTCCCTGTCAACATGGTACCAACTCATCTGTTTATAGATGTTACGTATGCTCAGCATGTTGCGTACTTTTTGAAATGGGCGTTGGGTGCGTTCTTTACGTGACAGGCATCCTGAGAGCCTCCCGAAGGAATTCATTCTTCAAAGTGGTAATTATAGAAGGGCACGGTCAAGATACACGTCCAACATGCGCCCAGGGGAAGACAAAAAGAAACTAGTCGTACCCCCCTTGAAAGGAGTCGAAGGTACAGACAAACCCGAGGCAAAACATTGCTGTGGTATTTTAGAGGATAATCTTCGAACTTAGGCGGGATGACGACGAAAACATGCTTACTTTCGTCGATGATCTTTTCGTGGTGTTATGTAAACGCTTTTAAAATATGTCCGTGTAGGAGGCACGTTTGCTTGTATCGTCGAGAACTTAATATAGTATTCGTGAAGAAAGCATAACTGGCAAGTTCATCGTACAGCTCATAAATACAGATCTGTGAACGAAACTGTAGTTGATGAGTTATTAGGATCTTGAGAATTTCATAGAGGCAGACTGTTTGAGAGAAAAAAATAGAAGAAACTGACTAAATCCAGTTAGAAGATTATATCTTCTAGAAGGATTTAAAGAAAAACAAAAAAGTGCTACCTGAACAATATGCAGCAAAGCGTTTACAGCAAAATTCAGTTAATTAGGCAAATGGAGTCCGTTGTGAGATCCTCCTTAAATGAGCAACTGGAACAGAAGGGCTAAATTTAAAACGAGACCTGGGAAATAATTTGTTAAAAATCTTTAAAAAACTAAGAAGTTGTTTAGATAAAAACGCATATGACAGTCATATAAGGTGGCTCGAATTAAAACATAGCAAACAAAGCCTAATTAATCCCGTAGGGGGGTAGGGCCGTCAGTGCACTTCGCATGGTGGACTGGAAGTATCACTAAATGTTTACACCTTCCTTTCGGCCCCAAGCTACACCCACCTTTCAGCGGCAGCCGTTTACTTTATCTAATTCCCCTTCTTTTCTTTCCATCTGGCTGCCTTACCACTCCCTCTTTTCGCAACTTGAGCGCATAACGGCTAGAAATGTCCCAGCGCTTGGCCTTGTATCTGAATTTCTACAAATCAGATTTAAATCGACTTTTTTAAAGATGAGAAACTGCTGTGTTCAGTTCCTTAAGTAATTATTGTTTCGATGACGAGCGTTATCATAATTATTTTCAATGAAAGAAAGTGTTGTTGTCACTATTTTTCGTTTTCTTAATTAGACGTTTGTAGTAAGAAAAAGAATTAAATTTACTTAGGCATTTGGATCGTCCTGAATAGGGTACTTATTGGGACAGAATTGGGATTTTACGATATAACTCGGTAGACCGATTCAAGTAAACAAATGCTCATAAAAATTACATGAAAAAGTCATAAACGTTAATTGAATTGTGGTTAAAATTTCAAAATTAGAGCAATTCATTAGCTAAGATATTTGATAATGTAATTTAATCTGAAGTATGCTCAAAACGTTCCCTTTTAGCTCACCGAAACTCGTACGGAGATATTCGTAGCATCAACGTCCGCGAACAGGTTAAGTTTTTCGAGTCGCCATTGATTTGAGAAAACTTTAAGATAGAAAATTTTGAACTTTATATTTAACAAAGAAAACTTTAACTTTTTGACTTACAGTTTTGAACGCATTAACCGAGACTTGTTGTCGTCTTACAACGGTTTTTATCAGCTGGTAACTACTAAGTAGTTATTACTATCCAGGCAGTGGGATGCCATGAACTGTGATTACGGCATAAAACAGACGGGGTGGCAGTGATTTGCCGAGGGCAAAAGAATGAGTTAATGCATAACCCAAGGTCACATAAACAGCTATTAATTTTTTTCATGTGCTCCATATATACACTTTTTATTTTACTTTTTTCTTCTAAAATGCATCTTGATCATCGCGAGTCCTCTTAATATCTTGACAAGTAAATTGATCATGTGTTTTTTGTTGCGTACAACCACATCCAACACACTCCCGGAGGGGGTTAAAATAATAGCTTTCTTTTTCTTTCCTTGGGGTAAATTATTGTCCCATTTCTTTACGCTGAAGGTAATGAAGGGGAGTTGTTTTTGGCTTTATCATTATGTTTAATTCGTCCGTTCTTTTAATTACGCTCATAATTAGTTTCCTGCTGTTATTTAATGATACACTAAGTTCAAGAGCATGAGGGTTTCTTCGCATATTGTGGGATATACATACATGGATTAAAGCATACACAGACAGACATATATATATATATATATATATATATATATATATATATATATACATATAATATATATAGATATATAAATTATATGTTATATATATATATATATATATATATATATATATATATATATATATAGTATGCATGTTTCAACAGCAAGATTTTTCCATTAACAGGGATGGCTTCAGAGAAAAAATGACAGTCACTGCCACATTCATACTTTCACTGCTGAGTCGTGAATGAATCCCTGTTCTGAAAACTCCTGAACGTTATTCCTAAATAGTGGGCTCATTATCAGTCACTCAGAAATTCTGCAATTCACTCTATATATATATATATATATATATATATATATATATATATATATATATATATATATATATATATATATATATATATATATATGTGTGTGTGTGTGTGTGTGTGTGTGTGTGTGTGTGTGGTGTGTGTGCTGATAACCCCAGTTTACTCATATATTTATTAAAAATTAAGAGAGAACCATAAACGAAAGAGAAATCCCCTATATCCATGGCTAACTCACAGCCACCTGCTGGATTAAAAGCTTTTGCACTGTAACCATCTCCTATCAATCCTCTCATTTTCCCTTTCCCGTGTGTCAGTATTAAACACCACAAAGAAGAGCTACCATTGTCTTCCCCTTATGTGTCCCTCGGCAGATCATCTTCAAAAGCGAAGGAAACCAGCACCTGTAGACTCAGTGATGAACCTGCAGATTTAGGAGTGACAGTGTCTTGTGCCCATCGACCACCTACAACCTCACAGTGGACATTCCAAGACCCCCTGCTGACCTCAACTGCTAAAGACGTAAGAGAGGCCCTGTCTGTAGGGTGTTCTAGGGATTGTACTCTTAAGATGAAGGGTCTTGACCAATTAGACACTTGTAACTACCATAGGCCTGCCTTCTTGGATCCGATGGCCTGACTATTGACATACCATCCCTACCTTAGGCCCTCCTTCTGAAATCTTCACATGGGTCTAAGTAAAGGAAATTCGTGGAGGAAAAGTCAGTTGGCGAGAACAAGAGCTGGCCAAAAAAGTACCAAAGACGAATGAGTCACAGCTGCGCCTGTTAGACTGACCGGTAGTGAATTCCGCAACGCAGGGTTAGAAGTCTCAAGAGCACAAATTCCAAGTCCAGAAGAGGCACTTTTAAAACCCCTCTCTTTCTTTCTCTTTCTTCACGAAATGCTGCGTTTACCGAACCATCCTACTCCTTCCTACCGTGAGGCCACTCATCCCAGATGTGGAAGATCTATGCACAAGCCAGAAAAGCTCGGTACAAAATTGGCAATTGTGGCAAGGTGGGAGTGGAAAGGAGCATTTAAGTGATTCGTTGGTTCAGAGTAGGAGAATAAACAAAGATATTATGTCTTCGTAAACGTAAAAAATAGTTAAGAAGGGAAAACGATACTAGAGTTCATAGAAGTGATCATAAGAGTACCAAGTCGTGTTAAAGATAGTTCTATAGCATAAAGCATCCAGAGCAAATGTCTGATTGTCTCAGAACTATTGCATCTGATTTTTGCCTTATGGGATCATGTATCCTTAGTGATTTGTAAATGTTTTGAACCAGTTAGATAATAAGAGTCAAATATCTGGTGGGGATGTAAGTGGTTGTGTTTACATCACATTAATAGTATGGCATCACTTGTCTCTGTTATAGAAATAAAGTAAATAGTGTAAAGTTTCAATAACCAGTAGCAATAGTGAAACTAAACCCCCTATGGTAAGTTGCTGCTCCTTTTGTGTCATATATTCAGACGATTTTGCGCTTATCTGTAGTATGTTATTTATTGATTAGATTAAGGGAGTGCATGGGTGACTGAGTTGTATGCCTAGGTTAACCTTGATATCCGGGGCATTCGTGATTTGCGAGTAAGACATTTTAGTTTGAGAGCGAGTTCATTTTGTTACTACATGAACGAATTGCATTTTCATCTTCTGTTAATGTTCAACGGTTCTTTATACGAAACATTTTCATTTTGTGATAAGGTCTTATCCTGCGGTCATTCTTTTGAAAGTGTAAGTAATCATAATGTAAAGGTATTGCCTTGAATTGCTTTAGTGTGTAATGTGAAAGAATCCCATTTTCGTTTGTTGTTTGTTGTATATTAACATTCATCCCTATAGGAGACACATTTAGGTTCAGTAAATTTTACATGCTAATTGTACCAAAACGTCATACCGAACGATTCGTCATTTCATTTGTTGTTTGTTTGTGAACGAGCCCAGTATGATATTTCGCCTTTTTGGTTATTGTTTCTTTTTTTATGTGATCTTTTTTTCGCATGTTCTATTTATCCGTTGAATAAATTGTAAAGCCGGGACCTTACTTCTGGTAATGAAAAGTCTTTGGTCTTCACCCACTTTGGTCCAACTTACTATTGTGATAAAACATAATCAGGTGTTGATTGAACCAAGTGCATGTGATTATCATCCTTTTTCCAAGTGTGGAATAGTGTGAAGTGTGAGAATCCAAAGGGGTATGAAACAACATATCTAAGGATATCCTTCAGAATTTATCTTCAAGGTAGAGTGAATGTGAATAAAATAAACAAGGTGTATTGGAATCTGGAAGTCATTATGGAACCAGTGTCAGGCAAATAAAATGTTGTATTTCTGAAAGTAAATGACTTACGTTGACAAGAGGGTCAGGAGTAGATGAGGCCTTGCACACTTGTGGTTGAACCCAGGTTTGAATAAGAGACAAACTCTCTCTAGACATTATTCCGCCTTAAGAAGGTGGCCTGTGGCAGCTCTAGCTCCAAACCAGACCAGTACACCGCCACAAATTATTTTATTGCACTCCAAACTGCTCCATTATGTAACAATATATATATATATATGTATATATATGTATGTATATATATAATATATATATATATGTATATATATATGTATGTGTGTATATATATATATTTATATATATATATATATATATATATATATATATATATATATATATATATATATATATATATATATATATATATATATATTATATATATATATATGTTATCAGCTGAAGCCAAAGGAAAGGGTTGTAAAGAAACGACAGAGTGCCAAGCATTTTCGTGTAATTAACACATCTTTGCGCCCGAAGATGTGTTAATTGCACGAAAGAACTTGGCACTCTGTCGTTTCTTTTCAAGCTTTTCCTGTGGCTTCAGCCGATAACAAATCACGTGCATATTTTTGTGATTTTTTAGTATATATACAATATATATATATATATATATTTATATATATATATATATATATATATATATATATATATATATGTAAATATATATATATATTATATATATATATATATATATATATATATATATATATATATATATATATATATATATATATATATATATATATGTATGTATGTGTATATATATATATATATATATATATATATATATATATATATGTATGTATGTATGTATGTATATATGTATATAGTTACAAAATAGTACAGTTTGTGGAGAAGTAGACTGATTTCTGGTGGTGTACTGGTCTGGTTTGGTGTTAGAGCTACTACGGATTGACCTCTGAAGGTGGAATAATGTCTAGAGAGAGTTTATCTCTTATTCAAACCTGGGTTCACCCTCAAGTGTGCAACGCTGCACCTCCCCCTGACTCTCTTGTCAACATAAATCTTTTACTTTCAGAGAGACAAATTTTAGTTTCCTTATACTGGTTCCACAGTGATTTCCAGAATCAACACATCTGCTTAATAATATATTTTCATATATGTTACGTGTCAGTGTCCATTTTTAACTTCCCAACGGTTGCAAAAAGGTTCACATGTGCAACTTTTCACAAGGAATTTAGTGTGGTGAGCCAAATTTTCAATTAAATCTTTTTCTCAATTTTTTTTGTTTGTGAATCCATAATATCTGGAGGACTGCGACTGTAGACTTTGTTACTTTCCGCAAAAATAGCGGCCAAAATAACAGGATGTCGACAAATAAGCAAATACAGCAGGGGCGGGGGGGTGGATGCATAAAACGCAAAGCATGCGAGACCTAAAATGAGAAAAAGGAAAGAGAAAAGGAAGACTTGACTAAAACCAGAGCTAAAGTTACAAACAAGAAAACAAATTATCAGTTAACAGTGACGTATAAATAAGCAGTATGAAAGTGTAAGTGTGAGAACGAAGGAATGAGAAGAGTGAAGAATATGATTAATTAAATGTAAGGCAAAAGGTACAACACGTTGAAACAAGTACTTGACATCTGATCTTCCTGGTAACAAGTCACCGTTTCTTTGCTTTCCATTTATTTGTTTAATTAATTAATTAATTTATTTATTTATTCATTTGTTTATTTTTTCAAAGGTACGACCCTATCTGGTTTGTGCTTAATTTACACATGATTTCAGTAGATTACAAGAATAATTAAAAGATAAAATATTTGATTGTATGAATTAGTCAAACGTCATTTATGCATTTACATTAATAAAGAGCCCGTAGGGGGTCAGTGCACCTTACTCGGTGCACCGTAGGCATTACTTAAAGTTCTCTGCAGCGTCCCTTCGGCCCCTAGCTGCAACTTCTTTCATTCCTTTTAGTGTACCATCATTCATATTCTCTTTCTTCCATCTTGCTATCCACCCTCTCCTAACAATTGTTTCATAGTGTAGCTGCGAGGTTTTCCTCCTGTTACACCTTTCAAACCTTTCTACTCGCAATTTCCCGTTCAGCGCTGAATGACCTCACTGGTCCCAGCGCTAGGCCTTGGCCCTAAATTTTATGTTCCTATTCCATTCCATTATTAAGGCGGCTATTTATACCCAGCACTCTCTTTACCTTAGTGCATTAGACCCGGAACTGATATAAGCTCAGTATAAAGGTGTAACCCTACCGGTTTGTAACAAGTATCTGCTGGGTGAGGTTGCCAGCCCCACGCCCTGCCTTGAGGACGTAGCGTGTTTGATGGTTTCATTATGCGGCGTTTTAGCGAAATTCCCGAATGCAAAATATAAGGTTCATGTATAACTTACGTTTGATTTATGCGTCCAGTAAGACTTGGTGCTTAGCCCACGCGCTCATCAAAAATTAATTCAGAACCTTTCGAGAATAGCAACCCCTCTTGCATCTTAAATGAATTCAAGCTGAAATTTAAGACAAGCATCTGAGTCCAGCTGACTCGAATTTGTACCAGGGTCCCGGGGCTGCCTATATAGCGCTGTGTAGAATGGCATCGTTAAAGTTAACTATGTGTGTACATGAGAGAGAGAGAGAGAGAGAGATCGTCATGTGACAGTTATTATTCAGTGCTGGCAACCTCAGAAGGGTAGCATAATACTCGGTATAAAACAGGGTTTCATATGTTTATGGCAATATTTTTATGGGGCGATTTACCACAATTGTTATCACTGCTCTCTCTCTCTCTCGCGCGCGCGCGCGCTGATTTCATTTATAATGTATGGAACACCAGTAAATATTGGCGTGGTATTGTGATTTTCTTTCTGCATATATATATATATATATATATATATATATATATATATATATATATATATATATATATATATATATGTATATATGTTTATATATATATATATATATATATATATATATATATATATATATATATATATATATATGTGTGTGTGTGTGTGTGTGTGTGTGTGTATTTGTGTGTGAGCCTTTGACAGGGTTAACGCCGGCAGTGCACCATAGACATTACTAAAGGGTATATGCAGTCCCTTCGGCCCATGTCTGTACCCACATTTAAGCCTTTTGCTTGCCCTCCATTCCCACTTCCTTGCCATCGTCTCGCTGTCCAGCCCCTCTAACTATTACGTCTTAGTTCAGCTGTGAGATCCTCCCCAGTTTCATCTTTAGATCCTCTCACTTCATCTCATTTATTTTCTTCATCTTTTTTTATCTTCTCTGTGTTAAACCAGTGCTTAGGTGTATAGTCAAAATTTCATGATTCAGTTATACATATATCTTCATACAGATACATATGCAATATATATATTATATTATATTATATTATATTATATATTATATTATATTATATATTATATATTATATATATATATATATATATATATATATATATATATATATAGATTCATTTTTGCTGTGTAGTATTATTTCGCATCTTGTTTATTAACATCTAGATAGACAGGTCAGTAGATAGACAATTCTAGTAACGTGCTTAAAAATGAACCTACCGAGAGAAACATCTGAACGTACAATCCAACGCTGGGAAGATGACCAATGAGGAAAGTCACCTTGAACCATCCCAGCAGAACCACGATCACTCCTACATGCCGCTGCCATGGTTCTAGGGGCCCGGTCGTTGCTATCACTAGCACGGATAAAATGATGAAAGGCAGTTGTAGCCATTTTTCGCATTTGCTCCAATATTCCCTCGAGATGATGACCTGCATGATCTCTCTACACATGACGATGGCCCACAACACCCCAGAGAGTCCCTGCAAGACGGTGGCCGTGATTAGAATGGCAGTGTGATTTCGTCTCTCCTCGAACGAAGTCTCGTTTTTGGTGGTGAGGTTTGGTTCCCTGGGTAGATACGACCGGAGACAGAGGCTCGATGTTAAAGTCAGGACAAGGCTTATGAATACGGCAAGTTTTAAGTAGAACAGAGGCCAGACTCTCAGCCATTTGAGGTGAAGGAACGTTTCACACAAGGGGTGCTTGAGGAAGTCGTACTGGCCTCTCCTGGACATGATGTTCAGTAAACTCACTTCGTTTCTGCTGCTGTCGCACAAGATATCCAGGTTGAAGAAGACCCGCAAATGGCTGTCGTAAAGATCTCCTCTTACGGCCATTCCAGAGGCAAGGAGCGTGGGAACAACCGCAGGAGACTTTTTAATTGCATGTTCCAACACAGATTCTTCTGCCGTGTTTGCTTCTGTGACGTCGGCGCCTGCATCAAGTAGTGCCTCTGCAACAGCAGGCACTGTCGCCAAATGCAGCGCCGTTTGACCTCGATAGTCAGCGCTCGAATGCAGAGCGCCTGCATTCAACAAAATTCTTACGGCGGGGACATTTCCAACTTCCGCAGCCACGTGGAGAGGCGTGTACCCATGATTGGCAGGTATGTTACAAGGTGAGTTATGCGCCAGCAGGAGTTGCAAGCAAGCGACGGAATCCTCACAACGACTTCGAGCTGCATAGTGCAGTGGAATGAGACCGTTTTTGTCGCACTGGTGGACGTCAGCGCCAGCCCTCAGCAATTCCACCAAGCATTTCTTGTTTCCTTTACCCGCTGCGATGTGGAGGGCCGTCGCACCTATAGCGTTTGGGTAATTGATGGGAACCCCGGCCTTCAGCAGTAGGCAAACAAGCCGTCGGCTGTTGGTGGGGGCATCTACTGCTACATGAAGGAACGGCAGAGAATCCGAGTTGGACACCAGTGATGGGATATCCCTGAGGATCGCGTTTGCCTTCGGTAGGTCCCCATCGTGAAGAGCTCCTATTAAAGATTTTTTGGTGTCCTGAATAAGCTTCACAGTAGCCATACTCTCTCTCTCTCTCTCTCTCTCTCTCTCTCTCTCTCTCTCTCTCTCTCTCTCTCTCTCTCTCTCTCTCTCTCTATGGGCCTTTCAAGGAACCAAACGCTTCGTGAGTCACACTCTTAATAAGTTTTTATGTATCTTGGTCACTGTATTTTTTATTCATTCGTTCTTGTTTGTCGAAGATCAACTTCACTATTTAATGATTTCCATAGTTGAGAACTTAGTCATTAATTCTTTAGGTTGTACTTTGAAATAACTTTGCAGCATTGAGATAATTATAAAAACATTGTTTTGTTGTTCGTGATTTTATTTTCGTCAAGATATCCGCAGCGCTCCGTCGCGTGACTCTTAACGAGAAAAAAGAATTTCTATGACTCTATATCCCAGTCATTTCCTTTGTCTTTGGAGCACTTCATTCAAGTTTAATCAAGCGTGAGTTTCTCTGGTAGGTCTGCGAACACCTCCACGTAGGAAAGTTTCGAAGTCTTTTCACGAAACAAATCAGCCACAGCAAACGGAACCCCGACTTCTATGACGACTTCCAGATGACTGAGAGTTGTAAGTTGTTCGTGGTTTAGCCAACCAGAATCGCACCCACCCTATTCCCCCTAGCATCATCTCTCCCTCTTCAGTAGACGACGCCCCTGGCTCATAATTGCATAGGACAGCGGATGGTGTGAGATCCTCATTCATTCATCTTTATGCAAAGTACCCTTTGACGTCTACGAACGACACTGCCAATTCCAAATTGGGTGAATTTTAGTCATCCATTCCTTTCGGCAACGCAATTCTCATTTGTACTGCGGAATACTTTGTCTTAGTTTTCCACAATTAATACTCATCGTATAGGCATCACAGTTTTACGTAATTGCCGTGTGAAATGTGCATTCCTATCTCATAATCGCACAGGCTTCGTGATTAGGCGTTCCACGCCCCGGGGCCATTTCGGCCTTACGTGTGGAAGCCCACAAGGTCAAGTTGGCGTGCAAGAGGGGCTTGCCAGATGTATGACTTAATAAGTACGTACCATGGTTCGAAGGTACGTCATGTGATACATACACCCTTGAGAACCATATAGTTATTTGATTATTACTGTGATATATTAAGCCCCCTTTTTAAACTCTGTCAAACAAAATACTTTTACTTTTCATTCGTAATGCAGCTCTTAATAATCTACAGGTAAGCTCCTTATAAAGCCAGTGGGTAATTATCAAACCTAGCAAGTTGGTTTTTTGTACCTTATTGACTTAAATTCTCGATATTCTCAGCGCAGATCATTTTATTCTAGGTTGGTTATTGTTCTGTTGTCCTTCTTTTGACTTTAAAGAACACGAAAAAATCGTATATAAAAACAGATTCACTCTAGATACAAACTTTTTATAATCTTATAGGAAACAGGTCCTAAGAGGCGACTGGTTGTCCAGACCTTTAAGTGTACTCACTCCATACATCGTTATCAGCAACCGTCGTATACTTTAACATGCTTTAGATAACTCTCACTAGTAGGAGGTAATGTTCCGTCGAGATAGAGAAGACATTTTTAGATTTACTATCGACGCTGGTCTTCTCCCAAAATATAATATTTCATTCATTTTCTTTTTATCTTTTTATTGCTTTCATAGCAGCTATGTTGTTCATTTAATTGATATCGGCGTCAATGACCCAGTTGTCGCGATGCCAGATATCTCAAAATCATTCAAATTCGAGATAGAGAAGTTATCCGTTAACAAAAAAAAAAAAAAAACTTCATGGGAAGGCCAGTAAGATAACCAACTCCTCATCAAGAGGGGTGATTATGGGAAAACGGGAGCAGCAGTAATATTACAGAGGACACGAAACGTTCGAGTGACTGAGAAGTCGCTGAAGGTAAAATACGGAAATTACGTACATAACTGGTCCAGTCGTTACTCTTGCATAATAAGAATTTGACGAAAATTCGTGGTGAATTGACTTCACGGTGCTTCATCTTATACCGCATCGCATTTCTCTTGTCCAGAAATCCATGGGATTTATCTCATAATAGATATCAGGGAAGGAGGTTGGTTAAGAAATGCTAATCGTAGAGTTTGCTTTGTAGTTTTGCATAAATGTAGAATGTCGAAAATAAAGCTAATTAGCGATGGCAGCAAAGTCCCCTAATGTACTGTATATATATATATATATATATATATATATATATATATATATATATATATATATATATATATATATATATATATATATATATATATGTGTGTGTGTGTGTGTGTGTGTGTGTGTATGTATGTATACTTGACTGAGAAGAAAACTACAGTATCAGTTTCCTTCACTGAAAGGGGAAACATTGCAGCAGATGTGCAAGAAAGTGCATGCTTATACATGGTGAGTTTGCAAGATGCATGTTCGGATTTCATAACCTTTCATTTTAATTCCATTTTCTTTCACGCTTGGTATGGATCTTCGTCATGTTATTGAGTGTAAAAGGTTAAACTATTGTTAATGAAAACCTGATTGGTCTAAATTATTTATGTTGATGTGATTAATCAGGTTGTTATTTACGTAGATCTGTTTATAGGTTATAATATCTATTAAACTGGAGCCTAGATCCGGTTTACATTAATCTACTTGATCTTTGCTTTAATCAGATTAATCTGGATAATAGAGATAATATTCACGTCCGTCTGGTTAATCAGGTTGAAGGGATAGTGTTTTATTATTCTGGTTATTTTAGACGGGTCTTCTCGTGGTTGATCCAAGTACTGTAATGCTTACACTAATAAAGTTGATGTGGTTATACTGAATTCTCCTGAAACGGGTTGTTCCAGCGAATCCTTAAATTATTTTGGATAATCTGGTTCCATCTTTGTATTTGTATGGGTAATCCTTACATCCAGCTTCAATAACAATGAGTTTGTTCCTCAATTGCAGTAGATTTAGAAAAAAAACAGTGACAGTTATTTCGCGAGTTCTTAGTATGTTAACAAAATCCTTGTCAGTCACTGTCAATCCCCTTTCAATTAAAAACAGCTAGTTGGTATTTTAACGTTACAGTCTGCGACTAACGCTATGCATCACTTTCTCCTTAAACGGGATTATTATTTCTCAGGTAGAAAAGGGAAAGAAAAATCGGTTCTTGATTATCCTTTGGATTCTTTTGTCTGAGATTTGAACTCAGCAGTGACAACCATTTGCCCAACCATTCGAATTAATTTTCCACCTGAACTTGAATATTGTGAAGGGGAAAACTCACTTTCTAACCCCTTTGCCGAGGATTAGTCAGTCACCTTTTTTTTTTTTGTATAAGCGTTAACCTAAGGCCTCATCCACTCTGCAGTAAAGTATATCACAAAAGCAAGCCGATAACTTATTGCACACACGACACCAACAGGTTGGGTACAAAATAACGACTTATTGGTTTTCCTAACTATTGCTTCATAAACTATCCAGCATTGGTCAGAGATTCGCTTCCCACTTACGGTCGCTGGCTTGTTTTCAACCTGTTTTTGATATGTATGCGATACGTTGCCGATGTGTGTTTCCGAAATGTTTTAGTGCAGTGTGGATGTACCGTACTCTAAGCCTGAGTATTGCGTAATAAAAACATTAAGTTGAATTTGCAGCGGAGGGCAGTATGGGAAACGGTCCTGAAGAACTGAAAAATACATAAACACACACACACACACACACAAAGATAATGGGAGAGGACGCTTCTCGGAATGCCAGAATATGATGAGAAATTATGGGTTAAACAAATGCCAACCCAGGGAGAATGTATGCTGCAAGATAGGGTGACATTTACTAAGTCTGTGTTTAATGCACTACCTTCGTCATAACACTGTAATGAGAATCATGTTTGCGTGTATGAGAATAAAAAAAAATAATTGCAATACATACATACATATATGCACACACACACACACACATATATATATATATATATATATATATATATATATATATATATATATATATATATATATATATATATATATATATATATATATATATATATATATATATATATATATATATATATATATATATATATATATATATATATATATATATATATATATATATATATATATATGAAATTTTGTTAGTCCGTTTTGTACTTTCGCAATTACTGGTTTCAGTTGTTCATTCTCCTGTTAAGTTGAATTTAGATTTTGAATAAGGCTTCATTGATTTTCAACAGGCCCGATTTAGTAGTTCTCTTTTTAGTGAAACTAATCGTTATAGCTGTTTACCTAAGGTCAAAGATAAAATCGTGGAAATAGAAGAGTACAGAGAGGAAAGTAATAATTGAAAAGTTGTGTATATTTTTTGCTGTTGTTGTAATGTAATTCTTTCAACTGCAAGTTTTCATATTTCGAGAGTGAGCGAATGGTGGTTGCCATCAATTACTGAACCTCAGTGTGTTATTTTCTCTACTTCTCCTTACCCTGAAAAATATTAATTGTGGCAGATTCTAAGTGGTTAATGGTATCTTTTGAGGGGATCCCGCACCAAAGCGTTGTATGGACATTTCACTATATAACATACATCACAATGGAAAGGAGACGGTGGTTGACTAATCATTTGGCCTGTGTCAGTTTTATACTCACTTCATTAATTTAGACACTACCGTTCACTAATGGTTGTTTTTACGTTAATGGAGGGTGTGTAAAAAGTTGGACTTGAAATTTTACCATCTATGTCAGCCCTCTGAGTAAGTGAGGGCATCTTTTGTGCATTCTGTAACAGAGCATTAGACGGATGTTCCAGTGACTAGGTAAAATACAAAACCTACCTGTTTGAACATCTGAATGTAGATGCCAACACTCGGCATGTGGCCAATAAGGGCTACCATGTGACACCATCCACCGAGGAGGATTGGGACCCATGCGTGGAGCTTGCAAGTATCCTGTACCCAATCCAGTTTGAGAAGAATGAGGGTGCTTGTAATGAAAATGACCTCCAGTACCTTCTTCTTTTGACGGAAGAAGTGCCTTTTCAAAATCATCATCTGTACAACATAGAAAACCAAGAGAATCACCAGCTCTATCAGTACAAAAGTGTTCAAGATGTTCAGCGAAATTTGATGTTCAGATGAACAAGAGCTGCTCGCCTGATCACCAGTTTTATATTTGCAGATCTTTCGAATGTATGCACCTGCTGTAAGCATCAGTACTAGACTAGCAAAAATCACAAGCTTTGCATAGAAAAACTTGTTAACAAGGAACCATTTTAGATGGATAAAAGTTTCGCACAGAGGATGCTTGAGGAAATCGTAGTGTCCTTGGTTCACCATGTCTTGCAATAGACCCACTTCAGTTTTGTCCCCTTTTATGACATCCAAGTGAAAGTAAATGCGTAAATTGCAATCATGGGGATCTCCCTTGACTGCAGTACCAAAATCCAGAAACTTCTTAACAACAGCAGGATGTTCTTTGATGGCTGTTTCAACCGCAGTGTGACCATCTTGATCTCTTGCCCTTCCGTGAGCCCCTGCATTGAGCAGAACCTCTGCAACGGCAGGAGTGCACGCTAAGTGAAGGGGAGTTTGGCCTCTGCCATTAGTCAAACCATGACTACCACCTGCTTTCAGCAGCATTTTTACTGCCGTTGCATTGCTAGCTAGGGCTGCAATATGTAGGGGCGTGTAGCCACACTTTTCTGGGGCATCTACGGAGGACCCCGATTTTATGAGATACGGCAGACTTTTTAGACCATCTTCACTTCTATTCCGGGCAGCGTAGTGCAAGGGCAAGTGCCCATCGTCATCCTTCTGGTTCACCTCAGCCCCGGACTCAAGAAGCTCCCTGACGCATTTAAAATGACCCTTATCTGCCGCTAGATGTAATGCCGCTGCTCCAGCTTGATTGGTCGCATTGACGCATACTCCAGCTTTGATTAGCATACGCACCATGAGCCAGCAGTTAGTGTGAGCGTTCACTGCCGCGTGAAGTAGTAAGTTGTTGCCTTTGATTCCCCCGGCGATTTCGTCGTTGCTTAAAACCCTGGATAGTTCTTTTGCATCTCCCTTCTGTATGATACTCTGCACTGTAGATTTCAACGGGTTGTTGCCCTCCATTTTCATGTTTCTGGAGATGATGCTCTTGCAATTGTCCTTGCGGTTAAGTCCTCAAAATAATATAAATCTCTGATAAAATTTCATGTATGATGCTGATCATTTCTTTCAGTAAGCGTTTCATATACTTTCGCAGATTCCGTTTTGCGAATGCGAATTTGTACCCAGCACTGAAATTCACCCAAAATATTTTCATGGAACGAACATTGGCAATAACGCGGTCGTCTTTCTCATTCTCTTGCAGCCTACTGAGGTCCCCCTTGTTTAAGAGCCAGAAAATAAAAGGGTTTGAACGGAAACGGATGGAAGATTAGAAGAATACGGAGCCTTAGGACGTTCGCTCCGAAATTGTCCTTTAAGGTATCCCCATTCTAGGGAATAGATTAATTTTCTTGGAGTAACCTGAGTAGTTCACTGATTACGCTGTTAATTGTTACTACACAGCATTAGCCTACTTTTTCGTTTGTTAAATTTCCTAGCCACTGCTCTACATACGTAAACACAATTTCTCTCTCTCTCTCTCTCACACACACACACACACACACACACACACACACACACACACACACACACACACACACACTCCCGAGAACGTGGATTTCCATTAGCGTGCTGTAACGTTGCACGGCCACGAGACCTCTCGTTCTTTGTCAAAAATGGGAAGGTTTTATGACGGGAAAGGCCGGTATTACATTGTATCCTTCCCAGCACATCCGTTTTGATGTCACTAGATTTCTTTCGCTAATTTCATCATCCAAGAAGACCATTTGATTAATAATTTAGTGCCCTGTATGTCTTTACTTCTGCGTTTTAATACATTTTTATGTATTTATTAATTTATCAATATATTTTTTTTCTTTTTTAATAAGTGACATCTCTTCTTTCTGTATTTCCCTTTACCTCCTTTTACTTCATCTTGAAGAACTCCATTTTCTTTGGAAGCTTGAATTTCATGTCAATGGCCCCTGTCGGCTTGTTCTTTATGAATAGGGTTCATCTCTTCTGAATAATAAATCAAGAAGAAAGTATCACTCATTGATGTCGCAGTACCATGGGACACCAGAGTAGATGAGAATGAAAGAGAAAAAATTGACAAGCATCAAGACCTGAAAATCGAAGTATGAAGGATATGGAATATGCCAGTGGAAATTGTACCCATAATCATAGATAGGAACACCAGGCACGTTCCCAAGATCCCTGAAAAGGAATCTGGAAAAACTAGATGCCGAAGTAGCTCCAGGACTCATGCAGAAGAGTGTGCTACTAGCAGAAGCGCACATAGTGAGAAAAGTGATGTACTCCTAAAAAGGCAGGATGCAACCCGCAACCCTGCACTATGAAAATCACCCAGTCGAATAGGATGACTATGATAGACCAAAAAAAAAAAATTAAATAAATAAAAATAATAATAATAATAATAATACGTCTTGAACAAAATCTGTACAGTCTGTGCGTATACACGCATTAAACATAGCTCTGCTACACGTACACATAACAACAGAACGCTAGTAGACAAAAGAACGGAGAGCTGTGTTCACGCACACACACATGGAACCTGACGGAAAGGCGCTTCGTCATCAAGTTTATAGATAGCGTAATTTTGCCGAGTCACTTGTCGATCAGTAAAGAACTTGACGAGACGCAATAGATTACTCTGTGGACAAGTTCATGTGTGCTTTGGCGGGACCAGAACAGAAACTATCATACAAGAACAGTCGAACTGCAATATTTTCATCAAAGACCAAGACCAGTCCTTATTTGCGCCTGCAGAGTAGATGAAAGTTAGAAGAGGGGGTTTCCAGTGACTCACTTTATGTCAGGAATTCGCGATTTCATTGAAGCCTTCATATTAAAAGCATCTTGTGAGCAAGCTAGAAAAAATAACATGGTTCATTCCTATCTTATCTCAGGATCTTGGACTGCCCACCTGTTATGCTAAAAAGAGTGATAGGTGGCAGGATGACGTTGCTTTCAGATAATTAAGTCATTTCCACACTTAATCATATTTGAAGTTAGCATTTCCTGAAGACAGTCCGAAAATGACTAGGTATGTATAATGCACCGCTCGTATTATAATTACTGCTTAAGCACTTTTATTAATTAGACTTGATTTTATACAAGGGTAAGCATACGTATTTGGTAGGTACTTGATTTTTCGATGGTGATGAGTAATATTCAGAAGATATGTTTGAATATCCATTTTTGTCATATATACACGCGTAACATTTTTGTATTCAAGAATATTACACCATAAATAACGTTTAATATCCAGTTCAGTATACCTTGGGAATAATCGCACCCAAGGGGAATTATAATTGATAAGTGCTTCGTCCCTGGCGGGATTCGAAGCCATCAAGAGAGATATAAGTTGAATCGATTCTGCCAAGTGTTACAAACTTACCAGTCAGTTATCATGGTGGGGATGGGTTGATATCGATTCTAACTAGAGAACCTGATTTCAATAGGAATATGTACAGCAGAGTCGATGTCAACTCAATTGATGGCTAGGTGGTTAGTCACTGTCCATCGTTGTTGCTGAACCGGGCATCTGTTTGAATCCTGTCGAGAACGAACCATTTATCTTTTATAATTCCCCTTATGTGTCAGTTATTCCCAGTGAACTAAATATAAACAATTTTTGTGGTGTAATATTCCACACACACACACACACACACACACACACACACACACACACACACACACATATATATATATATATATATATATATATATATATGTGTGTGTGTGTGTGTGTGTGTGTATGTATTATATATATATATATATATATATATACATATATTATATATATATATATATATATATATACACATATGTATATATATGAACAAAGTTACAGCCACGAAGGAAAATTGAAACACTGGAGATCCTAAGTACTCTCGTCTTATTACCAAGACATGGTCACAGCAACTAAAGATATACAGAAACCAGGGTCTTTAGTCTTTAGTTTACATAGCAACTCCAGTGTTTCAATTTCCCTTCGTGGCTATAACTGTGTTCGTATAGTCATCACGTTTTTAATTTTTCGGTATTTAAAACCAAAAACACACACACACACACACACACACACACACACACACATATATATATATATATATATATATATATATATATATATATATATATATATATATATATATATATATATACTATCGTTTGATTACAAGTCAAGCTGCAACCCTAGATGGAAAAGGAGAATGCTACAATCCCACTATCCAAAACATGGAAGTATAAAAGTGTTAAACATTTCCTCGGCAAAGACAGATCTCCAAAAATCGTGAGACTTTTTCAGTGCGCAGATCTTTTGTGCAATGGAAGAAGAAGAAGGGGAGAGAGAGAGAGAGAGAGAGAGAGAGAGAGCGGATATGTTCCTCGGAAGTGAATTTGTAATCATGAATGACAAAATCCAGCCAGCAACCGGACTTTCAATTATGTTAGGGTTCACGTTCATCCCCCATGATATGCTCATTGCACTAATTTTATGTAAGTCTCGGTTAAGAGTCATCCTACACATACACACACACACACACACACACACACACACACATATATATATATATATATATATATATATATATATATATATATAATATATATATATATATACACACATACATACATACATACACACACGTATATCCTCTTCTTCGTTTAACGTGCTTTTTTCCCATTTATATATTATTTCTTCCTCACCTTCTTGAACATTTCCACGTAGATGCCCACTGAAGGAATGTGACCAATTAACACCGTAATTTCGCCCCATCCTATTATCATGGCGTAAACAGCCACATGCCGTTCCCACGTGTCCAGAGGGCCGTGCATTCGGTTAAGAAAAAGACCGCATATCAGGAAGATCAATTCCAGCAGTTTCTCGCCTCTTCTCCAGTAGGTCAGCTGAAGGGTTACCATTTGAAACAAAACCCACAATGTTAGTAGAATAAGAACAACACCTGAAAAATACTTGAGCGACTCTGTTATTACCAGAATATTGTGGTCTTTGTCCGTAGAATTGTCGTTGTGCGTAGAGTTGCTGCTGTTTACATCTTCATGAGGTATGAGTATTGACCTCAAGCACAGGTCTATTGTAAGCGTCAAAACTAACGTCAGGAAAACCGTAAGTTTGAAATAAAATAAAGGTGCTACTCTGATCCACTTCAGATGAATAAAACTTTCACACAAAGGGTACTTGAGGAACTCGTTATAACCCCGACGAACCATGGATTGAATGAGTTTAGTTTCGCACTGGTTGGACCCGCAAAGAATTTCTAGATTGAAGAAGATACGCAAATCACGATCACCTATATCCCCATGAATGGTGATACCTGAGGCCATCAGGGTTGGCACTAAAGATGGCTTGTGTTTTATTGCTTTCTCTAACACCGTCTCTCCCGATTTTATATCAACCGTAGTCACCTCTGCTCCGGCGTCCAACAATAACCTTGCAACTTCAGGAACCGTTGCTAAGCTCAGAGGTGTACGACCATTGTCGTCAGTGTTGGCTGTAGAAGCACCAGATTTCAGAAGAACCTTTGTGGCTACAACATTGCCGAATTGGGCAGCGAAGTGAAGAGGAGTTCGACTTTTCTTGTCTGAGACATTGCACAGAGAGCCCTCATCCAGTAAAAGTTGAATACACTTTGGGGTGCCACTAGAACGACTGAGGGTGGCATAGTGAAGAGGAACCCGACCTTCGAGGTCTCTTTGATGAACATCTGCTTCTGATTTAACCAAGAGAACCAGACACTTGAAGCAGCTTCTGCGAGCAGCATAATGGAGGGCTGTCGCTCCCAGAGGGTCTGAGGCAGTAATGGGTGTTTGTGCCTTTAACAGCAGTGATACCAATCTAGTGCAGTTGTATGGGGCATTCACAGCTATGCATAGTAAGGGCTGCTCTCCATGCTTAAAAGGAATGTTAGTAAATTCCTCGAGGATGGTAGTTGACTTTGATACATCTCCCTTTCCCAAAGCGTCACACAATTCTTCTCTCTTAGTTTCTTCAGTAGAACACATTTTGATATGCACTAAACAGACATTCCGCAGTGAACTGAAATTAACAAACAACGCTTTGTGGTGAAATGTTTCTTATCGGATTTAATCAGTCTTTTTCCTTTGTCAACGGATTGTATCTAAAGTGATCTCTTAACTGATATAAAGTGTCCTTCTATCGCTTCAAGGTTCCAAAGAAAGAGCTACGTGAAAATCAAATACAATTCAATGGTACTTGCAGGTAGACCTTGACCATGTTATAGAACCTTAATATGTAAAATCCCGTTACTTTACTAAAATCAAAATAAACTGTCAGTTGTTTATCCAGCTAGATATTTTCTTTCTGTAGAGCCTTCAGATTTTTTAGGAGGACGTGAAGTATTTCTTTGAGATGTATCAGATAACCCAAGAGATTATTTTGGCCGTAATAATGAGATATTTTATTACTGTGTGGTGTCTGGCGGTGCAATAAATGTGGTCGAGCATGGCGGGTGATAGCTGAGGTATGGGATGAGGTAGTATGTTGGCGATTGGTGAGCTTTGAAAGTAGTGGAGGATTTTGTTTATATATTTAGGCGCGATCTCTAAATCTGAATATCTAAGTCACATTTTCAATTACTGTATTATGTTCAGCAGTGACCTAGGTTTTGCCAGCTGCAGTTCTCTCCACTTCCTTATTTTAATTATGGGAAGCGGTGCATCTCATAAGTCAGTAATCTAACCTTTTATGTAGTGATGCTTTCGTCCAAGTAAGATCCATGCTCGATAAGGGGTCCTGCTGCGGGTGTGGGGATTGTAAACAGCACTCCTCCTCCTCCTCCTCCTCTCGTTCTTCTTCTTCTTCCTTAGACAGGTGTTTTAGAGGGGCTCGGATTATTTATTTTTATTTTCTTTCATCGCGAGTATACGGTTTTACTTATCTTGATATGACGTTATCGATGTTAATACAGTCACGTGAATACATTGATCTGATTCTATAAAAGATAGTTAATTAAAAAAGGGAGTTTGTATAAGATTCTTATCCTTTTCGTGTGTTTTCCTTTGATGTGTATGTTTTTTCAGGTGTAGCTGTGTCTATGCTTAGTATCATTATTTAGGTGAGAGAACCTCTCTTAGTGCTTGTGTACTGCGGATAATTGCTTTTACAGTTGCATTCAACTTTTGATTTGCCTTTTCCATTTGTCTTTCTATTTTCTTTTCTTCAGTTGGCAGGCCTCTTCGTACTGATGAACTTATATACGACCTAATAAGGAAAACAGAAAAGACAAATCAAAATTTGAAAGCAGCTGAGACATCAGTCATCTTCTTTACATTATTATTATTATTATTATTATTATTATTATTATTATTATAAGGAAGTAGATCCTCTCCTAAACAAGCCCTGTTAAATAGAATGGCTGCCTCATTTGAGTCAATTTTATATTGAGTCTTCTCAGTTTTCATTATAATTCTTTTCTCTTCTGCGTTAACATTTGACAATAATTGGCCAATTGTTGTCCAATATTAACGCATAAGAAAAGAATTATAAGGAAAATAGAGATGACTCAATGTAAAATTAGCTCAAGTGATGCAGCCATCCTATTTAACAGGGCTTATTATTATTACTTTTTTATTTATTTATTTATTTTTTGTCTATCTCAGCCATCCTATTCGACTGGGTGGTATTTATAGTAAAGGGTTCCGGGTTGCATCCTGCCTTCTCAGGAGTCCGTCACTTTTCTCACTATTTGCGCTGTTTCTAATAGCACGCTCTTCTGCATGAGTCCTGGGGCTACTTCGGCATCTAGTTTTTCCAGGTTCCTTTTCAACGATCTTGGGATCGTGCCTAGTGATCCTGTGATTATGGGTACAGTTTCTAATGGCATATCCCAAATCCTTCTTATTTCTATTTTCAGGTCTTAATAATTATAAATTCTTTCTCTTTCTTTCTCATCTACTTTGGTGTCCCATGGTACTGCGACATCAATGAGTGATACTTTCTTCTTGATTTTGTCAATCAGCGTCAAGTCTGGTTTATTGGCACGTATCACCCTATCTGTTCTGATACCATAGTCCCAGAGGATCTTTACCTGATCGCCCTCAGGTTGGTGTTCTTACAGCTTACTACTGCAGCTAGCTGTTGTTTCTTGCACAGGCTCCAGTGGAGGGCTTTTGCTATTGAATCATGCCTCTTTTTGTACTGGTTCTGTGCAAGTGCCGGACATTTGCTTGCTATGTAGTTTATAGTCTCGTCTTTCATATTGCACTTCCTGCATATGGGTGAGATATTCTTTGAACATTATCTGCTTCTTGGGGCCTGATCTTGTGCCGCTGTTAGCATTCCTTCTGTTTCCTTGAGTTCTCTCCTATGTAGTCATTGCCATCCTCTGAGAAAGCAGCCTCTGGGTAGGACTCTTCCCTTCCAGGCTGCCCTCAAGAGACTGGCGGGCCTTGGGGGCTTTTTGGCCTCATCCTTGAAGTTCTTGGGCTCTCTCCAGGCCTGCTTCCTCAGCCTGGTGGGATACCTGCCTTCCTCCGAGGAAGCAGCCTCGGGATCGGACCCTTCCTTTCAAGGCTACCCTCAAGAGACTGGTAAGCCTTGGGAGCTTTTGGGCCTCATCCTTGAAGCTCTTGGGCCCTCTCCAGGCCCGCTTCCCCAGCCTGGCAGGATACCTGCCTTCCTCCAAGGGAGCATCCTCTGGGTCGGACTCTTCTCTTCAAGGCTGCCCTCAAGGGACTGGTGAGCCTTGGGGGCTTTTAGGCCTCATCCTTGAAGTTCTTGGGCCCTCTCCAGGCCTGCTTCCCCAGTCTGACAGGATACCTGCCTTCCTCCAAGGAAGCAGCCTCTAGGTTGGACCCTTCTCTTCAAGGTTTCCCTCAAGGGACTGGTGAGCCTTAGGGGCTTTTGGGCCTCATCCTTGAAGTTCTTGAGCCCCCTTCAGGCCTGCTTCCCCAGTCTGACAGGATACCTGCCTTCCTCCAAGGAAGCAGCCTCTGGGTTGGACCCTTTTCTTCAAGGTTTCCCTCAAGGGACTGGTGAGCCTTAGGGGCTTTTGGGCCTCATCTTTGAAGTTCTTGAGCCCCCTTCAGGCCTGCTTCCCCAGTCTGACAGGATACCTGCCTTCCTCCAAGGAAGCAGCCTCTGGGTTGGACCCTTCTCTTCAAGGTTTCCCTCAAGGGACTAGTGAGCCTTAGGGGCTTTTGGGCCTCATCCTTGAAGTTCTTGGGCCCCCTTCAGGCCTGCTTCCCCAGTCTGACAGGATACCTGCCTTCCTCCAAGGAAGCAGCCTCTGAGTCGGACCCTTCTCTTCAAGGTTTCCCTCAAGGGACTGGTGAGCCTTAGGGGCTTTTGGGCCTCTTCCTTGAAGTTCTTGAGCCCCCTTCAGGCCTGCTTCCCCAGTCTGACAGGATACCTGCCTTCCTCCAAGGAAGCAGCCTCTGAGTCGGACCCTTCTCTTCAAGGTTTCCCTCAAGGGACTGGTGAGCCTTAGGGGCTTTTGGGCCTCATCCTTGAAGTTCTAGGACCCTCTCCAGGCCCGCTTCCCCAGCACAGCAGGGTACCTGACGTAATTCGAGGAAGCAGCCTCTGGGTCGGACCCTTCCCTTCATTGCTGCCCTCAAGAGACTGGTGAGCGTTGGGGGCTTTTAGGCGTCATCCTTGAAGTTCTTGGACCCTCTCCAGGCCCGGTTCCCCAGCATAGCAGGGTACCTGCCATAATCCGAGGCAGCAGCCTCTGGATCGGACCCTTCCCTTCAACGCTACCCTCAAGGGACTGGTGAGCCTTCGGGGCTTTTGGGCCTCATCCTTGAAGTTCTTGGGCCCCCTTCAGGCCTGCTTCCCCATTTGACAGGATACCTACCTTCCTCCGAGGAAGCATCCTCTGGGTTGGACCATTCCTCTGAGGAAGCACCCTCTGGGTCGGACCATTCCATTTCAGGCTGCCCTCAAGAGATTGGGGAGCCTTGGGGGCTTTTGAGCCTCATCCTTGAAGATCTTGGGCCCTCTCCAGGCCCGCCCCCAGCCTGGCAGGATACCTACCTTCCTCCGAGAAAGCATCCTCTGGGTCAGACCCTTCCATTCAAGGCTACCCTCAAGAGACTGGTGAGCCTTAGGGGCTTTTGAGCCTCATCCTTGAAGTTCTTGGGCCCTCTCCAGGTGTGCCTTCCCTTCCGGACAGGATACCTGCCTTCCTCCAAGGAAGCAGCCTCTGGGTCGAATCCCTCCCTTCAAAGCTGCCGTCAAGAGCGAAGTAGTCCATATTTTCATCAGTAAACAATTGTAGTCTAAAGTTATCTGCCATTCTCCTGATGTACTTTTCCCTTTGGAAAGTCTCTTTTAGTCGATCTGCTTCGTCATCCAGTCCATTTTAACCATACTCTTCGCCTTCTTTGCTCACATGCTGTCTCTGAAGGCCTCTAACGACTTGGAGGATCTCGGAGATGGCCACTGGAGGCCTTTGAGTCAGTGCACCTAGTGAGTTATGGCACTATACGCATGCGCGATTGACATTTATCTCGTCCTTTCAGGAGCTGGAGACGAAATGATTCTAAAACGTCTTCAGGGAAAACACGAAGGTAGTACGGTACCAGGCAACTATGATTCTTTTTCGCGGCAGATGATATGAAATTTTCTTGAAAGTTTTATTGCCACGGAAATATAAATATTTTTAAAAAAGAAAGAAATATAAATTTAGCGAAAAATCATCATCATCTTACATCTTATCCTTGTCTCTCGTCGTCCGGATGTATATATATATATATATATATATATATATATATATATATATATATATATATATATATATATATATATATATATATATATATATATATATATATATATATATATATAAAATGTCATATATCCCGACGACGAGAGAAAAGGATACGATGATGATTTTTCGCTAAATTTATGTTTCTTTCTTTAATATACTGATATTTTGTTGGCAATAAAGCTTTCAAGAAAATTTCACCCCGGGGAGGACAAGATCCACTTGGAAATTATTGTTATATATTTATTAATAATAATAATAATAATAATAATAAT
>NC_089745.1:47263993-47326493 GCF_040412425.1 Macrobrachium rosenbergii
TTTTCTCTGTTTAACTTAGAGGCGCATAGATACAAATCTTTTAGACAAGTTAATGAACAGTCTGGCATTAATAATCGCTGAATATGTAATATAACATTGTCAAATATCGATCAGTAAAGCGGCTTCCGTAAACAGCAAGTTTGTATGTCCATTAATTTCTTATATTTATTCAAAAGTTCAGACAATTGGTAGTTGGTGCCATATTGTTTTCCGCAGGCCATTATATTTTAATTACCTTAATTACTATAACACTACGTAAGAAAAGCTGTTTCAATGTTTAACGAAAACAAGTCACCACATTTATCGTATCGAGGTATGGGAAAACGCTGGTGAGGGTTAGTTACGTCACAGGCGGTGAGGGTTAGTGACGTCACACAGGCAAGTAACCTACAAAAACGCTCCTGTGTGCTGTAGTGCCAGAGACACTGGCACCCAGTGACAGACTAGAAGTCCGTGTGTGTGGTCGTTGAGCTCTTGTAGTTGCATTTTGAATATGGTTTCTCGGTAAATATCATTCTCTTTTCTTTGTATTTAGAGACGGAAACATTAGATATAACGGCAATATTTAAATCCCCACGACCATTGTTGATTACTGATAAGGGAGATACGGTTTGTTCGGATAAGACTAATATCCTAAACCCGCAGGCTGAATAGTAACTGACGATCTTATTCTAGTCAGTTACAGCAAGGGACTAAGAGCTGCGCGATTATTACCTTCATTACAGGAAGGCTGTTATCCAGTTCTTGGTAGTGGCACGAACGTCACATATATCTGCATTTTACATTTGGTCGAGGAATTAGTCTTTACCACAGGCTAGTGACCGTGCAACCTGGGTAGGGTGGCCGTAGATGCCGCTGTAATCCTTTATTGGTCACGAGCCCCTTAGTTTGTCCCTACATACCCTGCCATACATCCATCCAGTTTCGAAGACTTAATTACTTGTCGGAGGTAGGTTAGTTTAGTAAGAGGAAATAGAAAGACAGACATTAAGTATCCTGTTGGCGAAGCCTAGAACTAGAATCATATGTTGATGATTGTTGCATAGCAAATGCCTGGATCAAGATTTGTATGTCAAAGTTGGAGTCTGCCTTACTTGGTCTCCTCTTTGTAGCCTAGGTAGGCTTCAGCTGCTACCACGTCAGGTAACAGTAATAAATTTCTGAGTTTCCGCCAGTTGTTCATAAGCAAACCCCTTATTTGTGTGTGTCACTAGTCCCCTTCCTGCCCATGCCCCCCCCCCCCAAATAAAGGAAACTAGGCCATGTATTTCAAAAAATATATATATGATCATTAACATGGCATTAAAGTACTCTAGAAAAGCCATATTTCAACAGAAATACATTCTAACCTTCCTTAGGGGATTTGGGTGTAACCTGTCATGTTGGGCATTGTTCCATGTGACCTCCTCATCATCTTGAGTGCTGTACATCACACGTATATAAGGAGGCATCCTTTTGATTGAAATTTGGAAATTCGTTAATATCCCACTTAGTTACAATTTGCAAAGATGATGACTTAAGAAAAACTTTCTTGACAATGGTTTTAAATATACCTATTAAAACTCTCATGACTGGTTTTAAATACCTATTCTATTACTGTACTGAGATTTTATTTGGCAAAGTGAAAGCATCCTAGAATGGGTTAGCTTCATCAACTTCTCCAGTGCTGCATAGCACAAAGGACCTCCATGAGATTCTGCCACTCATGTCTTTCCTGTGCCATGGGCATCGACAAATCTATTCATCTCCAGCCTTCCACCGCACAGTCCTTCCAGCTCTTCGGGTGCCTACAGGAGCCCAGCTGACAGTATCACATACTTTTCCCCATGAGTTGTGTGGCAGACATGTCCAAGACATCTCCCTCTCCCTTTCATCGTCTATTTACTTATGGAACTTCCATAATTTTCCTTTTCGTATAATTTCTCACGACATCCTTCCATCTGACTTAATATAATTTTTAAAGCTTTATTTTTTTATAAAAAAAAATCTTTTAAATATGGTTTTAGTGCTCCACCATGATTCATGTCTTTAAGCAATACAGATTGTACTAGACTTCAGTATAATCTTACTTCATAGTAGAATTTCAGTCTGCCTTCCACCAAATTCCAACTCCTGAGAGTTTCTGGATATCACAGTTCCTAAATATGTGAAAGATTAAACCTCATTAATCCTTTCTCCGTACCCTGTTATTCAGTCCCTTGGTGAATACTCTGTCGGCATTACTTCTGTTAGCCTGGGTTAAATAATTAAATTTGCAGTATGTTTACCATGTAAGAATGACTGCTCACCATAAGTCAGGCCTAGGGTAAGCAATGACTTAGGCACCTCATCTTTAATTGCATTTTTACATTGCTGTTACCCCTTTATGGGGTTAGATATGAAATTCATTGGTCTTGTGATTTTTCCATGAATTCTCATCTGGTGTAGGTTATCTTCTGTGTCTCTTTTTCCTGATACCTTGGGCTTTCTTACGGGGCTTTATCCAGCTACTTCCATATCTGCTCCTTTTGTGACTGTTTTTCTGCCCCTTTTATTACATGTCCAAATCATGTAAATCCTTGAGATCATAGCAAGTTTATTGTCCTTCTTCTGGACATTGCATCTTTTTGTTCCCTATTCATTCTTAGGTTTAAAGTTCCCATTGCAGTGTAGCCATAAATCTAAACATTCTGTTGTCACTCGATCTCTATATTCTTATGAGTGCACATGTGACTGTAGAGTAAGGTACAGTAGTAGAAATGTTGCAGTAATGTTTGAAAGGACATTGTGAGAATAGTTTTTAACTGTGTTTTGAATGGATTTGATATTAATTTTTTTGTCAGAAGTCCATAGTTCTTGAGTTAAGGGGAATAGCCCCAGCTGCAAAAACTGTGGATTTCCAGTGAAGTTACAATATCAAATTCAAAACCCATGTAGTTGCTTAAAAGTTATGTATTTCAACAGGGATACACCATAACTAAATGTAATTTAACCTAACCTGGCCTGGCATCATCTTTGCCATCATCAGAATCTGTTAACTACAAAGTAGCATACTTAAGCAATGCATCCAACCTACCTTAACCTTGGGCAACCCCAAAGAGGCCGCTAAACTTACCTAATTCCCTTGAAGTTCTAAGCTGAGGTTTTGATTTTCATTATCATCTTCAGATGAATCCTCATGCTGACCCTGCAGGGCATCTGCAGTGCAAATCAAACTCTTGTCACCAGGGTTTGCATATGGTTTGGCTGCTTGGAAGGACAGCTGGTGTAACAGTGTACAATAGCGCTCTTCAGGTTTGATAGATATCTTGTGAGATACAGTATTAGTTTAGGTTTAGATATGTTGTATATGCCATGGATGCCTGGCCTCTTGATCCAATTGTAACATATAGTGTTTGGCTAGTGAGTATTCTGTACGAGTTTGTTTTGGGCCTACCATACAGTAAATATATATTATCAGTTGTAATCACTTTAGTCTTGTGGATAATATGGCCATAAGAAGTGATAAGTTTTGATTTTATATAAGTAACTTACCAAATGATTACATAGCTATAGTATCTACTTTACACGGCAGCTCAAAATTCAAAATTCGCGGTAGCACTGGTTTGTTTTGGGTGTAGGTATACTGCCCTGCCCACTTTCGGGGAAGGATAAGTACAATGTAGCTAAAGAGCTCAATTTGTTTCTGCTGGCTAATGACTTAACACTGGTTATTAGCAGCTCTTGATTCGTTTTCACTGGATGGTTAGAGATTGTCTTTTGGTGAAGTACTCTTTGCCTTTGGTAGCGCAGCTATTTAGCTTAGCTAGAATTCCGATATATTTTACGATTGTGACTTCCCTGATTGGACTTTAGACTAATTCTGTCTGACACTAGTTTGTCTAGCATTAGGTATTGCAGCAAAGGCTGCAAAACTAGACTCACTTCAGCAAAATATGACTCATACCTTATGTAGTTCTTGCAGGGAGCAAATTTGCTCTCCTGATCCTAGTTATGAAGAATGTAAGTACTGGGATAAGGGGAAGTGGAAGATTTTACAGACCCACTTAGATGAATTACAGCGTGATCGACTGAGGAAAGCTACAGCTAGAGCTGAAGCTAAGGCTTCCACTAGTGCAGTTCATTCTCCAGGAGTTGATATAGCTGCTCTGCCTATCCCTTCAACATCTGTGATGGCTTTTCCTCCAATTTCCAGTCCTCCAGCTTTTCCTGTTACTTCATTACCTAGCGCTCATTCTGCTGAACCCAGTGCCATTGCCAGCTTAGAAGCATGGGTGGATCAGAAATTTAATTTGCTTGTTAATACTGTTTCCCAGATTGGGAATTCTGTGAAGGTCCTGATGGGCAAATTTAATAGTATTGGTGTAGTGACGAGTGCAGTGTTGGTGAAGGTGGTGGCTGTTCATCCCACCGATGCTCCTAGCCCAAGGTCCCTGCTAAACTCCCCTTGCTCACCTGGGAGGAAGCAAGCTGGCAGTCCAAGGGAGGTCGATGGGGTTTGCCCACGAGCAGTCGTCGCCTCATCCGTGCCTGTTGTCTGCCAGTCCCAGGCTGCAGAGGACCACCATTGGAAAGGCGTCCGTATGGATGTATATGCCCTGTCATCAAGTGATTCAGACTCTCGGAACCAATACGTGCAGTGGCCATCTTACGAAAGTTTCTAGGCCATTGAAAAGGCTGTGCGCTTTGTTGGAAATTGATTCGCCCCTGTCTCGTAAGCGAGCTTTAGAGAGGCAACGTAACCCTCTTCCTTGGTGAAGTTTTTGGAGGTCGCATAAGCATTCAGCGTCTTGCATTTCCAGGTCATGGGCACCCAGTATCCGATCATTCCGAGTTGGAAAATCCTGTGTATGATCGTTCAGCGTTTGGAGTCAGATTGCCGAGCGCCCGGGAGCTGAGCCCCCATCGTTTGGATGCCCATTGTCCACTAAGAGTGTAGCGGTTTCAAAAGGTTCGGTGTCTGCTCCGACAGTGGGTGGGCACCCAGTGTCTGAGCGTCCAGTGTCAGTGGGCGCTTCCTTTGAAGTTCATCCACCTTCCAGCAAGTACGCGGTTGCGCAAGAAGAGCTTCCAGTACCTGATTCTTCAGGTGAGTTTCCTTCAGTTGTCCAAGAACCTTCATTGGCGCTGCTGCAACTCCGATCAGACAAAGTTCTGAGCCTTCTTCAGAAACCAGCTCTGGTAGTTCAAGAACCCACAGACCCACCAGGATCACCCGTTTCCTCCACCGAGGAACCAGTAAAAGAGGAACAACCTACATCGAACTACTCGGCGCTGTTCAGGTATTTCCTGATCTGCTACCATTCTTTCTTCTCTCCAGCCGTCCCTTCGTCACCGGGGTTGGCCTTCTTGATGTGACAACCTCCAGGTACTGCCAGCCTACCTCGTATGGCTCTGTCTTCATCTTCGAGGAAAGCTTTCACCCATATTGATGCTGGTTATCAGAAAAGAGAGATGTCGGGAAGCTGGTTTTCTGTACACCGCCCTGTCGCTTGATATGGCAGAAGTATCTGTCGTATGCAACTGGAGAAGTGCCATCTTTGGGAGTTTCTGCCTCCTCTCAAGGGGGTCTTTTCCAACATCATAGATGCTTCGCATCGCTCTGCTTTCTCTTCGGCCAGAATTCTCTTTACCGCATCGGAGTTGGACCATCTTATTAAAGACATCTTTAAAGTTTTCGGGGTCTTCAGTTTTCTGGATTGGACGATTGGGGCTCTCGCTAAGAAAATAGAAGACTGTACGACTCTTCAAGAAAACTTTGTGTCGGACTGTCTGGGAGTTCTGGTTTGTGCTGATAATAGCTGTAAGAGATGGAGCACAAGAGTTGGCGACCATCTTCACCACAGGAGTCCTTAAGAAACAAGATTTGTGGTGCTCGTTTACAGTGAAGGGAGTCATCCCATCTCGGTGTTCTTCTCTTCTTTTTGCCCCCTAGACAAGAAAAGTTTATTCCCACAGGACACCCTGGTACATGTATCAGTACAGCTCCAGAAGAAATACGGCACAGGACCTCGCTCAGTCTACCAAAAGACTAGGTTCTCTGCACGAGCCACTGCAACTACCACATCTGCTAGGATGTCTTTACCTTTGCAACAACAGCCCTTTCGAAGTAATAGAGGTCGTTTCCAGTCCCGACCTAGATGCAACCTCCTTCCAGACCCACCAAGAAACCTGTCAACAAGCCAGCACCTCAAAAGTGAGTTGTCTGTCCTCTGGACCATGTGGAAAAACAGGAATGTGGAGCTGTGGGTGCTGAAAGTCTTGAAAGAGGGCTATGCAATCCATTTCAGGGAGAAACCTCCCTTAGTAACCTCTCCCATCAGCCTAACGGCCTGCTCAGTAGGCTCGGAGAGGTTTTTGGCCCTATCTCGGGAAGTGTTAGCTCTACTAGAGAAGAAAGCCGTGGAAGTAGTCGAGGATGTAGACACAGATAGGTTCTACAACCACCCTTCGTGGTTCTCAAGTCATCGGGAGGAGGGAGACCTGTCCTGGACATCAGTGCCCTGAACCTCTTTGTTCAAACAACGAAGTTCAAAATGGAAACGAGCCAGTTGGTATTGTCAGCCATCCACCAGGGGGACTGGATGGTTACGATCGACATGCAAGATGCATACTTCCACGTTCCAGTTCACCCGGATTCCAGGAAGTACTGTATCTGAGATTCATGTCCCAGGACAGAGTCTTCCAATTTCGGGCACTGTGCTTTGGCCTGTCCACGGCCCCTCAAGTTTTTACTCAAGTACTTGCTCCCCTAGGAAAATGGTTACATCTCATGGGGATAAACATCTCTCTGTACCTTGACGACTGGCTCCTATGCTCCCCCTCGAGATCTCAGTGCATGGAGGACCTTCAGAAAACACTTCGACTTGGTCAAGATCTAGGACTTTGAATAAATTTCAAAAAGTCTCAGCTAGTCCCAACTGTCTATTCTATATTTTGGGATAGTGATAGACTCTCTGAGTTTTCAGGCTTTTCCATCCCAACAAAGGATCCTAAATTGTCTCAGAAAAGTCCAAGATTTCATAGTTTGCCCCTCCTGCTCAGCCAACGCATGGATAAGTCTCCTGGGAACCCTCTCTTCCATAGAGAAGTTTGTTCCATTGGGCAGGCTACACACAAGTGTACTGCAATTTTACCTCAAGGCCAATTGGTTGTGGAAGTTGTTCTCAGATTCGTTCATCTTCAACATTACTCCCGAGATCAAAGAGGACCTTCGGTGGTGGCTGGTAAAGGACAAATTTGTGACAGGAAAGTCTCTGGCTCCAATGAACCCTGACCTAACGTTATACCCAGATGCTTTGGATCTGGGTTGGGGAGCTCTTCTCAACGGTGTGGAGGTTTCAGGAACGTGGTCTCCAACCAAAAGAAACCTCCACATCAATGTAAAAGAAAGGCTATTCATCTTGCACTTTAGCATTTTGTAACACAGACTTTCAACAAGACAGTGGCAGTCCATTCGGACAGCATGACCGCCCTGGCTTACATCAAGAATAAGGAGGGATACATTCTTTTTCGCTCTACAAAGCGACCAAGGATTTTTTTCTGTGGGCACTAAGTAATGAGACCCAAGTGGTGACCCGCTTCATTCAGGGGAGAATGAACATCCAGGCAGACGAATTGAGTCGTGGCAGACAGGTTCTACCGACAGAGTGGGCACTCATTCCACAGGTGTGCACTGACCTGTGGAAGCTGTGGGGGAAAGCCGCTGATAGACCTGTTTGCAATGTTGAGGAACCATCGTCTTTCTCTGTATTGTTCCCGGCTCCGGATCTGCAGGCATGGGCGACGGATGCCATGCTGCAGGACTGGTCGGATCTCAGCCTTTATGCCTTCCCTCCCTTCAGCATGGTGAGGGACGTATTGAAAAAGTTCAACACACAGCAATGTGTTGATGACCCTAGTCGCTCCCTTTTGGCCGCACAGGAGTGGTTCCCAGATCTCCCAAGTCTACTGACAGACTTTCCAAGGCTATTTCCTCAGAGGAGAAATCTTATCAAACAGCCGCACTTTCACAGATTCAATCTAGGGTTATCCAGTCTCGCTCTGACAGGCTTCAAACTGTCAGGAGCTTGTCAGAGCGAAAAGATTTTCAAGGAAGGCTGTAGAGGCTATTGCTAAGTGTGGGCATGAAGGCTGTAGAGGCTATTGCTAAGTGTGGGCAACGATCTTCTGCTGGTTTTGGAGCAAAATATCTCCTCTTCTCAAACATTGTAGCCCAGATCGCAGATTTTCTGTTACATCTTAGAACCTCGAAAGGACTTGTAACATCTACCATCAAGGGTTACAAAGCAAATCAAGACATCAGCAATTTAATGAAGTTTTTTACGACTAGTAAGCAAGCAAAACCTTTGGAAGTCACCTGGAACTTGGACGTTGTCCTTAAATGGCTGTCAGGACTGCCATTTGAACCTTTGGAGTCATCCTCACTTAGAAATCTAACGAAGAAGACCTTATTCTTGATGGCATTAGCTGCAGCTAGGAGAACTAGTAGCTACATGCCATCGATAAAAGGATAGGCTTTTCTCAAGGCAGTGCTGTGTGCTCACAGATTTTGGGTTTCTTGGCCAAGAATGATGACCTGACTAACCCTTGGCCTTGTTCCTTTTAAATCAAGAGCCTGTCCGAAGTACTCGGTCCATCCGATCAAGAGAAAGTCCTCTGTCCTGTAAGAACCAAATGTCTTATAGAGGTTCCTCCACAAATCTTTGGTGTTCCTTGAAAGACTCCAGCCATCCTTTGACCAAGAATGCATTAACTTTCTTTTTGAGATATGTGGTTTTGGAAGCACATTCGGGTGTTGACGATTTTCTACCCTTATGTAAAGTAAAAGCTCATGAAATAAGAGCTGTGGCTACGTCCTTGGCATTCAGACATAATCTGTCTCTCTCTTCAATCTTGATATCAACATATTGGAGGTGCAATCAGTGTTTGCCATGTTTTGCCTACGGGATATTGAAACGGTATACCAAAAATGCAGAACTTTAGGTCCATTCTTCACAGCTGGAATGGTATTGGGGGATGAAGGATAGGAGGAACCCCTTCTTTTACCTCTAGCCACTCTCCTTGAATAAGGATAGTTGCACTTCTTGGAAAGTCTGGTGAGCACTTGAGTTGTGAGTGTCACCAATCCGTGTTTTTATGGTTTTGATTAAATTTTGTGGTGGGGTAGGTTATTTTTTTATCTGGTTTTTATTTTCTGTTGTAATGCACCCAGGGCAAGGGCATATAAAAATTATTTGTGTGTCCATTTTAGATTGTAAGCTTTGGCAACCCGCAATAACCTCCTACGTTGCAAAGCACCCACTCAAGTAGAGGCGACCCTTGGCTCTACTGCCACGCTGCTACAGGTCGAAATGAGCTTCGACCAGAGGCAGTACCTGTCTGCTGTTGCTCCCTCACCAGGTAAGGTTACAACAAGCATTTCAAAATGCTAGCGAACTTTCTATTCCAAATTCTTCTCCATATCGGAGTTTTTTTTGGGGTAGTATATGTCCATTCATCCCACCTCCAATCAATGTGGGATTCAGCTATGTAATTATTTGCTAAGTTACTTGTATAAAAATGACATTTTTGTAATAAAATAAAGTTTTATATAGACTTACCAAATAATTACATGATCAGGGCCCTCCCTCCTCCCCTCTCATGGACATAGAGCATGACGAATTGAGCTCTGTAGCTATGTTGTACCTATTCTTCCCAGAAAGTGGGCGGGGCAGTATACCTACACCCAAAACAAAAGAGCACTACAGTACCATGAATTTTGAGCAGCCACGTAAAGTAGAAGCTATCGCTATGTAATTATTTGTTAAGTATATATAAAACTATTTTATTATAATGTCATATTTAGATAAGTTAAAGAAAAGAGTTTATAGTGTTTCAGTGTAAATGACTGTAAGGGCTCTCATAAACGATACTTGGCCAAGTATGGTTTCGAAGCATGATACTGAAGCTGTGCTCGAAAACTGTTCATGTAGACAGAAACGCTGAACCACCTACACTCCCTGTGCAGCTACGAGTGAGCTGAATATTTGCGTGCTTCAATACTATACCTCGACACTGATCTGAAGCGTTCGCCAAAACCATACTTGCCCACGTATCGTGTATCAAAGCCCTAAGATATTCTGATTTTGTCATTGATAAGTTATGAATATATCTGTAGTGCAGATTTTTTTAGTTATTTATGGGAGAATTTTTTATTTACAGGGATTTAATTAGTGCTTGGTAACTTAATGGTAATACTGCATTAAAAAGTTAAAGTAAATTATATAGTAGTTGGATTTATAGTAAAGCATACAGAAGTTACTTTTAACATTTTGAATTAATTTTAAAGTTCAAGACAATTATAAGCATTTCATGGTAATCTTGATGTGCAGTACCTGAATGAATTTGCTGTTTGTGCTTATTTCATAGTTTTATGTATTATATTTGAAGGGTGAGTTGTTAATTTTAAAATGAGCAAGATGTTTGTAGAAAATGTGCTAATTTTATTTAACTTACAACAGGTTATTACTTCATCTACATTTTGACATCTGTCGTTGATAAGCATGTAAGCAGCACCAATGATGTGATTTTGCAACGCCAGTGAATAAATCACTTTCAATTCATCACTCAGTGAACAATGTGGTTATACTGTAGCTGACTCTAAGAAGGTATTGGTAAGTACAGTATTATACTAGTTCTGTTTTGAAGGAATCAAGTCTCGTTTAGATTGTTGGAAAATGCAGGGAAGAACAAAATTAATCTTAATATTGTGCTATATAGGATTTGCTGCATTTAATAGTATAGGCTGTACAGTATATATTTGAAATTAATCAAGTGCATGTTAATAATGCACACTTTTCATTGTTCTTGGATAAGTTATGATTGCATATTGTATGGCAGTTATTAAGTTCTATCTTATCAGATAGAATAGAGATACTGTGTAATGTTTCTTATGACAATAGATAATAGATATTAAAATGTAAGATTTTTAGGATATAGTCTCCTAGATAGGTTTTGAGTGAAGAGTGCATGCTGTAGAGTAGGACACAATACATTTTGGAGCATTAACTGTTCAATTCCCCGGCCGGCTGATGAAGAGTTAGAGGAATTTATTTCTGGTGATAGAAGTTAATTTCTCGCTATAATGTGGTTCGGATTTGACAATAAGCTGTAGGTCCTGTTGCTAAGTAACCAATTGGTTCTTAGCCACGTAGAATAATTCTAATCCTTCGGGCCAGCCCTAGGAGAACTGTTAATCAGCTCAGTGGTCTGGTAAAACTAAGGTATACTTAATTTGGAGCATTAACTGGGTTTTGAAAGACTTCTACAGCTGTACTCAACGCCTGTGGATTATGTAATTGCACTTAAATAAATTACTGTACTCATTTCTTTTTATGATTGGTTTGGCTGATCTCTGAATTTTTTTTATGAACATTAAACTAAATGCTTTCAGACAGATTTTTTTTCAATAGATGTAATTATGAAACTATGATTTAGCTAGGGAATTTAGCAACAGTTATCATAAGGAAAACATTCTTTATGGGTGACAGTGGATAAGAGATATTAATATGTAAGACTTTTAGGATATGGTCTACTCAACAGCATTTTCAGCAAAGGGTGTTTGTTGTAAAGTAGGATGAACAATGCATTTTATTACATCAACTGGCTTTTGATAGACTTATACAGCTTTGCTCAACAGCTGTGGATCTTGTAATTGCTCTTAAATTACCCAGTTCATCTAGTGATTAGTCTGGTTGATCTCTGAACTTTTTTATCGGGTAATGTAAAACTTAAGCTCCTATGATATCACTTCCTAAAAGTGTTTTTAGCTTATTTTTTATTCACATGCTTGAAGTGCTTGCTGACTTACGGAATTTTTTTATTAGATCTGATTGAGACTTAAATTTGGTAGTTAGGGAATTTAACACAGCTACTAAATGTAAAACATTCTTCATAAGTGGTAGATATAGTATAAGATCAAGTTTTGATTTTGAACCTTATTCATATATTATGGGATGAACTTTTAATTTGGACACTTCTTGTTAGAATACCATTGTTGCAGTTAAATTTCTGATACATCACCCACTAGGGATACATTCCACTGTAGTTTTGAAGAATTCCCTTTTACAGAAAAGACACCATCAGTGGTGTAGGCAGTTTTGATGATTGATAAGGTTAGATAGTCAGTTCTTTTTTCTGAAGATTTACCTTAAGGAAAGTAAATGTTAAAAGAGGACAGTAGTTCCTAATTTGTTATGGATATCATATAAGAACCTTATATCACAGGAGATTTTCCTTACTTTTTGACAGCAGTTGCTCCCTTCCTGCATTCTTTCTTCAGTTTTGTTATTCAGACTCTAACTATTACTTAATGCAGCTGTGAGGGTTTTCTCCCAATTCTATCTTTAGATCCTTGTACTTCTTTTCATTTATTTTCCAGATCTCTTTATCGTGCTGCCCTACCCCCACCAACTCCCTTTTTTCACTGTCTTGAACATTGAATTTTGGAAAGTGCCCCAGTGCTTGGCTTGACAGCCTAAATTTCTTGAAAATCCTAGTCATAGCTGGGTTTACAGTAGCAACTGTGTATTCCACTTGAAGTGTTTTGTGGCTGTACTATTTCGATCATTGTTCAGGATGACTTCAACCCAAATGTTCTCCCACTTGATGAACACCTAGTTGTATTTATTATGAATTTTATATTTAAAAATAGTGTTATTGGATCATATATTCTTTTTTAATATGCTTAAGTCATAGTTTTAGAGAGAGAGAGAAATTTGTCTGTACCTTGGCCTTGACTTTATAATTGAAGAAATCTACAAATTTATGTTTTAAATAAGAGATTGCAATACACTCCCTGAACACCTGAATTAGTCCTGGTCACCTACCAGCCCGAACTACATCCCCATAGCTTTTACCCACTAAGTGGGTAATTAACTGTCAGCGTTACCAACACTTACAGGAAAATCTTGTCAAATGAGTTACCTGAAGTACCATTGGCAACGCTGCTGCAAGTCCCGGCCGAGTGAGGCCAAGATCCTCAATCGCTTTTTGTTCGCCATACTGTGTGGGTGTGTTCCACATCAGGCGAACTTTTGGTCATTTAGCTTGACCCCCATTTAAAGAATTTGGACATCAGATTACGATTTGGACTGCTTTCAACGCCTTTTCTCCTAAATTGATACTTTATTGACTGGATTTGGAACTTCTCTCCCGGTTTTGACTTTGGATTCCATACTTTGGACTCGATTGAATAAGTCAAACAAGAAGACGTCGCCATCTGCTAGCGCCGATGCTTCCACTTCGTTTACATCTTCAACAACAGAGCCTTCTACTGCTGGAGATGCTGACGCTCATCGGTCCTGCACATCCTGCAAGCGTAGGATGAGTACCCTCAAACATGATCGACATTCTGTTTGTGTTTTATGTAGGAAGATGCAGTGTAGTATCAGTCAGATAGGTGGCGAGTCTTGGTCGGTAGATCAGATGGAAGAATTATTCAAAAAGTTAGAGGACAAGTTATCAGCTTGTATGTCTAGTCTATTTTTCTAGCTTTATGACTAAATTATCAGAAACTAAAGATAGGGATAGTAGTACTAGTGTTGTAGATACTAATCTTTCTTTTTCAGCCCCCCTGCCTGTTCCAGAACCAGCCCTAACGGGTGCCAGGGGTCATGGAGAACCGCAAAGGCTTTTCTTGGTTCAACCCTGTGATATTAGAGCTTCAGCGGCTTCCTTTCTCTCTTCGGATGAAGGGAAGGGGTACTTTTAACGGATCCGTCTTCTTTATCACCTTTTGCAAATCCTGTAGTTTTTCAGGCATCCGATGTAGTTACTTCTCAGGTGTTTGCGGAGGTGTCAGCAACTCATTTTCATTCCTTACAGGTTTCTAACCGTAATGTATCCTCCGCAATTCTTGCAGATGCTATGGCAGTCGGCGGTTCGCCTGCGCCAGCGTTCAGTGTATCAGCACCGATAGTTTCCTCAGCCTTTCCATTCTCCAGGATAGCTGGTACTTTGCCTCTCTCTGTTACCTTGGGTTCGGTACCTCATAACTTCCCCTTCGAAACTCCTTTGAGTTCCGGTCCAGTTGGTACGTTCTCCACCTATCCAACGCCGGCGTTAGGCGCCCTGGTGGTTACTCCAAGTGTGACTTCTTCCTTCTTCCCTCCTTCGGCTTCTTCTTTCTCAACTTTCCTGCAGGTTTCTCTGTCCCTCCATCTAAGGCGGCCATGTAGGTTCGGGGTTGATTCCGGGTCATCAAGGACTTTTCCCCCTTCTTCATTAACCAGCAGGTCTTCAGCTCTGGATTCCCATTCTCATGTGGTTTTGATACATCCGGATTTGCGTGGTTCGGGTGTTGCGGCCTCTTCGCTCTCAGGAGTGGGCGTTGTCTGCCCAGGTGTGGCTGGCCCAGGTGTTAAGTCATCGTCGTTGGGTGGTGCAGGGTTTGCGCAACCTACTTTGGTGCTTCCAGTATGTTCGTGATTGATACGTCAGGTGTCCATTATGCGCACCCAGGTGTGGCGAGTTCCGGGTTTTTGAGTTCCGGCTCGGTCGGACCAGTCCGACAAGGATTGTTCATTTGAAGAAGAGGATCCGGTACCGGATATTAGTTTTCCTTCAGCTAATGAGAATGAGTATAAGCAGATGGTGGACTTCATCCATACTCTTTATCCTCAGTTCAAGGCTCTGGAGGAGCCTACACTACCGAATCAAGCAATGTTCGAGTCGCTATATGTGACGGAACCGGTAGTTGCTCAGTCATCAAAGAATCTGGTCTGGTTTGGCCGTGTCGGGCAGGCATTGAGGGAGGCAGGCGTAGGTTAGTGGCTTTGATAGGGTCGAGTAAGCAAGATTCAACCTTGCTTCCTATTTGGGAGGGGTTTTTACAAGGTAGCAGGTAACCCTTCTGTGGGTGTCAGGGTTCCTCTCAACGCATCTGTTGAGGCTCTTCTCTTTCGGGTTCCTTCGTCAAATTGTATGGTCTCAGTTTCATCTAGGGAGGCTTGTATCTTGGAGGACACCTTTTGCAGCCAGTCGGAAGCCTTGTCCCAATGTGTGGATGTGGTCCGGGTTGATAGGGTTGTCTCAAACAAGATGGATATACTCCCTCCGATCCTGTAGTGCCTGATACCTCATCACTTCGGTTTCAATTGGGCTGGCATACCAGGTTAATATTTCGTCTGACTGTACAACGTTCTTTGGCAAGAAGAGGAGGGACTTCTTTTTAAAGCTTCCGCCTCACTATCCAGACATTCGGAGAGGTTTCTGTTGAGGGCGCCTTTTGCGCACTGCAACAGTCTTTTAGGGGGGAGGATATCTCCTCCATGGTCAATTTCGTGTAGCCGTCGTCAGCAGTAGCGTCACAACAGGCTATGATTAGTGTGGCTGCTCAGGGTTCAGGGGATGTGGCCAGCATAACGAACTTGTTGCTTCTAACTCGTGTCTCTTGTGTCGGCAATTATGCATCGTCGAGGTTACAAGATGTTGAAGTAGAGGTGTTCCTGTCCAACAGGGAACAGCTGGTACCCACTTGGAGAAGCGTCTTAGGGAGAATCATCCAAACTCTTGCGGGATGAACCTAGTTGCAGGCGACTGCCGAGCAAAGAGCTAGACAGACTGGACTCTCTAAAGCTATGTCAAACAGTGTTCAGCTTGAGAAAGTCAACCCGTAAGCTTTACCAGGTCAGCTGGACATGTGGAAGTTGGCGTCGCAAGAAAGGTCATTCCATCTTTTGGCCTGCCATAACCAAAATAGCTGATTTTCTCTTATTCCTTTGGAAAGTCAAGATTCTTTCGTTTTCGGCTATTGCTGGCTACCTCTCAACACTTAGCAGTACATTTTTCCATCTTCCCAAAAATTTCTAGTAGTAAGATCTTCTATAATTTATTACGTTCCTTTAAGTTTAACGTCCGGTCTTGCTAACTCATGCTCCTTTGTGAGATTTGTTGGAAGTTCTAACGTTAAGACTACTGATTAGGTGTTTTCTTTCTTTCGGCTTTAGCTGCAGCTAGAAAGGTGGACGAGCTTTGGGAAGTTTTCTAGGATGGTTTCCTAGGCGGGAAATGATAAGTATTTCTCTTCCTCTGGAATTTGTGGCGAAGACAGAGTCAGAGGTTAAAACTCTGCTTCGTTCGTTTAAGGTTCTTTATCTGCAAATGTCCGGTTCCGGCAATCCAGCGGGGACATCTTTATGTCCGGTGCGAATATTAAAGTCTATTTATCAAAGGTTGAGAAACTCCGTCCGCTTCTGTGCACACTTCTTGTCTCTCCGTTGAATCCTTCCCGTCTGCTGTCAAAGAATGTGATTAGTTACTTTCGGAGAGAGGGTTCCTGGTTCCTGGTTCATAAAAGCTCACTCCACAAACAGTTGTGGGCACACTATACGATTCTCATGTGGTGCGAGCTTTATGCCCTTGAATACAATTTAATTTTGACTTTACATTATATTTGGCATATAACAGTTTTTTCATTTAATTCAGCACCCTTCCCAGAAAAAAAAAATTCCAGATGTTACTTAATATTTCAAATTTCTTTATTGCTGGTGATTTCCCAGGCTTCTCAGGGTTTGTCCTCCTCGTCTTCGGCTCTGTATTTCGCCGACCGCACAGTATTCGGAGTATGACCACTGCATCTTCCTTTCTAAGGAATTGTTCAGTGTCTTCTATTCTGGAGGCAGTGTACTTGGGAGTCAGTCTCAGTATTTTTCTTCCTTTGCTTAAGAGACATTCAATTCGCTGCAGCACGTATAGCGGCGAAGTCTCCTATCTAGGGTGCTTTCATTTAGCTGAGGTTGTATTCTCTTAGTGCGAAGGCTCAGAAGGCTATTTTCTTAGTCCACATGTAACGGTGAAGTCTATTATGTAGGGTATGGTCATTTAGTTGAAGTGGTATTCACGTAGTTCGGTGGTTCGTAGGTTAACCAGATAGAGGAATTCCTTTTAGGCTTTAGAATCTTAAGCAACAGTGATAGTATAATCACATGAACTTAGGTTTAGTATGTTTTAAGTATCCTAGTCTTTGATAGTTTCCCTACGAGAGCCCAATGGGGTGCTCTTGTAGGCTAGCCTAGGCTCTTTAGTCGGTGCTGAGATACTTCTTCACTCGTCGGTCGTCGGCCTTTGCCACAACCTGCATGGCGGAGGATCAACGGCTCAGCACACTACCTCATTCCCTCCATACATGGTAGGCTCTGAATTAGCCATTCAGGAGGTTCATCATTCTCCTCCTTACAAGAGAGTTATTCTCTTAGTCCGCGTGTAGCGGCTTACTCTATTATCGAGGGTGCGTTCATTTAGCTGAGGGGGTACTCTCTTAATGCGGAGGTTCTTAGAGGCGGCCATTTGGAAGTCGGTGTCGGTTTTCACGACTTTCTACCTCAGACACATTCAGTTTTCTTCGGAGAAGAGTTACTCGCTGGGTCCCTCTGTGGCGACCAACTCGATCTTATAATTATGTAGTAATGTCAAGGTTGGGGGGACTTTAGGTAATGAATGTAGACTAAAAAAACTTAGGATTCTCTGTTGGTAGGGATTCATAGTGAGAGTATTAAGTTTGGCATTAGTACTGTGAAGTTAAGCAGATCTAGTGGACAGGTGTGGTTTCTTCAACCTCTTCTGTCCAGACATCAGCAGCAACGGGCGGCGAAGAACTCAAAGATCTTGCACACTCAACTTCTCCTCCATACATGAGAGGCCACAATAGCCACATGGGAGGTTTATCGTACCCCTCCATACATGAGAGTGCTTTGATTAGCCACATGGGGGGTTCATCTTACCCCTCCATACATGAGAGTGCTTTGATTAGCCACATGGGAGGTTCATCGTACCCCTCCATACACGAGAGTGCTTTGATTAGCAACATGGGAGGTTTGTCGTTCTCCGCTACTCATGGGAGGCTGTGATTAGCCACATGGTAGGTTGGTTTTTTTGCTACTCTCTGTCCATGAGGAGGTTTGAATACCACATGAGAGGTAGCTCGACTCAGACTGTACCTAGACATGAGACTGACATCGGGGGTACTCTCTCTAGAGGCATCGTCACCTGCCGATTGGGATAACCAGGTGAGGATACATTCATTTATACAGAGTAGGCGAATAATGAGTTACCTGCTTTCCGTGTTGGCAGGTCTGGCTGAATTAGATTGATCCCAACTCCTTAAAATTTTGTTAATTGGGCTAATTCAGGTGTTCAGGGAGTGTATTGCAATATGAAGTTTTCGTAATAAAACTAACATTGTAATACTTACATGAACACCTGAATGATTCCCACCCTCCTCCCCACTTCAATTTGAATGGTGAATAACGCAGTTGGGGATCTCGGCCTCACTCAGACGGGACTTGCAGCAGCGTTGCCAATGGTACTTTAGGTAACTCATTTAACAAGATTTTCCTGTAAGCGTTGGTAACGCTGACAGTTAGCCTAATTACCCACTTAGTGGGTAAAAGCTCTGGGGATGTAGTTCAGGCTGGTAGGTGACCAGGGCTAATTCAGGTGTTCAGGTAAGTATTTCAATATTAGTTTTATTATGAAAACTTCATATTTTTTAAATTACATGGAAGTGTCCCATTTCACAGATACTACAGTACAAACATATCTTCATTGGGACTGTTCTAGTTGTTTGACACATTGCCAAATATATTTCTGCAATTCAGGTCCTTCAGTCAATTTTAAGTACTGTATCATGAAAATTGATGCACTCTATCTTGGAACTGAAAATTTTGGTGAAAGTCTGAATTCCATGGCCTAGATGATGCTTGTTTTGTGTAGTACAGTATTAGATGAAATTTCGTGGGCCATTTTATTTAAGATCGAGATTACCTAGTATACTTAATTCAGTGGCACCACTACTGGGGCGAATCAGGATCTGCATATATTTCTCTTTAATTTCATGGAAGATTTGTCAATCTTAGGAACTTATCACACCAGTACCCCAAAGGATATTGGTTTAGAGACATAACTCTTCCTTCCCCGGGGTTAATAACTAGAGATTGTTTTTTCCTAGTAAGTTGGTTGTTGATTTACGTACCCTAAAAGACTTGAAGTCTTTTGGCCATTTGTGCATGATCAAGTGAGAACAGAAGTAACTTGGAGTTGCAGAGCCATTGTGATCATATTGTAGACCATATTTTCATGTAGTAAGCACGGTTTTGAACGATAACATTAAAATACAGTAATATATTTTATAGATGTCTGTAATCTTCATTAGTCCTATAGCACTTAGAATATTTTAGGTTTTGGGTATTAGATTGCTTTCATGAATTACTGCACACTATTGTTGTGCTTGAATAAAGTGTGTGGTATCTGGTGAGCGGGAAAATTGTAGAAATAAAATTATACTCCCCTGCAGTTAGTGTAGATAGTACTTTATATTATTTGTTGAAAAATTATATAATACAATTTTTAATGTAATTAATGAAGTTAATATAGTACACTTTTACTGTAGTGGGTATTACAAGGGTTCTGGCTTGGCTGATACCTGATAATCAATCATTGATGCATGCAGTAGGTAGCTACCCATTTTTACACATATAACTTAATAATAATGAAGTATTTGATTGTAACCATAGCATTCCCATTTTATTTTCAGGATCATTATGGCGATTAGTCGCAACTTTGTCTTAACCCTTGGAACTGGGATGTTCTGCGGCTTCTTCTCCTTCTATCTATTAAACTCCACTGTAACTGTGCACCCTCACTATATAGAGGGAATTAGGTAAAATTGCTCACTAACAGGTGATGGTTTTATAGTGTGGAATGCAGAACAGATTATTATTTTTTTTTTTGTCTGACATCTAGTTTCATCTTGAATATCACTAACTTGCTTTGGTCAGCCTCACTGCATTGACCATTGTCATTCTCTTTGTGGAATCAGTACAGTTATTATAGTATTATAGTGTCTTTACAACAGTAATTTTAACCATTACTGTTTTGAATGAATAAACATAAAACATTGTTTCATGATACAAATCTTGCTAGCATTTTCTGTGACATTAAAATTTATAGTGAACAACTTTTATTTTTAATCATGTCACAACAGAGTAAGCCTTCTGACAGAATATTTTTTGTTCTGCATTTCTCATTTGTATTTTTGTAACAATGCTTTAATGGTAATGGAGATTGTAAAATAAGTTGTTAGTGCCTGTCATTGGTGAAGGATAAATGTGATAAATTTAGTGAAATCATCTTTTAGGTATAACTAGGTGGTTGAAGTTGCATATACCATATGGGAACTGCAAGCTTCTCTTACACAATATAGTAATCATAGTTTCCATTAATGTACAGTATATCTTGCACCCCTTTTTCCTTCTTGCAGATTTCTTTTCATATTACAGTAAAGTATTTCTTTTTTTCTCTTTTATTGAGGCATTGGCAGGCCACCAGTGCTAAGCTTGATAATATTTTATTTTAGTCATATGAATGTTTTTGGTGTAGGTATAACTGTTTTTGGGGGGGATTAAATATATTAATAGTTGCCATTGTGTTGTATCATCAGGGTGGTGTTTTGACTTCCATTAATCTTATACAAATATTCTTATGTGATACTTTAAGAATTAGTCACTGAGACTTGCTGTGTAAGTTGTCAAAATCCACCAGCATTCTTGCTAAAACTAAAGCTAAATGATGCTTACAATAAGTTATGATTAAGTTTAGTCTGTATTTCTATTTTTAGGAGGGGTGAAGGCATTATTTCAAGATGAGATGCTCTGAAAATATGGTGTTTGTTATACATCAGTGTTTCTTAATCTGTAATGGGAAGCTTAATTTTTAGTCTGTTGGATATAGTGTATTTTGATTATTTGTCTACAGCTAAAGTTGGTGTGTAAAGATCATGAATGCAATTGTTAAATTATTTTAATATCTTTTTTTTTGATTAGCTTTTGTGGCAGCATGGGAAATTTGGGCAGGTTACAAAAAGAAAGTGGTAACTGATCATATGAGCATTTCACTTTGTTTTTGTTGTTCTTTAATTTAAGACTGGATTGATCCATGCAGAACCTTAATCAACCTGAAGTGTCTTAACATAACTTGTGCATCTTCTGAAGCATAAGTGTCACAAATTGACTTCCTGTCAAATGTTGCATGCAGCTACAACCCGTATAATGTCCTCAGGTGGAGGCTGGGATCTGTTGTATCTATGTAGGGATCATGGGAGCCAAGCATTGGTCTTTTGATGCTGTACTACTTCTAAGTTCCCTTTCATGCCAATAGAAAGCTTGATCCTGTAGGAGACAGTGATGTCAGTGCACTTCATATGATGCACTTTAGACATTACTAAGAGGTGTTTGTAGTGTCCCTTTAGTCCTTAGCTGCAGCCACTCTCAGCTTTTACCTCATTCCTGCTTCCTTCCATCTTGTTGTCCAACCTCACAAACTGTTACTTCTTAGTACATTTGTGGGGTTCCTCCCCCCCCCCCAGTTTCCCCTTTAGATCCATCTGTATTTGATATCTTTTCACTGCCTTAAGACCTGAATAGCCATAAAGCCACTTGTTGGCTTTATGGCCTAAATTTCATAATTTATTCAATCACTTATTGTTGAAAGGCTCTCAAAGATTATCCAAGGAACAATCATTGTATCAGCAAGTCCATGAAAATTGTTTGTTGACAAAGGGACATTGTTGGGAGAGGATGAGGATGACTGGTCTTGGTGGGTTCAGTGCTCATGTTCTATTCCCTTGCTCAAAATCAATTGATGAAGACACTTCTACTTGGATGTATTGTTACTGGGTATAATGTGGCCTAAATAAAAGTAGTCATCAAGTTTGACATTGTCACAAAAATGCTTTGGCCTTCTTATAAGGGAGAAGTAACCATTGGTTAATACCCTTGCCAGTGCAGTTGGCAGCTCATTTGTGGGTATGGATCCCCTGATTAAAGCACATGCATCTATAACGGTCATGGTGAAAGACAGACATATCAACTTTCCCTGTCATGTACATATTGGTCACAGTTTGAAGACAGGTGGCCTCTACATAAAAGCTCATGTTTAAAACCAAAGTTGCTGTTGATGAAGAAGACCCAGGCCCAGCCCAGGCGAAGAGAGCAAGACTTGAAGACTGGGACTATGAACAAGAAAATCTAAAAACATGAAGTGCAACAAGAAAATCCACAAACATGAAGTGCCCCTTATTAATTGGAACATGTGACCACCAAAGTTAATATCATTGGTATTAGGGCAGTCATCAGAACAAAAAGGTCACATTTATCTAAAGAGTCTTGCAATGGGTTGATCACAACCATAAAAGTGTGCATTGTAGTCGAAAATCATTGGAGCAGGGTCAGTCACTGTAGCAAGAATGATCACCATTGCTGGAGCAGTCAGAGAATAGAAACAAATGTATTTGACTGAGTGATCATCTGGATTCTTGAGTTTGGTTGCTGGAATGGGCATTTTGACAGGAACTGTAAATGGGGCAGATTTGGTCACTGTAGTAGGAATGGTCATAATACCAGAAGAAGCATCAGTAAAGAAACAGTAACGGTAGCATTCTTTGGTCTTGATTGATTTGTTTAAAGTTCAATGGTGGTGTGACATCAGAGACACTTGGTCAAGATTGCAGGTTTGTGCACTGAAACAAATTCAGTTAATGTAGCAGGAATGGGAGCAGCACTATAGAGAAACTGTCAAGTCTACCAAGCAGTATATTGTCAGGGATCAGTCACAAGAGTGCTCCTTTTGAATGATAATGCAGTGAATAGCTGTGAACAGACTCAAATGGTGATTTGTTGACAATAATGAAATGTTTTATCATAATTGACAATACAATACAAACACTGCAAAAATACCTCGAACAAATGACTACAGAAAAGTGGAAGGTTGTGAAAAGCTCTTCTGCTTCATTATTCCTCCCAATACACTTTGGGGAAGAGAAAGGAGGGGGATTCCAGTCTCTCCCTCCCACCTCCTAAAATGGATGATAGCCCTCCCTTATCTCCCCATGATTGAAAATTCTGTGATAATAGTCCCACAAACTAGGTAAATAAAGACGTACATAAGGCTGGGAAATGTAAAGAATTTGATGAAAGAAAAAGGAATGACAGAAATTAGCATGATAAAAAGAAATAATTGATATAAATGATTAGTTAGGAGAAAGAAACTGTATGAGTTAATGATTTATGAATTAACTAAAATAATGTAGTTGAAGATTGAAGGTAAAAAAATCTACTCCCCTTGACAAAACTAGGGAAAAGAAAGACTTGATTTGATAGTTTCTCTTAGGGGAAAGAGAAGACAACAGAAAATTAAATTTTCTGTTGTCTTCTCTTTCCCCTAAGAGGAGTAGATTTTTTTACCATCATCTGTGTGATTGAATATACTGTGTGACTTTACCAATTTTCTAAAGGAACCTGGTGCCTTATGTCCTCAATTTTGTATTCATGAATTGTCATCATTCATGAACATGTAAGTGCAGATTTATTTCCTTTTAACATACATGATTATATTTAGAATACAAGAAGCTTTCGGTAAAAGTTGGTAATCAGGCAGTTAATACATAATGAAATTTTATGTGTTTGAGTTTTATACAGTGCTTTGTATATCTATTTTTATACATGCAACTTACCTAGTAATTACATTAGCTAGAGTTTCTCTTGCTCCGGCAGCTTAAATTAAAAAATTCACAGGTTAGCGCTTCAGTTTAGTGCAGGTGACGGGCAGGGCATGTAGTACGGTACGGTTCGGTACGATATTACGATACGGGTACGGTTTTTTTTGGGGATGTAAATGCGGTTCGATATTACGGTACGATATTTTCCTTCGAGTTCGATGACGGTATGAAAGTACGATTTTTTTCAGTACTTAATCATTGCCATTTCCCACCAAATTCAGATAGGTGTTGCAAGCAGCCAAGCTCCCGCCCAGGGTCACACACCTGGTTGGCTTGGGCGGTGACTCACCGCCCAAGTCAACCAGGTGTGTGACCATAAAGGATTAGCAGAGGTCTTCTCACTGGGGTGTTAATTAAAGCATATCCCAGTGGGGTTTGCCCCGTCAGCCGTCACAGCAAGGCTGGGCAGGGACCCCACCTACTTATCGGCTTATCGCTCAGGTGAGAAGGTCCATTTTCCCTTTTTAATGAGTTGGTAACTGGTAATACCTTTTACCGCGACCGTTTTGACCTCAGCTCTGGCCTAGCTAGCTCTTACCAGTTACCACCGGCTACCCTTGACCCAGCCTTGACACATGTGACAACGCATTTTTAACCCCTCCCTTCATCATCATTCATCACGAATCATCAGTCAGTACTTGGTCTGCACACTGCATCAGCTCAGGTCAGGACACTAACGCCGTGAGGACACTGAGGCCTGCTGACTGCTGCCCGCAAGACTGCCGCTGTACTCTGCTTTTGTGCTATGGAGGCAGTACTCAGTAGAGAAGCTTGATCATACATAAGGTAAGACTCGAATGATGTTCTCTTCCTTATTTAAAGAATTCAAGCAAATTATAATAGTTTTGAGAGAGAGAGAGAGAAGAGATTTTTTTTTGTGTGCAAGCCATGAGCACATTTTTTTCGTTTTTAGCAAAATAAAATTGTATTATATCATTAATGTATTACATAACACCAATCTTCTTGAAGTGGCAGTGGTGGTAATGGTAGTAGTAGTAGTAGTAAAAGTGCCATGTTATGTCTATATGAACTGCAATGTAAAAAAAAAGTAGGTACGGAAACAGTGCGAAATTACGGTACGATAAAATATATCGTACTAGTATGCGGGTCGGTATGAATTTTTAGGTACTGTGTAAATTACGGTGCGGTAAAAATGTGTGGTACGAATTACTTAAAAACAAATCGAACGTGCACCGTACTACATGCCCTGGTGACGGGTCTCTCCCACTAACGAGAGTATCAGGAACTACTCGGCAAACATTCGTCATCACGTTTCTGCCGACACTGGAGTCAACACAGAGCGTTTTTTGTCAGCTTTGCTCTTAAATTTGCCAGTCAGAGACCAGATTTTGGTGATGTTTTATTGCCGATTTCGGGAGCCTTCAAGCTTACGGCATTTAGGACAGTTTTTGATTGTTTTGTTTAATTTGTTGTATTTCACAACAGTAGCAAACTCATAATCAATTGTTTAACTACTGACAGCATAGTTTAACTGATGTTTTCGCCTTTACCGGTGAATGTAAACATTGTGTTCGTTGCCAAACCAGTAAATTGATTTTGTTTCTTATCTGCAAGTCTCAGTCTTAATTAGAATATGAGACTTGTATGTATGATGATACTGTGTGTACTTTGTCTTGGTCTTTAGAAGTTATTTTCCTTTTTTGAAAAGCGTATAGTGTGTTTGCTACCAAACTGAATTCCCTTTGTAAAGAAACTTACAGTTTTGCGTTCGCTGCCTCTTCTTTAGCGTAAAATATTACTGTAATATTGCGTTATCTACCCAATCAATATTTTCATTTTTGAAAGGCAAAGCTGTAAATCTCAAATGTGTGACAGGAATTGAGACATGTAGATATGATGGTATTCTGTGTACTTCATCTTGGTCCGTAAAGGTTAAGTTTCCTTTTCCGACTAGTGTAATAAATGTAACCTTGTATTCACTCCGGACCGATTTTTTGAGAATGAAATGCACCAGCGAGTCTCAAATAATGTTTGACGAGTATTGAGATATGTATGTTAAAGGAATTGAGATATCTGTCTAATGGTACTCTGTGTACCTCATAAATTTGTTCTTAAAACATTAATTGAACATATTATTACACTTTCCTTTGCAGAGAACTGAAAAGTGTAAGGGCAGGAATACAGTGGGAGAGAATTATACTTGAGCTACTGGCTCGGCAGCCGCCAACTGCAGAGCACTTGGCGCCTGCTCGAGCTACTGGCTTGACAGCCGCCAACTGCAGAATGCTCGGCACCTGCTTGAGCTACTGGCTCAATGGCTGCAAACTGGAGAACGCTCGGCGCCAGCTGTTGGGCGCTAGGCACCCGCTTGGGGCTCACTCTCTGGCACCTCGGCGTTCGCTCTCGGGCGCTCGGCGCCAGTTACTGATACCCTGGCTAACCTTCCTGCCCATTTTATCAGCTCTTCCTTAGGCGAGTCAGTAGAGTTGCGGCCTTCCACTCTTTAGGCCCGAGTTCGACTCCCCGGCCGGCTAATGAAGAGTTAGAGGAATTTATTTCTGGTGATAGAAATCAATTTCTCACTATAATGTGGTTCGGATTCCACAATAAGCTGTAGGTCCCATTGCTAAGTAACCAGTTGGTTCTTAGCCACGTTAATCAAGTCTAATCCTTCGGGCCACCCCTAGGAGAGCTGTTAATCAGCTCAGTGGTCTGGCAAAACTAAGGTATACTTAAATTTTTCTTTTGCCCATTTTATCCACTTTCTCCCACGCCTGGCTCCCTCGCTTCCTTCTCGTGCCATTGCCAGTCTTGTTTTAGGTTAACAGATGTTAACCTTGTGATAGTGAAGTATTGTGCAGTGGAGGAGGTGTCTACTCGTCCCCCAATTCTCCTAGACAAAGGCCCTGTCATACTCCCATACACTGGGAGGAGACATGCTGAAAGTCCAAGGGAGGTCGGGGGTTACACACGGGTATTCGCCCCCTCAGTTGAGCCTGTTGCCGGTCCCGGGTATCAACAGACAGCCTAGAAAGGCCTCTTTCTGGATGTGTAGTGGAGGGAGTGGCTGCTCGTCCCGCTGATTCTCCTAGGCGCAGGTCACTGCCATACTCCCCTCTACCTGGGAGGAGGCATACCAGTAACCCAAGGGAGGTCAGTGGGGTCTGCCCACGGGCAGTCGTCTCCTCAGTCCAACCTGTTGCATCCCAGGTTGCGACTAGGGACAGCCACTGGAAACGCGTCTCGGAAGTGCATCAACTTTCGTCAAGTTCTGAAGAGGCGTTGCCTTGTAGGAGCCATCTTCGTCATTTCACGGAGGATTCTTGCCCGCTCAGAGACGCTTCTCGGGTAAAGATCAGTCCCCACATCTCCCATACAAGAGAATGAGGGAGCCCCCCCTTCAATCCTCAACTTTCGTGCAGCAAGTGGGACACTCCAGAGCATTTTTTCTCCTCTCCTCAGTGCCAAGAGTGAGGTTCTAGCTCAAAACACCTCTCAGGCCAGCAGCTCCAGGTTTCGCGTAAGCGCCTTGTTTCCTCGGAACATCCTGTTTCGGTGGGACGTCATGTTGAGCGCCTTGAAGCAGACAAGCGTCCTGTAGCAGCCAGGCATCCTGTAGCAGCCAGGTGCCCTGTTGCAGCCAAGCGCCCTGATGCAGCCCAGCACCCTGATGCAGCCCAGCGCCCTGATGCGGCCCAGCGCCCTGATGCGGCCAAATGCCCTGACGCAGTCAGGCGCCGTGAAAATGTCAAACGTTCTCTTTCGTTGGAGCGCCCTGAAGCTGCCAAACTTTCGATAGTGCTCGAACCTCATCAAGTTTCCAAGTCCCCTGCAGCTCAGATAAGCAGCCTTCTGCTTTGGACCCAGCACTCGAACCTTTGCAACAAAAAACTGGATAATATCCTTCTTTTGCAGAAACCTGCAGCGCAGACTGCCCCTGGATCAGATTAGCTGACATCTCCGATGTCTTCTGTTGAGGAAGAAGAGGAGCAGGATACGTCTTCTACGCCATATGCGGCACTCCTTAAGTGCCTTCTTCAGCAGCTCTCGGATTTTTTCACTCCGTCCTCTCCTTTTTCTCCAGGCTCGTCTTACATGATGAACTATCAGCCTGTGGATTCAACTAGTCTTCCTAAGATGGTTCTTTCTAAATCTTCAAAGAAAGCTCTTCGCCAAGCAGAGGAATGGCTTTCTGACAAGAGGAATCAAGGAAGGGCCTGTTTTAGTGTTCCCTCCTCTCATCTCTCACATAGGCGATACTTGTCGTATGCAACAGGAGAAGCTCCTTCTCGGGGAGTGTTTGCCTCCTCCCAAGGGAACTTTTCTGTGCTCATTGACTCGGGACAGAGATCGGCTCTCGCATCGGTGAAAACGTTCTTTTCAGTTCAGGAGATGGCTCACCTGTTGAAGAGTATTTTTAAGGCCTTCGAGGTGTTGAGTTTTCTCAACTGGTGTTTGGGAGCAGTTGCCAAGAAGCTTCAAGAATCTCCTTCCTTGTGTGCTGAAGCCGCAGACCTGGAGAATTTTCTCTCTTGCGCAGATAGAGCCATTCAGAGATGGATTGCATGAAGTAGCTGCCCTGTATGCCATGGGCGTCCTGAAGAAGCGCAAACTGTGGGTCTCGTTTACAGCGAAGGGTGTTTCGACCCCACAGAAATCGGCCCTCCAGTTTTCCCCTCTGGATAAACAGCATTTGTTTCCTCAAGATCTTCATCTTGCAAGTGAGGATTTAGTCCTTCATGCTCCTGTGGGGGTCAGGCTTCGTCTCTTTTGGGAGAGATGGAGCAAAAGAGGAGCTGATCAGTGGGTAGTCAAAGTTTTAAAAGAGGTATACTCTATCCCCTTCAAGGAGAGTCCGCCATTGACCGACACTCCTGTTGTATTGACAGCTTACTCCATCGGCTAGGAGAAGTATTCGGCCTTGTCGAAGGAAGTGTCCTCTCTTCTGAACAAAAAGGCAATAGAATTAGTGAAAAATGCAGATATGCTTGGACATGCAGGATGCTTATTTCCATATTGTGGCTCACCCGGATTCGAGGAAATGCCTACGTTTCGTTTTCGAGGACCAAATCTTTCAAATTCGAGCTCTTTGTTTCGGTCTCTCGACGGCCCTGCAAGTCTTCTCTCGAGTGTTGGCTCCTGTGGCGGGTTGGCTACATTTAGCGGGAGTGAGGATCTCACTATATCTGGACGATTGGCTGATTCGATCACCCACGAAGAATCAGTGCATGAAGGACTTAGAAAAAACTCTTCTCTTGACCCAGAAATTAGGACTAACAATGAACTTTGAGAAATCACAGATGACTCCCACTCACAGGATTCTTTATTTGGGAGTTCTGATAGACTCTCTGAGTTTTCGGGCTTCTCCGTCACTCAGAAGAGTGGAAGACTGTCTGAGGAAGGTAGACCTCTTCTTATCTCTTCATCCTTGCTCCGCCACCTAGTGGATGAGTCTCTTGGGGACGTTGGCTTCTCTGGAGCAATTCGTAAGACTAGAGAGACTTCATATGAGACCTCTCCAGTTTTATTTAAGAGCTTGCTGGGATTGGAAGGTTCATCAGGACAGCCATGTCTTTCCGATAACCTCAGAAATAAAGGAGGATCTGCGGTGGTGGAGGTGTGCAGAAAGACTTTCGGAAGGGAAGTCGCTCACTCCGGTGAGCCCCAACCTAGTCTTCTTTTCCGATGCTTCGGATGTAGGTTGGGAAGCGCTCCTGGGTAATCTGGAAGTCTTGGGGAAGTGGTCTTAGGAGGAGAAAGAGATGCATATCAATGTGATGGAGTTGAAGGCGATACATCTAGGTCTACAACATTTTGCGACGCAGGTACACAACAAGACAATAACGGTACATACAGACAATATCATGGCCCGAGTTGATTTTTCCAACAGCTCCCGACCAATTAGTTAGCTGACGACCAGCTTTGCTGGCCCCACCCACGGCCTGGCACCAGCTCAGTACACCCGGCGCCAGCTTCTGGTGGTCTAACGCCAACTCTACTGCATCCTTGGCTCTGGAGAAGAGTTGGAAGCTCGTTTTCTGTTGGAGTTTTACGGTATGACCTGAGCAGAATTGGAAGCATAGGAGTTTTTTTTTTTTTTTTTTTCATGACCTTTGATGTTCTAGCACGCCCCATCTGTCTGATGCCACTCTTAGTTTCTGGAGAGCTATTGGCCTACTTTTAGTAGAAGCTAGATACATCAGTACAACCTCCCCTCGTAGCTTTCAGGCACTGTGTGCCCCCGATGTCCAGTCTATAACTAACCTTCTCTGAGACACTCTTAGAAGTAGGAAAGCGTTTTGCTCCTTTTTAGGGAGGCTAAGGATGCCAGAACAGCTTCTACCTCCTTAGCTTTCAGGCACTGTATGCCCCTGACGTCTATTGTCCTTTGGGAAGTGTAATCGATCTTCACTACGCGCCTTTCGAAGAAAGTTTAAACAGTGTTGGATTCTTGCAGCACCTTGCGATCATTATCAGTAAGTGGCATGTCATCGTAGAAGGAAGCATAGGATTCTCTCCTACTATCTATTCACCTTGTAGTAAGGTGCCGAGACTTGTGAGAGCTGGAGGTTACAATTTACCTGGAGGACCCATCACTGTCAGTGAATGGGTCATGGTCTGTATTTCAGTGCAAGTGACAGTCATATCCGGTTGTTTTTATTGGTACTGTGACCAGGGCAAGGGCAATTATGTATGCTTTGTCGGCCATCGGTGTACACCTTTGTCACAAAGGTTAATCTTATACTTCGTCAGCCATCGGAGCACTCCTTCGCTGCTAAGTGTCCCACTTAAATAGAAGCGCTCCTGGCTTTACTGCCATGCTGCTGCAGGCTAAGTTGAGCAACAACCAGAGGCAGTTCTATACTGCAGGCTCTCTTAACTAACAAGGAACTACAAGCATTGTATCCAATGCTGGCAACTTATCTATTATCTCAAATCATTACATGAATTAATGGTGGGGATCAGAATTTGTCCATGGTTCCCCACCACCTGTCAATGTTGAATCAGCTAATGTAATTACTGGGTAAGTTGCATATATAAAAATAACATTTTTATAATAAAATGAAGTAGTATATATACTTACCCAGTAATTACGGACGGAGCCCTCCCTCCTCCCCGCACATGGACATAAAGCATAAACATAATGACGAATGTTTGCCGAGTAGTTCCTGATACTCTGGTTAGTGGGGGAGACAGGTCACCTGTACTAAACTGAAGCACTAACCCACGAATTTTTAAATTTTAGTGAATAAGTATAATTAAGTGGAGCATAAGGAAATATATTAGGTTGCGATGATTAAAGAGAATGTGGAATATTCCATTTTAACTGTATATACATTAGTGGTAACAGTTAGTATAATATGTAGGTAGAAATAGGATTAGTTTAAGATTGTAAATAGAGTCATGATCCTTTTTATGAACAAGTTACGTTCCGGATGGCTGCTCTTATCTTGAATTTTTTGTAAGGTTTTAATATGTAGCGCATAATTTTTGTTGATGTTTACATTTCCAAGTTAACTCGGGAGTCATAGACTGTACTATTTTCACTGTAATTTTAAATCATGAGATGATATAAAGAATTACTTTGGATGTTAGAAAGATAAAAAGAAGAAAATAAAATTTTGATTCATGCAACATTCAAAATTTAGTAAATTTTCCATGCTTTGAAAGTTATGAACTTGGAGAAAATTTTGCAGGAATAGCATCTGACATTGGAAGTTCACAAAGTAAACGATGCACACCACCATCTATTGACAAAAATACATACTAAACGTTTCCTATGGGGAGAGGAAATGTAGAAAATGGGAATTCATCAAACAACGAGTTAAATCGGGAAGATAGAAATAAGTAGGAATATTTTACGAGTATGAGTATTCTCGTGATTACAAGATGATTACATGGTAGTTAATTATGAGAATACTCGGGATAATCATGGAACGGGGTAAAGGAACAGGTTCTTCTTGTGTTCTTCTGTGTTTTGCAAAAATTCTTACTGGCAGAATACGTGCACAGAGCAAAATTTGCTTACAGGTGGTAAAGGGGAGCTCTCCAAACAATTTTAACTTGTGACCTTGTCTGTTTAGATCTCTTGAATATTCGTAAGTAGGGTGGGGACTGTATTTTCCATGTACATCTGAAATTTAACATTTTCCTGATGTTATTAGTTGGTATGCTGATGTATGTTTTTAGAGCTGAGAATTTTGGCTGGATAGTAATAGAATATAAAATGTAATGAATATATTCAATGTATTTTAGCCCACCTCGTGATGTTGAAGGCCATGCTCATAGTCATGCCGAGCTGGAGAATGCTGCTGGCCCTTTGGCCAGTGTGTCCATGCATTCCAACAATGAACTTCATCATGCAGGTTTGTTGCTTTTAAGATTTTCCCCATACAGTATCCTAAAACTTTTATATATATGCTCAATTTTAAACATTTTATGCACGTTAATTTTTAATGTCTGTGGTTATAATTTTTTATTTCTTTACTGTGCAAAAAATTGTGCAAAGCTCTTTTCATTTTATCTTCCTTAAAATTCATTACTGTATCAATTTTTTAATGGTTACTAGTAGCTTACAGATCACTTGTATTGATGTTTGACAAATTGTAAGCAATAACCCATTTAAATTGACTCAGTAACCAAGTTCTGTTAAGAAGTGTGCTTAAACCTGGCTTAGATATTTTTGTCACATGCATTAATTGTATGATTTGCTCATGTGATTTTCCTGTCAGAATTTTTATTATTTCGTATAGTCATCTTAGAGTGGAATTGTCTTGGATTAGCCCAAGTACTCAGCATTCAGATTATAATTAAACTTTCCAAATTTATCCCTTAGGCGAAGCTACCCAGGCTGAAGATCTGAGGGATAAGGTGCGTGTTCTTTGCTGGATTATGACTAATCCAAAGAACCATGAAAAAAAGGCACGTCATGTAAGAGCAACGTGGGTGAGAAGGTGTAACAAATTCATCTTTATCAGCTCTGAAGAAGGTGTGTTATGTAAAGTTATATTTGTTTTTCTTCAATAACTGTCTGCTTTGATCTGTTTGTGTCCAGGTATCGAAGAAATACTGTTGTTTTGATCAGCTAGGTTAGCCCTTATTCTGATACAAATTACATTGTATTTATTCCAGAATATGTAATTGGAAGGGGTTATGTAATAGTAGCTGTGTGGAATTTAAGAAAAAGTTGTATATAGTATGTACATAGACATTCACATTTAGTTGTCCTGATGACTCCCACTGTTTTCTTAATGAAAACTTTACTTTGTATTTCGTTAAGATTCTAAGTTTGTAAAGTTATTATTGCAGTAGAACCTCATTAATATAATCCTCCTCAGGTTCTTGTACTTTTATCAATTTAAACTATAATACTAACAGTGATAATATAATATAATGAATATATTTGAATTAAATACCATTATGTAACAGTACAGTATTATGGAGTTCATATAGGTACTTGTACTGGTAGTCTATGGTGTCTGGGTAAACATTAGCCTAACAGATACCTCAGCTTTGTATAAAAGACCCTATTGTTTATTTTGGTCCATTTTTGGAAAAGAAGGGGTCTTATATGCCATCACACATGGTAATTTTAAGTGACTTGTTCATTATTTGACATTTGGTTAGATCAGTTGGTGTGAGGAGTATTAATATTTGGTTAGATCAGTCAGTGTGAGGAGTGTTAATGAGCCCAGTGCAGCTTTTGTCTTCTCTATTTTATTGTAGATTATTGCTCTATTGAGCAGTATAAATTTTAACTTCATATGTGTATGTACTGTAATATCTGGTTGTTGTGACTGTAATGGGGTTCTTTATAGATATTTTTAGCAAGTCCCTTCATTCTGGATGAATTTTGATTATGCTTGGTCAGGGTTGTCTTAATATTCTTTCATCCAGCAGACAAGGACCTTGACATTGTTGGATTGAAAGTAGGAGAAGGCCGTGATCACCTCTGGGAGAAAACAAAGGCTGCATTCACATATGTTTACAACAATCATCTTAATGAAGCAGAATGGTTCCTGAAGGCTGATGATGATACGTAAGTACTTGTGATACTTTAGGTGATGACTCTGAGTCATATAAAGCATTTTTGATAGCGTAGTCGCTTGTTTCGTCCTCAAGGAGTTAACTTCCAAGGTCTGCCAGAACTCCATGGTGACTAAACTAACTGTTCTGTTTTTTGTACTGCAATTTTGGCTTGTTTGGGCAGTATTTGATATTTGATACTTTATGCATTTGTTCTTTTGATATTATGCTGTTGTACTTACCTATTTTTCAAAGCTCACCTCCTTAGCATTGTTTCATTATCACAAAGAAAAAATTTTTTTTTGTAATTTTCTTTGATTTTTGCAATTGTGTCAGTTACATCTGTTCATTGCATGTAATTTTTGCCCAATACAGTACAGTAATACCTCGAACTTTCGTGTAAGGCAGGGATTTGCATAAGTTTGTTACAGTCACTAAAAATGGTAATGTGTACAGTAAATGCTTATTTCTAGAGTTTAAACCCTAAATATGACAAAATCATGCTCCCAAAGCACTTTAGTTTCATTTAAAAGTCGGCTTAATACCGTACTGTAAACTCATATTTCATTATCCTTATATTAAATATTAAGAGTGAAGTTATTCATGAATTATTATGAGAGAGAGAGAGATTGGGGGGTTATCCTTACATTAAATATCAAGAGAGAAGTTATTCATGAATTATTATGAGAGAGAGGGGGGGTTGGTGTTTGTTCTTGCATTAACTATCAAAAGGGAAATTATTCATGATTTATGACAGAGAAAGAGAGAATAACTTTGGAATGAGAGAGAGAGAGAGAGAGAGAAGCTATTCTTCCGTTAAATATCAACACTGTAGGTGGAAATTCATGATATATGAAGGAAAGAGAGAGAGAGAGAACAAAAATAAAACTCATACGTCAAAGCAGATATTACAGTACCGAGAGAGAGAGAGAATGTTTACGTGGACAGCTGTTTTGAGATTTTGATTAATTTTCCTGTGTTTTAAGGTAAAGTAAGCTAGTTTACATTTGTATCACACAGTATTTATGTACAAAAATAAAAATAATACAAATTTTTCATACCAATTTTACACAGGCTAAAAGCATGAAAACTTATAAGTTGTGCTTTACTTCACTGTCTCCAATAATATTATATGTATTCTCATATTATTGTTGTATTATAAAATACAAACATAGCGATAAGTGTTTTGGTTTGGAAATCAGCTGTGGGCAGTTATGGGGTAAGTTTATTTCGGTGTGTTTAACTCAATTCGGAGTGATTTTCTTTCTTCTAGTTAGTTAGCATAAATGAATCTTTAGATACTCTGTTTATATGTGAAAAGGTTATTTTGTTCATGACACTTACCTGCCAGATATATATATAGCTGTATTTCTCCGAAATCCGACAGAATTTCAAAACTCGCGGCACACGCAGTGTGGCCAGGTGGTTAGTACTCATTCCCGCCGCTGGGAGGCGGGAATCGGGAACCATTCCCATTTTCTATTCAGATTTTCTCTGTCGCCGGTACTGTTAACATCTGTTACAGTACCTCCGCCTCTGGATTTCGTTAACTTGCTTATTCCCACTTAAGTATTCTCTTGACTTTTGGTTTTGATTCTTGGACTGTGGATTGGCACACGCTTTTTCTGGATTGTTTTGGATTTTGCTTATGACCTCTCTTTAACTATGTCTGGTTCTAGTTCTGCTAGTTTCCGTGTATGTTGTATGAGTGATTGTAAGGTGAGGCTACCGAAAGCTTCGGTAGACCCTCACTCTGTTTGTTTGAGGTGTAGGGGGCATGTTTGTCTTATAGATGATCGATGTAAGGAGTGTGAACCTTTATCGGATGCGAGCTGGAAGTCGTATGATTCGTACGTTCGCAAGTTGGAGCGTGACAGGGTTAGGAGGTCTTCCTCCAGGAGTGTGTGCAAGAGTCAGGGTATTTCCTCTCCTGATATTTCCAACGTAGTTGATGTTGCACCTGTCCCTGTGGTTTTGCCTTCGGGCCCTGATATTGTGTCTGTGGAGGGTTCGGCCCTGGCGCAGATCATGAGTTCTATCCGTGCGCTCGAGAACAAAGTGACTTCTCTCCAAAGTGCTGTGAAGTGTAGTGCTCCCCCCAGTGTTGTGGAGGGGGCGTCAGATCGGCCCCATAATGCTTCTAGGCCTGGACCGCTGTCAGACTCCCAGGACTCAGGGAGAAGGCATGTCGAAAGCCGCAAGAAGGTTACGGGGGCTTCCCACCGATCTGACGTCCCTTCGGCAGTTCCTGTTGTCGCTTCCCAGGCTGCCAGAGATCGTGCTTCGCGCGCGCATTCTCAGGACTGCTTTTCCGTCCGAGGCGCCCTCCCCGCGCAAGGGGTGGAATTCTCGTAAGGACTCTCGCCCTCTCAAGAGGAGTCGTGTTCAAGAGGACGCGCTGCTCGTCAGTCTTCTTCGTCGGCTAGCTATTTTGATGCCTTTCCACCGCAGAAGAAGTCTAGGATTTCGTCTGATGAGGATGTTTCGGAGCGCCCCAGCCGCTCTATGGAGAGAACCTTTCTTGCTCCTGTGAGGAAGAAGAAGGCGTCCCCTCGCCCATCGTCTTCCCATAGGATTGTCTCTCCTCCCAGACAGGATTCTTCGCCTGCTAAGAAGATTTTGTTGGAGATGCAGCGACAGTTGTCTTCTCTTATTGCCGAGAAAGACTCTGCTCCTCGTCGTCGCAAGGACTTGACTTTGCCTGTCAAGAGATCAAGGAAGTCTCCTTCTCCTGCTCCTCGTTCGTCGTCTCCTTCTCCTGTTTCGTCGCCTTGTCGTCCTGTTAGCTCTCTTGCTCCTCGTCGTGACGCTCGTCAACAGGACGCTTCGCGAGCTTCTTCCCGTGGCGCCGGCCGCTCTTCAGGACGCTTCTGTTCAGGGCGCTTCGTCGGGACGCTCTTCCGGTTTTGGGCGTGGCGCCTGTGATGACGCTCTTCAGGACGCGCTCTCCAAGACGCTCCGCTGGGCGCTCGCCGGTTGCTCTTCAGGACGTTCCGGAGCATTCTGTTTCTTCTGAGAAAAGGAGATCCCTTCTTCGGATTGGACCTCAAGGCCCGTTCCCCTAAAGTGTTGGGTGACTCGTTTGCTTCTCCGGCTGTGGCGGGAGAGGTTTCTGCCGGTCGGATCCTGCTGAAGTCGAGCTCGTCTGCTTCCCTCTTCTTCGGACTACCAAGTTTTGACCAGCTTGCTTTAAGGACTTGTTCAAGGGGACAAGTTTAAGCCTTGGCTCCTCTTTCTCCTCCTTCTCAGCTAGCTTCCTCCAAAGCTAGGAGAGCTCCTGGTTTTTTGAAGATGACTTCTTCTTTGGCGACCAAGAGGGCTTTCAAGAAAGTCAACATGTGGATGGAGGAACGGAAGTCCCATGGCAAGACCTCTTTCGCTGTGCCTCCGTCTAAGCTTTCAGGCAAGGCTGGTATGTGGTATGAGACGGGAGAAGATCTCAGCCCTAGAGTTCCTTCCTCTTCTCAAGGGGATTTTACCAGTCTTGTCGACGCCTCCCGTAGGTCTCATCTGCCTACTGCTAAGGTTTCTTGGACCTTGTCAGAGACCGACCACCATCTCAAAGGTCTCTTCCGCACCATGGAGGTGTTTAATTTCTTGGACTGGTGCTTGGGAGCCTTGGATCTTAAGCTTCAAGCTCGGACTCTATTACTTTGGGGAGCTTTCCAGTGTCCTTAACTGTATGGACAAGGCAGTTAGGGATGGATCTGAAGAGCTGGCGTCTCACTTTGGTGCATGGGCCTCTTAAAGAAGAGGGCCTTGTTTTGTGACTTCACTGCTAAGTCTGTCTCCCCTTCGTTCAGAGGGCAGAATTATTGTTCGCTCCCTTGTCCAACCATCTGTTTCCCCAGTCCTTGATTCGGGACATTTCCGCTAGTCTTAAGGAGAAGGCCACGCAAGACCTGTTGGCTCATTCTTCTCGACGTCCTCCAGCTCCTTCTTCTTCTTCGTCTGCTTCAGTGTTGTCATCCAGGAAGAAGAAGCCCTTTCGTGGAGGAACTTCTTCCTCTAGATCGTCTCCGCGAGGAAGAGGTTTTACCAGAGGAGCGGCCCCCTCTAAACCTAGGGGAAAAAAGTGACTTCTTTCACCTCCAGACACCGGTAGGAGCCAGGCTTTTTTATTTTGCGGAAGCCTGGAGAACACGAGGGGCGGACGCATGGTCTCTAACTGTCTTAGAGAAAGGTTACAAGATCCTTTCTCATGTTTCCACCCTTGCACGTCGCCCAGGGATCTGTCGCCGTCTTACCACCGAGAGAAGCAACAGATTCTTTTGGACCTCCTGGAGCAGTTGTTGGAAAAAAGAGCCGTGGAACAAGTTCTGAAGTTGGATTCTCCGGGGTTCTACAACAGGCTTTTCTTAGTCCCGAAACAGTCGGGAGAGTGGAGACCGGTCCTAGATGTAAGTGTCTTGAATCGTTTTATTTCAAAGGACAGATTCAAGATGGAAACGCCTCAGACGGTTCTAGGGGCCTTAAGACCAGGGGACTGGATGGTCTCTCTGGACTTACAAGATGCGTACTTCCATGTTCCCATTCATCCTCAATCAAGGAAGTACCTGAGATTTGTGCTGGGGGGACGAGTCTTCCAGTTCAGAGCTCTCTGCTTCGGTTTGTGCACCGCTCCCATGATCTTCACGGTGATCATGAAAAACGTTGCGAGGTGGCTTCACCTGGCGGGTGTTCGAGTGTCATTCTACCTAGACGACTGGCTCATACGAGCCTCTTCTCGGGAGAAGTGTCTGGAGGACCTGACTTTCACACTGAATTTGACGAAGTCCTTGGGACTTCTTGTGAACCAAGAAAAGTCCCATCTGATCCCGACGCAGTCCATCGTCTATCTGGGGATTCAGATGGATTCAGTGGCTTTTCGAGCTTTTCCATCCCAGGAACGGCAACGGCTTTGCTTAAGCAAAGTTTCGTCCTTTCTGGGGAAAGAAACATGCTCGGTGAGGGAATGGATGAGTTTGCTGGGGACCATTTCCTCGCTGGAGAAGTTTGTTTCCTGGGAAGGCTCCATCTCAGACCTCTCCAGTTTTTTCTTGGCGGAGAACTGGAGGGACAAGGAGAATCTGGAAGAGATTTTGACGATATCTCCTTCTGTCAAGGATCATCTGAAGTGGTGGTTCGACCCCTTGAAGCTTGCAGAAGGGGTTTCTCTTCGCCTTCAGAGCCCCGACCTAGTGTTGTTTTCCACGCGTCCAGGGAAGGATGGGGAGCAACACTAGAGGGGGAGGAAGTGTCAGGCACCTGGAGAGGGGAACAGGTGTCCTGGCACATAAACCTCAAGGAATTGGGTGCTATCTTTCTGGCTCTTCAATTCTTCGAAGCCCAAGTGGCAGGCAGAATTGTCCAGGTCAATTCGGACAATACCACAGCTCTAGCGTACCTCAAAAAACAGGGGGGTACTCGATCTCGTTCCCTGTTTATCCTTGCGAGGGAGATCCTGCTCTGGACTCATGCTCGAAGAGTCACTATTCTCACGAGGTTCATTGCGGGAGTGGAGAATATTCGAGCAGACCTTCTCAGTCGGCAAAATCAGCTGCTACCGACCAGAGTGGACTCTTCACAAGGAGGTATGTTTAGAGTTGTGGAGAATTTGGGGACGTCCTCTAGTGGACCTTTTTGCCACGTCCAGGACGGCAAGACTTCCCCTTTATTGCTCTCCTGTCCTAGACCCAGGAGCGTTAGCCATAGACGCCCTCCTCTGGGACTGGAAAGGACTCGACCTTTACGCTTTCCTCCCTTCAAGATCCTGGGAGAAGTGATAAGGAAGTTTGCAACGTCAGAAGGAGCAAGGATGACTCTAATAGCCCCCTTCTGGCCAGCAGCGGATTGGTTTCCAGAGACCCTGTCCTTCCTAGTGGATTTTCCAAGAACGCTTCCATTGAGGGTGGACCTTCTCAAACAGCCGCATTTCAAGAGGTTCCACCAAAACCTTCTCTCCGCTCTGAGTCTGACTGCGTTCAGACTATCTCAAAGTTGGCCAGAGCAAGAGGGTTTTTTCGAGATCTGTGGCAAAGGCCATCGCCAATGCCAGGAGACCTTCTTCGAATGCGGTCTACCAGTACAAGTGGTCTGTTTTTCGAAGATGGTGCAGGAGTAAAGGAGTTTCCTCGTCCACGACCTCTGTACCACAAATAGCTGACTTCCTTTTTTATCTGAGGCATAAGAATAAACTGGCAGTCTCGACGATTAAGGGCTATAGAAGTATGTTATCGGCAGTTTTTAGACACAGAGGCCTGAACTTGTGCGACATAACAAGGATCTTCACGATCTTTTAAGATCCTTTGAGACTGTCAAAATTCCTCAACTCAGGACACCTTCTTGGAATCTGGATGTTGTCCTGAAGTTTCTTATGTCTAGTGATTTTGAACCTCTGTCTTGGCTTCCTCAAAAACGTGGATTTGAGGAAAGCTGTCTTCCTAACGGCTCTGGCGACAGCTAAGAGGATCAGTGAAGTGCAGGCTATTAGCAAACATATTGGCTTTAGGGGTCCTAATGCTGTATGCTCCTAAATCCTTTGTTCTTAGCCAAGAACGAGAATCCTTCAAACCCTTGGCCCAAATCTTTTGAAATCAAAGGTTTGACGGAAATACTTGGCAAGAGTCAGAAAGAGTCTTGTGTCCTGTCAGGCTCTTAAGTTCTACTTAGCCAAGACCAAGAATACTAGAGGCTCATCGGACAATCTGTGGTGTTCGGTGAAGAGACCTGATCTTCCCATGTCCAAGAATGCCTTAGCATTCTTTTTAAGAAGTGTTATTCGAGAGGCTCATTCCTCCTGCTTAGAAGGTGACATGAGACTTCTGAAAGTAAAAGCTCATGAAGTTAGAGCTATCGCGACTTCCATGGCTTTCCGAAAGAATATGTCTCTGAGTGATATTCTTGGTGCTACCTTCTGGAGAAGTAATTCAGTGTTCGCTTCGCATTACTTGCGAGATGTGAAGACGACATTTGAAGACTGCTCTTCGCTGGGACCGTACGTTTCCGCAGACACTATGTTGGGAGAAGAAGGCAATACTCATCCTATCCTTTAGGGGTTAGGTAGTATTTTTAATCTTGTTGTTGTCTATTTCTGGTTGTTGGGTGGCCATTGCGGTGGACATCCCAATTTTTTAGCCTATGCTAGGTTCTTTTACCTTAGATAGGGCGGTCAGGTGGTTGGTCGTTGCTCCTTCTCCCTCTCTGTATGGTAACATGATCTAGTCCTATTGTGGTCACGCCCCCTTGGACAGGTCATCTGGATCTCTCCAGCTTTATAGGTCCCTACCTTGCTGGAGACTCTGGATTAGCAGCAGCAGGCTTGGGTGACAGATAAACTCGAAGTCAGCTATGCTAACAGGTAAGGAACCAAGGCGTCATTCGCCTACATTTATTTGTTTCCTAAATCCTATTCTGTCTCTTCCCACCTCCACGGTGGGATTCAGCTATATATATATCTGGCAGGTAAGTGTCATGAACAAAATGATATTTTAATGATAAAATAAGGTTTGTTCATACTTACCTGGCAGATATATATACTTTAGTGCCCTCCCGCCTCCCCTCTTGAGACAGTGGCACTAGAAAATCTGAATAGAAAATGGGAATGGTTCCTGATTCCGCCTCCCAGCGGCGGGAATGAGTACTAACCACCTGGCCACACTGCGTGTGCCGTGAGTTTTGAAATTCTGTCGGATTTCGGAGAAATACAGCTATATATATATCTGCCAGGTAAGTATGAACAAACCTTATTTTATCATTAAAATATCATTTTTTGCCGTACGAAATGTTTTTAAGTCAAAATATGACTTGAATACATAGCGTTGTGAACTAAATTTAGTTATTTTTTTCATTAATAGATGGCGTTGGGGTTGGGTTATGTTTTATGTTTAAAAAAGTCAACAGATTCCATTTGCTATTTTCACTTGATTTCATCATAATATGAGCTTTATGTATTTATCTTTTATCGCCGTGAAAACAACAGTAAAATGTGCTCTTTCATGCCTGTAGTTTTGATTAAAATACTTTTCTCTCCAATTTTATTTACAGTCAAGTTTGATGGCATATCAAAATTTATAGTCATAGAAGCTTGAACATTGTTTTCTCAGCTTCAGCTACAACTTGCAGCCTAAATTTATCAGTATATTTCCTTGCTGATCTTTTTCCACAGCGAATAAGGGTATAATGTAAAAATATATCAGTCCTGTTCTACTTAATGTCATTTGTAATGTAAGTACGGTAATTTTTCACTGTCGTACAATGGTTGATGTTATCCAGTTTGGTTGTTCAGAGCAAAACAGCTGTTTCTCGTTTGGTTGTTTATGGCTGTACGCATTTATGCAACGAGTATAACATTACATACCAACGATTCTTTAATCATTCCCTTTTACTTTTTTAACTAATTTAACTAGGAGAGGGGATAGATAAATTGATGGAGGAAAAGTGGATAGTCTATTGTAATTTGGTCTCTCAAAAAAGGAACTCACATGAGACACAGGACATTATTAGATAATTTTTTAATAGTGAAAATTTTGGGGTTGCATAATACGCGAGATTGTATGTTTCATGAGTATATACAGTACTTAAAAAATTAAACATACACACTTCTGCAGGTTTTTTGAGGATTTTGCAAATGTCGCATGTCTGTGAAAAAATCATGTATGCCAATTAGTCAGGTTCCAATGAAAAGTTAACGTGTCTGCGAATTTGTGCAACTCGAAGCGCATAAGATCGAGGTATTACTATACTGTACAGTACTTATATTTTCAGCTGGTTTAGGAGTACTGTACTCTATGTACTAATCTCTTTAAATTATCACATATATCCTGTTACAGTATTCATTATTTTTCATTGCACTACATTTGTTGTTTATCCCAGTGCCCTTTTCTACTTTGAGGTTTTTGCAACCTTTCTTATTGCTAGAGTGCTTTAGAGTACAGATACTGTATGTACAGCTTAACATCCCTCTCCCAGTGTCGACTGCACATATGTTCGAGTTCCTGTAAGCTTATAATAAAATTGAAAAATCTTATCAGCTAAAGGAACAAAGCAGATGTGCTACTAGGTGTATAATGGTACAATACATATCTGCCGTGTATACTGTATGTAATACTCAGTAGCAGTATTAAACATGCATGTTCGTGGTGTATATATTTATGGCATTGTACTTATTACGGTCATCTTACTTATTATCTAAAAGTTATTTGAGGCATTTGCCCAGTAGTGGGGTAGTGCCATCTGTGCACCTCATGTGGTGTACTGTAGGCATTACTTAAGGTTCTTTGCAGCGTCCCTTCGGCCCCTAGCTGCAACCCATTTCGTTCCTTTTAGTGTACCTCCATTCAGATTGTCTTTCTTCCCTCTTACTTTCCACCCTCTCATAACAATTGTTTCAGAGTGCAACTGAAAGTTTTTCCTCTTGTTACACCTTTACAACTCTCTTACTTTCAGTTTCCCTTTCAGCACTGAATGACCTCACAGGTCCCAGCATTTGGCCTTTGGCCAAAATTCTTTATTCTATTCTATTCGGTTGAGGCATTTGTAAGACACTGGTTTGGATTCTGTGAAATATGAAAAATATTGAAGGAAAAATTTATCTTTGACATTTCAAAAACATTATTTTCATTTGATCAAAAACTTACCAAATATGGTCTTGTCAACTTTCTCTCTCCTTCAGGTACACCATTATTGAAAACTTGCGTTACATGTTGAGCCCTTACGACCCTTCTCAACCTATATATTTTGGGTGCCGTTTCAAAAAATATATGAAAGATGGCTACATGAGTGGAGGTAGAGTAAAACCATTTATTTTTGTTCCCCTACTTGAGTGGATATTAGATATTAAACAATATCAATTTGATTATTCTCAGGTTGAGACATAAGTGTTCAGTGACTGCTGTATACGTATACTCAATCAGGCCAGGTAATATATTTTTCCAGTTAACATAAAAGTGGCTTAAAACACATGATTTACACACAAACAAAAAAAAGGGCTTTCCTTGAAATGTCTTTCTGGCATTGACTTCAAGCAATGACACTGCACACTTTCTATAGGACCTCAGTAGAGTACTGCAAGTAGTGGAAGTTCATTTTCAGAAAGACCAAGTTTCTATTTTAAGGTGAAGTCATTTGTTTGTAGTTTGAGTGTGCACTTCTTTCACAAAAATAAGCTGTTTGTGGCTATCAGAGCTTTTACTAATGAAAGCTTTACAATTAATGCTATTATATGCTTGCTTTGCTTGCTTTTGAATCACCACTTATAATTATTTGTGAAATTCTTTCTTTCTGGCATTTTCTACATTCTTATTACTGTCCAGTGGAAATTGGTAAATGTCTCTTGACCACTCTTCAATCCATCTGTTTTAACCAGCTTTAATTCCTACCTGTCTTTTCCATCTTTTACTCCTCTCTGGAACTTTTTTTCTGTTTCTGTCATTTTTCTGGGCATTTTCATTTCTGTACATTTGTGTGTTGGGCAGGTTATGTCATTAATTGAATTACAGTTCTAGTTCAACCAGACCACATTGTATAATGGACTTGCTGTGGGCCTGGATTAAAGAAGTATATTTGAATAGGTATGGATATTTAAATGATTGAAAACAGTTAAAACTTCTTGTCATTCCAGAAAGTAATTTTTAATTAAAGAGATGTTATCTTTGTCTAGATTAACCAAGGGTTTCAAGGAAGTTGCATTTAAGCAAAGATGAGAATTACAAGTAGTATGTATAGAGACAAGATTTTGTTGGTAAGCAAGCATTCAGCATAGCTTATTTTTTAATAAATGTGAGAAAGTTCCAAATTTTTTTTATCATAGGTTCATAATTTAATGAAAATAGGTTCATAATACAATTTTTCACATTAATTCATATAATTACCAATGATTGTTTTCCTATTATGGTTTTTGCTTAGCTGATTTCACTTTTGATATATGTGTAGAATTGATTTATTTTATACAGTATATTGCATTAAGATACTGATTTAAAGGTAGAATAAGTTATTGATTAATAAATTTTACTTGAATTTTTAATTGTTTGTTAGTTTAGTGTTGAACAGCATCATCATGAATTTTGTTTATTATGATGTAATTTTATTAAAGGTTAAATGGAGGAGAAATTAATAGAGGAGCAGAATAATATGACAGTTTTAATATAATCAATATGCTTTCAACATAATGTTAGCTGTTTGGAACATAATGATTGGCTTGGTTTTATAAACTTTCAAGTTGTGTTGTAATCTTTTTGATCAACAAAAATATGAAGATGGGTCTGGCAAGGAAGTAGTTTTTAATACAGTTGTTAGGTTAAAACATTGAAGCAAAATAATTGCTTATTAATTTAGGGTTAGCTTTATAAATTATTGAAGCACTTAATTACAATAGTGCGCTTAACCTATGTAATTTGTACTTTGGAAGAAAATTATAATTTGGAATTTATCTAGATTTAATCATGATTGACTTTGGCTATTAGCAAATTATTGAAGTACAGTATACATATGGTAGACATGCTTAGTGGTTTAGATATACTGGTATGCATTAGACAGACTTTCACCTTTCTGATATCACTCATTGAACTTCTTGATCAATTTACTCATATTCTTATGAGAAACCTTCATACTTGATTTATTTATCCTTGATTTTATGTGTTCACATCCTGAATTTGCTTTTTTTATATTCTTTGTTTTAAATCACAGTTTTTTAAAATTTATTTTTTATTTTTAGTATGAACAGTAATAATATTATTTTCCATCTTTTAACATGCCTTATTTTCTCCTGCCTGGCAAACATGATTTGGGACAACATGAGTATTCAAGTGATAAAGTGTGTGAACTGTAGACTAACATAGGGCTTGAACAACTTGTGCTTATTGTCATAACATATGCACTTTTTTGGTTTTTTGCTTTACGTATTTTATTTTTTCACTGGCAATTTTCACAAGAAAGTGTCACTTAATGAGTGTTGCTTTCTAAAATGAACAGAGGAGTTGTGGCACTTTTGTGTTTGCTGGCATATGCCCACATCTCTTTAAGCAAAGTAACTTCAAATGCTTTACTAGCACAGCAGAGCATACATGGCTGTTGCATGGTGTGGGGACTCTGCTTCATTTCACTGAACATTAACAATGTTTTTTTTTTTTTTATTGGAAATTTGCATATATTAGCAAAGCTAACGCCAAAGTTGGATATGTCCTACCAAGTGTTCGCTACCTCCACTTCAGATATTACCCTGAATCATTTTATAATAGGCAGAAAGACTCTGGTATCTTCGAATATTCTCAAAGTATGGGTTATAAAAATAGTATTATTGGTGTAGTAACATAGATGGACTATTATATACAAAAAATCTGAAATTATCTTCTTTAGCTGGTCTTGAAGTTTATTTCTGTTGGATCTAATGTGAATTTTAATACCTGTTGTCTTGAACCACTGTAATTTTTTGTAACTGGAACATTACCATGAGTGAAGTGATCATGTATTAGGAAATGGGCTGGAATTTGATATTTTACTTTGACTTATTTAGGAAATTTACCAGGAAAGATTTTTATGTCTATAAGTGAAATTGACCTTGAAAAGTTTGTTTGTAATTTATTTTCATACTGTACTTGAGCATTACATCAGTTGGTAAATCTCAGACAGTTGCCATGGAAATTAGAGCATGCACAAATTAGTAAACCTAAGATAGTTGCCATAGAAATAAGAGGACTTCAGAATTAGTGCAGCTGAGATGGTTGCTATGGAAATAAGAACATTACACAAATTAGTAAAGCTGAGATAGTGTCCATGGAAATAAGAGCATTACATGAATAAGTACAGCTGAGATGGTGGCTGTGGAAATAGAGCATTACACGAATTGGTAAAGATGAGATAGTTGCCATGGAAATAAAATCAGTACAGAAAAATGTTATCTACATGTATATAATTGGTTATCTTGATTTGAAAGTTAATGATTTAATATTAAGCATCAGAGTTACATAAAAGAAAGAAATGAGTACTGTACTCTGAGTTGGTAATCACATTCAAGGATCTGGTATAAACTTCATATGTCCTTATCTTATACAGTATTTTACAATTTGCGCACAATGATCATTAAACATCTGAGCTTAGTAGGGTCTTTCTGTTGTCACAATACTTTAATGAGTGTATTTTTTATTTGTAAAGTGGCATTGGTGTTCTTGGATTTTGAATATCTTTTTGGGGAAGGTGTTTACTCTCCTTTGTTTCAGTGAAGATAGATGAGAGGCCATATGTAAAAGACGAGATATCTTCAGATCAGTTATTTCAGGGGCAGAAATTCTTGCAGCTCCTTAAGTGACTTGGGTTTGCATCCAAAAAACGTTTTGGCTGATAGAGACTTTGCAAGTTCAAGTTTTGGGGTTGTCGCAGTGTCCTAGTTAACAATATCTTTCAACTGGAAGGTTAGTTTTTACTAACTGCTTTAGTCATCATTTACCTTGGAACTTCGTAATCCCACCCTGCTGAACACATAACTTCTGTCATTCCTCTTAGCCATAATATGAACATCAGCCAGCTTTTATCAAACAGCAGCACTAAGGAGAAAAGAATTATATTCAGAATTGAAAAGACTCAAAATAAAATAAACTTAGCTGATGCTGCAAAACCCCTTTGAAAGCAGGTCTACAGTATTTCCCTCTTATCATCTTATCATCATTATTATAATTATTATTATTACTAGCCAAGCTGCAACCCTAGTTGAAAAAAAATTCAAGAAGCTCAAGGGTCTCAATAGGGAAAGCAGTCCAATTTTGAAAAGGAAATTGAGAAGTAAAGAATAAACTAAGAGAGAGAGAGAGAGAGAGAATAACAAAGAAAATCACAATAGATAAAAAAATATCACGCTACATACCGAGTATCATGTCAGCTTGCTCAACAAAAAATACTGGGACTAAGTTTGAACATTTGAAGTTCCATTGGTTCAGTTATAGGTTAGGAAGATCATTCCACTATTTGGTCACAATAGGGATAAAACTTAAAAAACTTTGTGGCACTGAACCACACAAAAGAAAAGGCAAAACTTAGAATTAAATGCATATTTAGTACAAAGTAGTGGATGGTATAGCATTGGGAAGATTTGGATGCAAAGGATGATCAGAAATTAAATATCTAGTGCCAAGTGGTGGATGTTATTATCTGGGACGGTTTAAAATTTATTAAACAGCATGTTTAGTAAGCTAATTGAATGATGGTGCCAGAGATTAATATTAAGATCAAGGATAAGAAATAGAAATAGAATTTAGAAGCAATTCAGCAGCTGAAGTTCAAACGGGAACAATATTCAAAACATTAGAATAAAAGGATCAAGACATTTCTTCAGGATAGACAGGTCTCCAAAAATCTTGAAAGATTAACTATGCAACTTTTTTGTGCAAGTGAAGATGAGAAGCCCTTTGTTTCTCAAAAGTGAATTTATGGTGAAGAATAACACCAAAAATTTTAAATGAGTTTACATAAAGAAACACTGTCGAGGAATAGATCTGGGTGAGGAGGGATCCAGTGTCCTAAACCTGTTGACAGAGTTTGACATTATCATTTTTTTTAATTCTGAAGTAGTGTAACTAGATCGCTGAATAATTCTTAGACGCTTAATGGCTTCTCTGAAGAAGTCTTTCTTGAAGGGTGAGGGGTTGCAAGGTAAAATGTGAGCAGGTTAAAGTTTTGGAAGTTGGACTGCATACCAAATGGATGCAGCATATTGGACACATGTGAAACATTAATTCAAAACCATAATGTGTCAAGTTAAAGTAAGAAAAGGAAAAACTTGAAGTAAATGAGTAACTATTTTATGAACTAAATTAGACGACCAAGTCACACTGCTTATGTGGGAATGGATAAAAAGTAGAAAGCAGAAGGCAACGCAGATGCAGCTGAAGGGACACTACATGGAACTTAATAGAAAACCATCCACAATGTGTTGCAAGAGACATGCTGTAGGTGGTACACCTTTCAAGACATAAAATAGAATAACTTAGGCAAAATGCTCTTCGTCATATTAAACAAAAAGGAGTGTAGTGTACAATCATGCAGATAAGTATAGTAGGGAAGAAGTCATGACTGCAATTGTTAAGCTAGACTTAATACTGCATAAGAGGTTAAATTTTTTCTGAGCATCCAACCTTTTCTGCCACACACACTCCTCATATTTTGCCAGCTTTTACATAAAAAAAGCCAAGAAAAGGAGCAATAAGTAAAAGCTGGGACATTGATGGACTATGATAGTACAGACACCACCCTACTTCATTTAACTTACAAACATTCAGAGATACAAACAAATGGGATCGCAAATTAAAACTGTGTTCAGAGCGCTCCTCTTTGCCACCCATAAGTTAAAATTTTGTTTTGCACACCTATTCTGCATATACAGTACTGTATGTACAGTGTACTGTATTGTGTTTTAGGTGAAAAAATGTACAGCACTGTATTGATGTTATATCATACTGTACTTAAACAGACATGACGAGTACAGTAACCAACTTAAAAATGATTCAGCATACAAACGGCAGTCCGCAATGTAACTCGTTTGTAAGTATAGGGTGATGTCTATATAAAGAAAAGAAGGGATTATTCACATTTCCTTTCTTATCCGTCGCAATACTCGTTTTAATACCCATAAGGGTAAAATGGGCTCTAATTTTTGAAACAACATACTGTCACTCCAAATAAGTTTCAGATTCAATATATTCATATTTTAAGTAAATAAACTTATAATTAATTGATAAAAGAGATTTTAAAAATCCAGTATATTTTACAGTGCATAAAACTATGGTTTTATTACACTAAAGTTTTTTCTTACAACCTGATCAAAGTATACAGGCAGTCCCCTGTTTATGGCGGGTGTTTTGTTCGTGGCGGTGTGCCATAAGCTGAAAATTGCGGTAAACTGGAACATCATAGTTATAATGGTAATAAATAGCGTTTATGGCGCTGTAAATGCCGTAAAACCAGGTTACAGTGTTGTAAAGCAGGTAACAGTGCCGTGAAACTGCTTATGGCACCAAAAAATTGGGTTAATGGCACTTTGAGCTAAGCGCCGTAAAGTCAGAACAGCATAAACCAAGACAGCTGTAAACCGGGGGATTGCTTGTAACAGATTGTACACAGATTCAGCCAACTCTGATTTACAACTTGGTTGTTGAGAAATTTATAAATAAAAACTCCAGGTTTAACTTTGATAGGTTATGGAAGCTTTTAGTAAAGCTGTATAAATTTTTATATAAAATCATTATGTACAGGGGGTATCAGGAAAAGTCTCAGTATAAGAGAAGAAATTAAGTTATAAAATTTATTAAAGAATAGTACAGAACAAATATCAGTTACACATAAAATGAAAAGCAAAGAAACACTACATGCATGCAGACTTGAACTTGGACCAGGTAGTGGTACAGCTACACCATATCTCAACCTTCCCTGCCACACCTTGTCAAAATTTTATGTAAATTGTGAAAGATGAAAAGAATTACAGTACCTGCAGGAACAGTGATGGGCAACATAAGGAGAAAAGAGGTACATGTTATTATTTATAAATCTTTTCTATCACATTGCTAACTTTAATACCCTTAATACAGGCAGTCCCCGGTTTATGATGGGTCCGGCTTACGACGTTCCGAGGTTATCACACTTTTCAAATATATTCATCAGAAATTATTTCCGAATTTACGACGCATGTTCCGGGGTTACGACACGTCGCACGCCAATCCGACGGAAGAAATGTGGCTCCAAAACAGCAGAATAATAAAAATTTGGTGTTTTTTTTTTATGAAAAACTCAATAAAAATGCAATTTACGTCGTTTTCAATACACTCAAAGCATTAAAAGTAAGGTTTTCTTAGGATTTTTGACGATTTCCGACGATTTTTCGGGTTGTGATGCGGCGTAAAAACAGAACCCCCGTCGTAAACCGGGGACTGCCTGTATGGGCATAGTTAATTACTTGCTGGAATGTAGACATGACAGTGTTATTCTTTTATCGCTTAGTGAATTTATTTTTAGTGAAATACAGCTGATTTTAGTGCCATTTTAAAGCTGAATACCTGTACTTTATTTTATGTTCAGAAATTATGCTGCCCTTAGTCTCAGTCATGACATGGAGTGGATTAAAGAACGGTGTAGTTGTTGAGGTATGAGGCTGAACGCCAGCAAAATGAAAACACTATTGATCAATATTTTGTACAGATTTTCCACCCCATCCTCCCCTTTAGGTGGATGGGACTTTGCTGAATGAGTGTAAAGCTTTAACCACTTTTGGTGTAACTTCTGACTCACTTCTTACTTTTGTGAAAAGTAAAAGCCAAAAGGACACAAAGTTCACTAAAATATTTTCAAATATTGACAACAGTCATAAGTGGGAATAGTATAAAGTTATTTTGACATCATCAGAATCTGAAGGGTTGGGAATAGGATGTCCCACAGGGTTAAGTAGACTTACTAAATGTTTCATACTTAGATTTTATGTTTGGGTTTTTTTTTTTTACAAAGTTGATTATCACATATACTGTAGTATAACTATTCACCTAAAGTATGTATACAGTATTTTCAGGATGTTTGGATAATCAAATGCACCTCTTTCCTTTATAAAATATTTTTGTAATCCATCACTGATGCCCCTCTTAGTCTCAGTGTAAAAGTTGACAGGTAATAATTGCGTCTAGTGAGATAGCTGGAGTACTCGGGAAGGCTTCAACCCACTACCCGATCCTAAGTCCAGGTCTAAATGCGTTCATGATTTTGTTGATTGCTTTACTCTCATAGGTGTGTTGTACCGGACTTATGTATATTACTCTTTAATAAGTATATATTTTTTCTTTCACATCCCTATTGATCATATATAATATGTGCTTATATTCATGAACAAATGTTCCCAAGTTCACCAGACTTTTACCTGTCAGACAGGAATTGTCTACTATACGTTTGCTGTCTGGATCCTCAGGAATTTTACAAATATTACCCTTATTTTTAACCTGCAGTGCATTTAACAGCTCTGCTCACTTTTCCCATTCATATGCTCTGCAGAGGATTGGTATTCCAACTCTCTTTACATTTGACATGCCATTTGCAAGATACTTGAGAAGGTATTTGAGTGTGGAGTAATTCAAATAGATTTTAGTGTTGCTTTCACTTTAGTAAATCACAGGGGGTGAATATGTTTTAGGATTACTTCAAGATTTCCTTACAGGTAGGCAGCAGTGAGTTGCTTTTGATGGGATCTTGAGTGAACCAAGACCTATTGTCATGTTCTTAGTCTGCTGGTATGGTTGTTGACCTGGAAAACAAGATTGTTTAGTATGCTGATGATGCAACACTTGTGGGTGTAGTAAGTCTCCACTTAAAAGAAATAAAGCTTCCCTCAGCCTTAAGCAGGACTTGGACCGGATCAGGGAATGGTGTAGTCTTCGAGGTATGGGGCTAAACTTAAGTAAAACGAAATCACTATTGATCAGCGGATCCTGTACAGATTTTCCACCCCATCCTCCCTTTCAGGTGGATGGGACTATGCTGAATGAATATGATGCTTTAACTATTCTAGGTGTAACTTTTGACTCGCATCTTACTTTTGAGAAACATCTAATGAAAGTTTCAGCAAATGCCACACGAAAGTTAAATATTGTACGAAAGGCCTTATATATTTATAAGTGATAAAATCAGTGCAGTCTGTTTTAAGTCATTTGTCCTTCCTTCACTAGAATACTGTTCTCCAGTACGGATGTCTGCTTCTGCCAGAGATTTATCTCTTGGACCATGGATGGATGGTCTCTTGTTTGTCAATTTTTCATAAGTTATATATTTTCACAGGGATCTTTCACATTCACAATTGATCCCTGATCCCATTTTCCTTCTTAGAGCAACCAGATTTGCTGAACAGCAGCACCGATATGCAGTAATGGGCCTTATTGTAGAACTTCTCAATTCCAGAGGTCCTTTATTCCTCACACTGTTGGACTGTGGAACAGTCTCCCTGAGGATGCCGTGCAATTGGAACTTCAGAAATTCATGTGAAGATGCAAGGCATTACTACCCTAAAACAATTCTCTTGGCATTTTAATAATTGACTTACATTTTTATGTATTTATTTATTAAAATGCTAATTTATTTTTTATATTCTAGTAACTGATCTCTTTTTTTGTGTGTTTCCTTTTATCTTTTGTTACTTTTTCTAAATGAACACCATAATCATTAGAAGCCAGAAATTCAAGTCAGTGGCCCCAGTGGGCTTCTTCCATATGAATCAGGTTCATGTTCTGAATAATAATAGTTAGCAGTTTGCTGTTGTCATTTTAGCCTGAGCTGGTTCTGCGACAGTGTGGACTCTTTACCCTAGAGCAGCACACATCAGATGATGTTATCTGTAACAAGAAAAAGATGAGTAAATGAAAACAAAAAGGAAAAATAGGAAAAATTGCAGTTATAAACACCTTTAAACTTAATGATACCCGTATGTAAGAGAATGTTTGACAGCAAGAAGTTTTGGCTAGTTAGAGATAACAAGGGAGGAATAAGAAAAATATCCAGACCTTGAGACACATTGAAACTCCATAGGAAATTTTCCTCAGATTTCATGTACAGTACTGTATATGAAACATGAGATTTTAGAAAAAGAAAGGGTGATCGCCTAAAGAGAACACCCCTCAGATTTAAGCACAACTTAAAGGTGAGAATGGGTGATATAGTAGACAGACAACTGACCTTGTGTGTCTTCATTTTTAGTGTTATTTGATCCTTTTATGTTAGTATCCAGTAAGTGACGAGGGATTTCCTCATTTAGCAGGTGGTGATGATTAGCTGATATTGTCTTTTGGATTGCCAGCCTTTTAAGGCTCACCTTAATATGAATAATTAATTTTTTGATAATTTCAGGAATGGTATTTGCTCAATTTGAGTATGTGATATGAGTATTCTGCTCATAATTTTGAACTTTTAATCATTTAGGGTTTTATTAAGGTTTCTAGCTAACAAACTGTCTAGTTAGTGCTCAGAAGTGAGTTCTCATTGGTGCTGTGTACTTTATTTCTCTTGCACTGCAGCAGGGTATATGTAGTGTGTTATGATTTTCTTTGTTATTTTATATTTTTTTAGTGAGGTTTATTCATTTTATTACTAACCACTTTTTCCATGTACACGGTTTTTCAGTACTTTGTACATTTGTGTATTAAATATTTTGCTGTGTTCCAGCATATGTGTCATGGCCTCATAGGTAAGGCCTGTCATGCATTTAAGTCCTTCCGTGATACAGACCCTCACCTCCTTTGTTGCTAAACCTGGAGATATGATGTGTTCTAGCTGTCTGTTCAGTGGTTCTGCTAAGCACAGAGGGGCAAGTAAAAGGTGAAATGATCAAGCAGTGCTGCAGCAGGTGCAGGTAGCACTGTGGAGCAAGTTCTGTTCCAGTCTTCAATCAGCAGGTTGACAACAGGGTTGTCCTATCACTGGTCCATGGATGATGTCTCAGCCTGGTACTGTCACTCCATGTGCCCTTTACCGTGTTCAAACCACCACCTGCTTGCAGCCTGTCAAGACTGCTGGTCAGCTGCCCTCTCACTTCTGGCTGCTGTTCTGTTTCTGTACTTGATTCTTGCATTGCCCCCTAACAAGCTTTCCCGTTTGACTCTCCTTGTCTGTTGCCGGCTCATCAAATGTGACTTTGACAGATGAAGACTCATACAAGACTCAGTTAAAGGAGACTGTTTTCACCAATCTTATAGCAACAATGATTGATGTTTCATAAGTTGTGAAACCTGTTCCCACAGTTGTACCACTGTTGCAGCTTGTAGAAATTCTCTCCCTTACCAGTCATAGATGATCACCCTCTCCCTACTTTTCGACATTGGTCATCATTCAGGTAGAAATCCATCCTTATCCTTCTCAAGGGACTTAAGAAGTGATGCACTTTATTCAGGTCTGCGTTGTCGTAGGTTGCACCCTAGAGTAAAAAGAGTACTAACGATGTTGCCAGCATAAACAACACTTGACTTTCCCCATTCCATGATGATTTCCTACAGCCTTTAAAATCACTTGGATCATGGGAACAGCAATGGAGGCAATAACCCAGACTGGTAGTGTTCCTCCTTATGTAAGGAGTTGTCCAGCAGTGGTTCTCTGTAACTAGGAGGATTCTGTTAGTAGTGACTCTTTGAGCCATTGTCTTGAAGACAGCAGCAAAGAAGTTGCCTTCTTTGCCCTCTGGGGCACACCTGAAAGGCTTACATCAGCCTTGAGATTCAACAAGGGAAAGTTATCTTTCAGTTTACCCATGCCACAGGTGACTAGTTAAGGAGCAGGTCACCAGCTGTCTATAATATTTAGCAAAGAGGTTGCTGTGTACCAGCTCTCTCTCATTGCTTTCCTTCAGTGTCTTACCTGTAGCCAGTATGGTGTGGTCAAGGTCAGTTATCCTGGAGCAAGTGATCAAGGAGGTGCAGGGAAGCTAACCTGTTTTTGAAAGTTGTCTGTTAATGTATTTATTTAAAAACAAATCCTTTGACCCAGTCTTATGAGAGTTAAGACTGTTAAACTCAGTGACCTGATGAAACTATAACTAAAGCAGACACATGAGCTTCCTTAATAGATTTTGGTTCTGTGTTGAGAGAGTGGAAGTAGTTGTTTTATAGAAAAAAAAAATACTCATAATCCTTGAGTTAAATTTTGAACTTTAATATTTGATACACACCAGGACTGGAAAGCTTGTATATCATGCATGAAAGGTATATACAGTATTAAGATGATTTAAAGCAGATAAGAGAACAATCTTATATTACTTAGAGAGCTGGTATCCCACATAACGTGGGTATTGATATATCAACTAGCGTGTTGCTATATAAAAAACTGTTATATCAATAATAGACTGTGGAAGTTAAATACATGAATATGGATCCGCATCCAACCCAACATTAGATTTTATTCTGCTCATAATAAACGATATAGAATCTTCACTGTTTTCCTTAAATGATCACCAAATATATCATAAGTTGAATATGGTAGATCCCCAGTGATTTGGCAACTTTGTGAAGTATAGTGTCATTACTGCATTATTATAGATTAATTTATGAGACCACTACTTCACAATTCTAGAAAGTTTATTGTTTGTCAGTTGAAGAAAGTTAAAGGTCATTGCATTATATCCTTCACTTTTGTTCTGTACTTCTTTCTTTAAATCTTTAGCTGAAAACCCTTATGGACAGTCAACAAACTTGAATCCAAGCAAGCTTCAAAGGTAAATCAGCCTGCAGAGAGAGGTTATAGGAAAATTTGGTAAGAAAATGAATATGAAGAATAGAAAATAAAACCAATACACCTGAATTTACATGATGTCAGCAGAAAGCAGGAATGACTTTGCTCCTTGCATAAACATTTGGAGGTCAGAAGATTACACAACTGCACAAGTCAAACTATTCCACATTATATTTGTGGTTAATTAAAAAATTCTAGAAAACTGAGTAGTATTAAATCTGATACTAGAAAACAACCCACTGTTTGCAGCAGCAACCTGTCTAGTGTTGTGAGTAAAAGCAAATAGGTCAGGTAAAGAAGAGTGCAGAGGATCATTGTGGATATATGCCACAGGACAACATTAAAAGTTGGCAAAGTAAACTTGACTGATGACATAACTCTGTCCAAGAGTTCAAAATGCGAGTCAGCACCTGAAGGCCACACTGGAGAACAGTACTCCAAACAAGGTTAAAGAAAAGTGTTGAAACACTTGGGTACAATAACTTCATCTCAAAACATAAAAAAAATTTTGAGGAAGCAACTTAACATGCTTCTCAAAAGCCAGTTTCCTATAAAAGTTGCACCTGAAATCTTAAGAGTCGCTGATATTTAAAACCATACATTTAAATGTCAAGCAGGAGGCAAAGGAAAAAGTGTTCTGGATCGACTAACTATCTTACTCTGAATCTTGGAAGGGTTAAGCTTCATGCCCCAAAGCCTACTCCACTCATGAATAGGTACCTTATCTCTGTTCAAGGATTCTGCAACCACAGACATAAGGCACGGAAATGGAACAGCAGGGAGAAGAGTTGCCTCATCGGTATATGCAATCAGTTTGTTCTCTAGACCTTGACACTCAAGGGATTTAAGGTTTAGGCCACTTATTTTTTGTAACCCGTCACTCCTCTGTATCTTCATTTTATTTGCCTAAATATTTTTTCCTGTCCATTCATGACAAAACCAACCAGTTGCAGTTTGCATGGTGCTCCTGGTTTGGGAGCTGGGAGTTTAGCTCTCTAAACTTTATAACCTGGAAAAAGCTATTAGGCAAGAATAGGAGACAAAATTTTTGGGAGCAAATGAACTATGCAGTTGCTTGTAGAGCCAGGAAGCATTTCATAGGTTTCAGAAAATATCCAAAACCTGTAACCCATGTTAAAAGAAGTAATGATGCCACCAAAATTGCCACGGTCTGTATGTAATGGTGGTATAGCAAATTTTGTGAAGAGGGCTACAATTTCAGAGCAATCCATTTTGATTCTAGAGATCAGCATAAAACAGGAAAGACTCTCACTACAGTACTCATGAAAATTTTTATTGCATAAATTTGACTGATTCAAACCTAGTATGTAAACCTTGTTGCTGCAAAGTAGCATGTTGGGGAGATTTAATTTTGAGGGAGAAATGGCTATAAAAGGTAAAAGAACTTGTAACACTACTGTCCATGGTAATCAAAAGTCATGCTACCACTAGGGATGTTTTACCAATCTGTACTTGTGTATTCAATTACGTTTCTTTTCCTGTTTATTGTTAGAAGGGAAGGCAGACATGTCATTAGTCTTGACTCATGTACTTTAGCTTTATTTGACCATTCTTTATGGCTGTGACAGGACTAAAAGGTGAAGGGGTTGCATTTTCCCCTATACAGTATACCAGCTGATTTACTGTTTATTGGTATTAATTTAGCTGTACATGTATCAGAGAATTTGATCAGAAATGATCATCAGTTACACTTATCAGAGTGTATAATCTTATTTTTTAACACCATGTTTCTTTATGGTGAAAATTGCAGTCACAAACATTTAAGAGTTTTTAAATTCAGTTTCATTTGTGAAATAATCATGTGATGTAAAATTATCCAGTCTAGTTTCCTAGTCAACAAATGATTATCTTTCTATTGTGGGAATTGCCAATAAACATGATACAGTAGTTAAAAACTGGAGCCTTTCGGAACTATGCTCCTATTCCATGGGGAACAAGAATTTCCACACTTCTATTAGCACCCGAATTACCCTGAAAAATTCACCATTAAATGTTAGGAGTCTGACAAGACATTCTACGAGAAATTTAGGGGTTGTGGTTTCAGAGTTACTGGTCTTTACTCATATGCTAGCTAGTCCCCTAATATGTTTAGCAACATTTATAGTCATGATTATAGCAATAATAAAAAATTATATTTTCACATAATTTTTAAATTATTGCAATCATGTAGTTTATCCAGGTCACGCATATAAATCTTATTCTAGGAAAATTTTCAAACAGAAACTGGAACCTATACTCTAAATATTTCTTAAAACGTTGTAGCACCACAGCATTTTCTAATTACAGCTGTTGTATACATATCCCAATCTCTAATGCAAGTTAACTTCACAGTCATGTATTGCAAAACTCAGCAGAAGGCTTAAATATCAAGAGTCTGCTGCTGATGCTTAATCATAAGAGATTAAGAATATTCTAGTGTTTGCACTGTATTGTTTTAAGAATGAAATGGTCCTCTGTGATACAGATTATGAAGACTCAAAAGTCAGCTCTGCTGAGAATTGTTTACAAGAAATTGAAATATTCTGGTTCTGAAATGTACTGTAATGACAGTCGTTCAAACAACATGTGGGTATTTGAAATGCATTGTGTCAAGAATTAGATGGTCTTCAAAGATTCAGATTATGCAGACTCATTAAAAGTCAACTCAGCTAACAGTTGTTCAAAAGAAATTGACATAATTCTGTTGTCTGAAGAATGAAATGTTATTCAGTATTCAGAATCTGAGTAACAGGGCACTAATAACTTACATTTGAATTACATTATACTGTTGGGCTTTTTGTGAAAGGAAAAGGAACCAAAACACTTTGATAGAGTTTTACTTATATTATGGTACTGTTATTAGTGATGAGCAGTTACAAATGGAATGGGGGCCAAATTTTGATATTTCTAAAAAAGACCAGGCATAACAAATTTTGTTGAATAAAAGAAACATTTAAAATTATCATAACCCTAAATAATACCCTGTATATCATCGTTTTTCCTTTTGTTTTTATACAGTTTTATCTGTTCATACCTCCTTTTTATTTCTTTTATTCTATTTAGATTACACACCCATCCATTAATTCCCTGGAGAATTTTATCCAGTTGCTGCAATAGGTACAGAAAGTATTCATGAGCTTGCCAGATTTCAGTAGGATATGTTTGCTAAATTTCAATTGTATATCACTTTTGAAGCATATCTTCGAAAAACTTCATCTTGTATGAAGGCATTTGATGAATGTCATATAACTAATGTACAATATCATTTTTGTACAGTATCTGCATGATACCAGCATCCTCCAAACTGCTGTTATTATTAAATAATACTCGTCTTTTACTACTAACGTAGGGAGCAGAGTGCTGTTGAAGAAAATTTGTTATTAGGGGGGCTTTGTTTCATAGTTAAGCTGATGCATTATTAATTTCAGTCTGATCCAGCTATGTTCTCCTAACTGATAATATTATGAAATATTTAACCAGGATGCATGTCCAACCCATACATGGCATTCGTTGATACAAGTGTCTTTCTTCCCTTTTTCTAGCATTCCTAAATCAAATGGCACCGATAACTAAGTTCATCGATAAAATTGTCCCCATACTCCATGCCCACCAGGAATACATGAGTGGAGGTAGGGAATATGTTATTCAGGATTAGTGGTCAAAACGCTTTTGCTACAGAGCGAGCCACCTCTTCCAGTGAGACCTACCATTCGCTTTGCTGTACATGTAACGTTTTTTGTACAGTATATCCATACATTTGTAACGTGTATTGTTGTATTTGTCTGTCCTGTTGATTCTTTTGCATATTTTTCGCTTATGTCATCAGTACCATGGCCACATTCAGAGATGGCTCTGTCTTTAGTGCATTTTTTTGGCCCATCTGTTCAGGTACACTAATTATTCGTCTGACTTGTCATGAAGTCCTTCATAGGTGATGTAAAAACTACCCTTTCTTATCCAGATTTTTTTTGTATACATCCTAATTTTGTTTAACTGTTGTCTTGTATGTTCAGTGGGCTTGCCCACAGGTGTCTTTATGCATACAAAACTGTTGCATTGCAGGTGCTGGGTATGTACTCAGTCGGGAGGCACTTCGAAAGTTTGTAGAAGAAGGCCTTCCAAATAAGAAAAAATGCCGTCAGGAAAGCAATGGTTCAGAAGATGTTGAAATGGGTATGTTTGCTAACCAATACCTTTTATTTACTCCCTTTTTTCTTTAGAGTTACACCTTTAATTATTCTCTTTTTGATGCTCCTAAATTTAAAACTAATTTTTATATACTGTTTACTCCTTCATTCTTATTCATGCTATACCTTATCTTAAACGTTTTAACAGACCACCGAAGTCATTTTCCAGAGTTACAAAAATGTTCAGACAACTGTAGGAAAACCCAGTTGTGTTATATAAAAACACTATTCAGTTTAGCACTGTATATCTTTTATATTTTTTACCAGTTAAGTAAATATTCAAGCTTGAAATTTCTTTTTGTATAAAATAAATTATCATCGGCATTTGTTTTTGTATAGCATTATACAGTATTATGTACCATTGATGTCTGAGAAATATGTCTTCCAAAAGGGAAGTGATTTTCTACTGGGCATAAACTGTAAATTGGTCTAAAGTGGCATCTATTACAATAGAATCCCAGTTTCCTTGAATATTGGTGCTACTACTGATATTGTCATCTCTATTCATAAAAATTCCTTTGAACAATTGAATGCTTCATAGTAATGAACGTATATATATTATACTGTTTTTATACCTTTGAAATCATGTAAGTAACAGTGATTGTAAAATGTATTTGAACCAGGTGTTGAACATTTTTTATTTAGTTCATATTTTCAGGAATTTCTCTGGAAAATACTAATGATTTTGCCATTTTGGGTATTACAATCTACTGGTTTCTTTAGGATATGTAACTGTTTATGATAAATATTAAAACATTTCTGATTATGTTTCACAGTAAGCCATCTGTGGGTTTTGTTTATGAAAACGGTAATTTTTTTAAAGGGAAAAATGCCAAGTTTTTTTGGGACAGACTGGTCTTCAACTTTCAGTAATGAACAACATTTATTTTCTTCAACTTTTGCATGTCTTTCTTTGCAGGACTATATTTGATCAAATTTTGTGTGATTGAGCATGTACCTAGTTGAACCCCAATAAAACCTTATGTAAATACTGTACAGTATACTGTAATGAGTAATTAGGCTGTGGTTTTGGCATACTGAATTGAAGTCTAGTAGTTTTTAAATAAATGGTTAACTGTTTATTTTTAACAGTTTTACTAATTTTATAGGCAAATGTTTACAAAACCTTGGAGTGAAACGTGGTGACTCTAGGGATAGCCTGGGACGAGGTCGCTTTTTCCCGTTTGTTCCAGAACACCATTTGGTGCCAGGTCACATAGGGCCAAAGAATTGGTACTGGGATTGGATCTACTACCCATCACAAGTTGTAAGTGATCTTTATCTTGTGATTCTTCACATATTTTAAAAAGTACAGATTTTATTACGTAACCTATCAGGCAAGTTTTGAAGAACATGGACAGTACAGTACTTGTGTGTGCCTTTATTGGTTTCCATAAAAATATTCAGGGTAAGAAGAAAGGGCAAAGAAAAAGTGCTATAATAACTTGCCAAAGTAAAATTCCAAGGACTCCTGTAAGATGTGAGGATAAGAGGAAAAGTCTAAATTACTGTACTTATTAACAACAGAAATTACTAAAACATAGAAGGGGCATGAATAAAGCAAGTGGTACAAAATTACAGGGGTAATAAGGGATTGAAGCTGTCATAAGTGCCACAAATACATGCAGACATTGACTTTTCAGGTTTAGTTTAATACCTGTATGAGCACTCGCTTTTACCACACTGCCACAATAATTTAGTTGGCTATTACATTTAGTTAGACAGTAAGGGAATAGTAAAAGTGAGGATTGTCAGTGCTGATGGAAAATTTGGTGTGTGAATTTACCATTTCATCATGGTGCCTGATCTTATGACAACCAAACTCTCAGGTACATGAGAGTGAAATACTGTCAATGCAAAATATGAAAACTTTGTATTCATTTTCATACAGTATTTAGTTTCCAGCCATTTTTTTCTATTCTTTAAAATAAATTCCTGGTGTGCTTTTGCATTTTCAAAAATTCTTATATGCAACTGGCACCACTTTCTAGATAGTGTTCATTTAGGACTCTCTAGTATTGTGGTCATTCTTCATTGTTTGTGTTTAATCCTCCAAGGTAAGTGTTTATTTGGGACTCTCTGGTATTGTCGTCATTCTTCATTGTTTGTGTTTAAAGATTCCTCTAAGGTTTTTATTGTTTTGGCACTGGATATGAATTGTATTTTCATAATTAAAAAAAATATTATTACACATTTTGGTCATAATGCGTTTATTGTTTAAATCATGGGTGAAGGCAAGCTTGTGATATGAAATCTAATTGTTTTACTTTGTGAGGTTTATATTTTACAGTCCTAGGAGAGCTATTGTTGAAATGAGCAAATTTATTAAACCGTGTATAAAATTGTCAGTGCCTCAGGAAAATGCTACAATTTGCCTGTATATTTTTTTCCTTAATTCCTAATTTATACTTTTAATTATATTCACTAATTATATTTATATTATATATATATATATATATATATATATATATATATATATATATATATATATATATATATATATATATATATATATATATATATATATATATATATATATATATATAAT